>NC_069504.1:570211485-570522264 GCF_027579735.1 Bombina bombina
CTTTTCTTGAAAATACAACATACTTAACCCATCATATACCAGAAAAACTCTCATATTTACTAGAACGTGACAAAAATGACACACACCATCGCACTTTCAAAGTCCTTAGTTACTTCACTTGCATATATTTTATATGCCTCAAACAGATGGAAACACATTACATGTCTTATCAGCCCATACATAAAACAAATATCACTTAAAACTAAAAAAAAATGCTATTATTGGCGCACAAAATTAAGAACATACATATGACTTTAAAACCAAGTTACAGCAATAACAAGCAAATCATTACGTCATCAAATTTCTTAGCTAAGAATTCCTGACACACACACAGCTCTAGCCTGCATCAAACATCAAGGCCAGCTTTCTTTTGCAGCGATCGTACACAGAATTCATATCAACTCGCATACCTCAAATATTTCACTCCCAGCATTTATTCTAAAGCAATGTTAACATACATGAAACTTTTGGTAATACAGAAAACACATTTTCATTTGGGTTTTGACGTCCGCAACCCTACTATTCTCAAACAGATAATAGTAGTCCATCTGGTCAGGGCATATATCAACCAGAAGATTGCGGAGGGCAATTAATTTAGGGAGCTCAAAGGACCCAAATCTCGGCCACCTTAATTCAGGATCAAGGCTGAGAGTATAGGAAACTCAGAGCTCTGTGCACAAAGTATAAAGTCTATTTTTTGTATAACCAAGCAGTACTGAGTTTTCCCTAATTTGCATATACTTTAGCAAGGGGAGAGTCTTTGTCTACTTTAGACAACCGGGATCCCATTATTATATCCCTGTTCCTTAAAGTGAATGTAAATTTTGATGACAAAGTGCCCAGTCTACAAAAATTAGACCAAAAACAGGGGCACTTTAACTCCTCAAAATCCACACCTCATTTCAATCCCTAATCAAGTCCCTGCAGTTACCGGACGGACACTTCCTCAATGTCCCTGCCTAGCGGGAGAGATTAGCACTATAGTCAATCAAGTCCCTGCAGTTACCGGACGAACACTACCTCAACGTCCCTGCTTAGCGGGAGAGATTAGCACTATAGTCTCAAGTCACAATATGTCTTGGATCACTATTTCTGCCTCTGTAAAATCCCTACCACCTGAAACTTTATTTTATAGTGGGCTGGCACCCTAATGGTGTTTAACTGCCAGACAGATGTCCCACTGAATTTATTAGTGATCCAGTATATAAAACAAAAACAGGGTAAAAGACCCACAACATATATTACACGTACATGAACACAAAAGACAAGAAGACACTCACAGACTGGTCCAAGGAGTAGATTGTGTCCGTTGTTTGTGGTCTGTTCCTCAGGACGTACTCCCTTATCGCCCCCCGGGACTCCCTGGCCAACAAGATAAAACCTCCCACAGGTAAGCTATAGACCTGAATCAGATGGGTGCGCGCAGATGTTGGTTCCCAGCCAGGGAGGCACGGAAAGGTCGACCTGAAGCACGTCCCACCAGAGTCGCCAAGTTACTGTCGTGAGAGAGCTCGTCTCAGGTGCAGTAATACAAATAGCACACAACAATGCACAAACAGCACCTTTAGTTTCCTCAATCCCTTTTCATCTCAGGGTTTATGGTGACCGGTGGAATAGAGGAGACTGCCTTCCTCTCAGTATTCCAATGAAGAAGAGTATCCACAGCACCAAGTAAATGAAAGATGTTTATTGAGGTACAAACATTAAAACATGCAACGTTTCAGGATTCATTCCCTTAATAATGCACAAATTCAAGAGGTGTGTGCACAGGCTTTATAGGGGAAAGAATTAACCCTTTACTAGCATTTAGACATTACTTGTATTGTAGCATCACCTAGTGGACAATTAAAATCATTACATTTATTTATTTTGATGCTTTTAACTTTTTTTTTTTTTTTTTTGTGCTGTAGATTAGTTTATTACTGGCTTATGTATCGATCATATTCATTCAATTATACAATTGATTCAGGTTTTACTAATCATATCCATTAGTTCCTTACCTGCTACATTTTACAATGCATTCTATTCACCAAAGAGTTAACATACTGGTACTTTGTCTAGTGGAAAGATGTTTTTTTCTTTTTTTTAATCCCAACATAATACGTTATGTACTTTGCTTGAATCTCAGCTCAGCAATCTGTTTGGAAATCAGCCAGCTTTACCACTTGGTTTCCCAAATTGTACTCTGGTAACCAAGGGGATAATATTTTTTTTTTTTTTTTTTTTAATAACAATTTTTATTGAGGGATTATATGATACAGTTGACATGTTTTATAAAAATGAGCAATACATTGACAAGATGGTATTTCAAAAACATGCTTGTAACTCCTGAATAGTAGTCCTCATTTTTCATCCCCTTGAATATCAGTGCAGACCACTCATGGGTCTTCCCTACTGTGATATAAACATAAGGATAGGGGTTGTATAATAATGATACAGAAAAATAAAAAAGAAAGTGATAACTAAGGGAGGGGGGGAATTTTTGGGGTTTAAATATATACATCAAGCAGCAACTGCAACAAATATATGTCTTGATGTTCTTAGCGTGGGATACCAACATATATGTCCAAAAATGAAATATGTTTGTTAACCTAAATAAACAGAACAATGATAAAGAAAGCCAGACAAAAAACACCTCATAAGCAGTCATACAATAAATTCATCAGATATGTGTCATAGTTGTCTCATTGTAGAGTGTCATCGAATATGCCCAAGAATGCAATATGTATGACAAGTTATAACTGGGATATGATAAGAGCTTGGTATTATGGAAGGATCAGAGGAGGGGAAGAGCACAGGGTCCTGTTATTCCAATTAAAACATTAACTCCCCTCCTCTTCCAATACTAATCTTGCACCCTCCCTAATTAGCTCCAAAACTAGATAGCGAACAAATAATATATTGTGCTTGATGAATCCTAGTTTAAGTGAATATACAAGTCAGAGAGCACTAATGTTAATGCAGGATAGGCTTGAGGATGTATTAATCTAATTATGGCATCGAAACTATGATGGCAAGAAGCATCTTCAGGGCATTTACTCTAATCAGCCTTCTCCTTCATCTATCTATATAACAGGTCATTCCCCAGGTAAAGCGTTTAGGTTTGGGTATGTGGGCTCTTTATCTACCCCTGCTCCCTGTATATTAAAGCAAGGTGATCTCCCAGACTGAGCAGGTTCTTATGTCGTTAGTACTGTGTGTCATGTATGGCTCATATAATCACTATACAAACATTACCAACCGGCTAACAAGGTAAAACTAAAAACAGTATAAATCATCTTATAAATTAAAGGATAAGTCCTGAACCTAGCAACATACTTTTAAACACTTTAACACAAAATTATTCTGCTTGGTAATAGCCAGAAACAGTGACTGAGCTGGATAGGAGGATCGTATTTATATGCTATTAGCCCCCTGTATCAAGCTGGCCATAGTAGGCAATGGTGGTGTGGGTGTCCATGCGGCAACCTCCGGGCCAATTCAACTGAGTCAGGGAGACAACAAACCCAGTGGCGTTTCTTGTGGCAAATAGAGCAGGTACCTCTATCGCAATGTTTAATGTCCCCAGGGAAAGAGTCGGCTTGTAGTCGCGGTCCTTTAATTGCAATGAAATGTCTCTGGCTGTGTGATGGGTTCCACACAGTAATCCTGTCCTGGTTGCTCTCAGTGATTTCTCCTCTCCGGTGCAGCCTAGTCCAATATCTTTAAGCTGGGACCGCAATGCTGTACCCTCCACTACTATCTTTTGTGTTGCGGCGCCAGCGGGTGAACCCAGAGGACCAGAGGGTCCTGTACTCACCGGGGGTGATTCCAGGGGTACTTCCGCTTGGCAAGGCTTTTCATCAAGTTGCGCTTTATTATTCCAGCCTGGAATAGAGATCGGCCACAGTATGTGCTGTGTGGCAACCCTGCGAACTCCAGTAGATAGATCTGTTTCCGATGCGATCGTCGCATCAGGCAGCTTCTGTGTAGCCGGAGGTAGTTCAATAGCAGTAGTCTGGCCCATCCGAGTATCTTCCTGAGAGGAATCAGCATTAGGTCTTGAGCTCTCCTGTCCTGCTGCTATGCGCTGCGATAGAAATTCAAATGGGGCTCTCGCCATCAGCTGTAGCATACGTTCAGTAAATCTTGCCAAGAGAGCTTCCTGGCGTAGCTGGCTGTGCTCGTCCGCCATATTGGATAACCTTTGTTTGCTGCTCTTAGTATCTAAGCAAGGTGGTACTTTTTCCCCGTCGTTAGCAGAACAAAGCTTCAACCCTCCGGTCTTATAGAGCTGGGTGAGGGTGAAGAAATGGTAAGCCAGAATATTCCGGCAGCACCAATGACCCGTTTCTTCCCGGGGGGGGGGGGGGTGGTTACCTATCAGTGGGCCGCTGCCCTAGGCCGTAAAATTTCTGAGCTGAGTCTCCAAAGTCAAGTATACGGCAAGAAGGGTATTTATAAAGCCACCACTACCAGAGTTGTGGTATTTGTGTGATATTTGGTCGTTTTCCTGCCATTTAGACACGGTAATCAGCGGATTAGTGTCAATTCTGCTGGAGCCTACAGAGATTGCGTCTTTTCCAAGACACTGCACGGACATGCCCCCTTGATGCTTTTAACTTTGTTAAAGTCAAAACTAAGTGCACTTAACCCATTGATAACATTAAAAACAATACTTACACATAACAGATGCCATAGATTAAAAGAAACACAGAGAAATCTAGTTCCCTATTCAGACCTAAGGGAACCATTGCATTTAATTTATGAATCCAAAAGGATTCCTTTTGTTTTAGCACCTGCTCCCTATTACCTCCTCTACGGAGTCTTCCTACACTTTGATAGCTATCATCCAGATAGATTAAAGAATTTGCTACCACGTAGCCAAATGTTAAGGGTTAAAAGGATAGTAACTGACAAAGTGCTGGCTGAGCAAAGATTAAATGAAATGGCTACAAGATTCAAGGAAAGGGGTTATCCAGACCCTTTAGTCAACATAGAAAAAGAGAGAATCATAAAAGAAGAAGTATCCTTCAATAAGAATAGTAAGGATAAAAACCAGTGCATGGTATGTGTTACACAATTCAACCCATACAGCAAAGAGATCTCTAAAATTGTTAATAAGCACTGGAATGTCCTTAGAAATTGTAATTTGGATATTGCAGCTTTTAAGGATCCTCCCATGATGGCATATAAAAGAGTGCCTAACTTGAAGGATAGGCTAGTGAGGAGTGATATAGGATCAAGTAAAGTTCAGACACAAACATACATCACTTCTAAGAATACAGGCACATTCCCATGTTTAGGATGTGCCAGTTGCAATGCTGTCATTAAGGGTAAAGAATTTCTTCACCCCTTAACAGGGAAAAAGTTTAAAATCAAGGAGCACTATACATGTGACTCATCCTTTGTTATTTATCTCATTAAGTGCCCATGTTCAAAAATCTACTTAGGGGAGACGACCAGAAAGGTGAGAGATAGGATGAGTCAGCACAGATCCAATATACGCTGTAAAGATTTAAATGCCCCTGTTTCCTGTCATTTTATAGAAGCTGGTCATAGCATTAGCCAGCTTAGATGGCAGGTTATTGATAGTGTAGGAATACTCCGTAGAGGAAGTAATAGGGAGCAGGTGCTAAAACAAAAGGAATCCTTTTGGATTCATAAATTAAATGCAATGGTTCCCTTCCTTAGGTCTGAATAGGGAACTAGATTTCTCTGTGTTTCTTTAAATCTATGGCATCTGTTATGTGTAAGTATTGTTTTTAATGTTATCAATGGGTTAAGTGCACTTAGATTTGACTTTAACAAAGTTAAAAGCATCAAAATAAATACATGTAATGATTTTAATTGTCCACTAGGTGATGCTACAATACAAGTAATGTCTAAATGCTAGTAAAGGGTTACTTCTTTCCCCTATAAAGCCTGTGCACACACCTGTTGAATTTATGCATGATTAAGGGAATGAATCCCGAAACGTTGCATGTTTTAATGTTTGCACCTCAATAAACATCTTTCATTTACTTGGTGCTGTGGATACTCTTCTTCATCAGGTGCAGTAATAAAGAGGTCCAGACCAGATATTTATCAAACAAGGGCTCACCTCAGAAGAGGTAATCTTTATTACACTGTTGCAACAGTGTCCCAGCACAAAAAACAGCAACGCAAGACTAACACATTTTCATATACATGCATTTTTATACTATTACAGTTCCTTACAAAGCAGAGAGCTAATTGACTGATAATGATTGGCCAATAAATCTCACGTGATTAGTGGTTACTAGGAAAGGGGAAAAAAAAAACAGGTCCTCTATGTTAAAATTTGGGAGATATGTTTTCTTGGAATGTGACCAGAGGCTAGTTGGCTAATTGGATTGAGAAGTTGATACTGTACAGAGAAGCCTTGGATTTTACCTTGAGTTTCAGATATTTAGAAAACTTTGTATGGGAGAAGCCATAACTTTAAGATGTACTGATACATACTTATTAGGCTAAAAGTAAGTTGTTAAAGATACATCACTTATTAGAAAATACAGAAGTAATATATCTGCAGTTTCAGAGAAGAGTTCAGTAAAAGAAAAGGAAAAGTTTGGTTAAACATATAAAATAATTAAAATATAATAAGCAGCTCATAACATTTATATATATATATATAGAAGCAAAGATGATGGACTCTCAGGCTTTTCACAAATACGTGTCAAATTTATTAGATGACGTTTCAGATCTATATAAGACCTATCATCAGATCAAACAATGCAAAGTATACAAACACAGCACAATATATAGGGGGGTAGTTATCAAGCCGTCAACCTCAAATACGCTGGAATTCCGCAGCGTATTTGTGGTGAGGCTGATTCGCCTTAGTTATCAAAGGCTCGAGACCGGCAAAAGTAGAATTTTGTGACGTAAGCTTCGATCCGCCGGACTCAGTCCGACACAGATCGATTCTTACGTCACTCCAGATGTTCCGCACACAAGTGCAGCACAATCTCACTACTTTTGCTAGTTATCAAATGACTAGCAGGTACGCTCGGCACTTTTACGGCCCAGCGTACCTGGTTTTCAAACCGCCACCCCTGGAGGCGGCGGATCCCATAGGAATCAATGGGAGTCTGACCATAGCGAAAGTACAAGTTCGCTGCTGACAGACATCCCATTGATTCCTATGGGAGATGTCTGCACCTAACACCCTAACATGTACCCCGAGTCTAAACACCACTAATCTGTCCCCCCTAAACCGCCGCTCCCGGAGCCCACCGCAAGCTACTCTACACATATTAACCCCTAAACCGCCGCTCCCGGAGCCCACCGCAACTATAATAAATGTATTAACCCGCTAAACCGCCGCTAACTATTTAATAGCTTACCTAGCTAAAATAAACTGAAATTTACCTGTAAAATAAATCCTAACCTAAGTTACAATTACACCTAACACTACACTATACTTTAATAAATTATTCCTATTTAAAACTAAATACTTACCTGTAAAATAAACCCTAATATAGCTACAATATAAATAATAATTATATTGTAGCTATCTTAGGATTTATATTTATTTTACAGGTAACTTTGTATTTATTTTAGCTAGTTAGAATAGTTATTAAATAGTTATTAACTATTTAATAACTACCTAGCTAAAAGAAATACAAAATTACCTGTAAAATAAATCCTAACCTAAGTTACAATTAAACCTAATACTACACTATCATTAAATTAATTAAATAAACTACCTACAAATAACTACAATTAAATACAATTACATAAACTAACTAAAATAGAATGCGAGCTCAATCTGATTGGCTGATTGGATCAGCCAATCGGATTGAACTTGAATCTGATTGGTTGATTCCATCAGCCAATCAGATTTTTCCTACCTTAATTCCGATTGGCTGATAGAATCCTATCAGCCAATCGGAATTCGAGGGACGCCATCTTGGATGACGTCCCTTAAAGGAGCCTTCATTCGTCGTAGTCCGTCGGTGAAGAAGGATGTTCCGCGTCGGCGGGAGGAAGATTCAAGACCCGGCTTGGAAGATGACATCGCCCGGATAGAAGACCTCTTCAGCGCCTCTTGGAAGATGATATCGCCCGGATCGAAGACTTCTTCAGCGCCGCCTGGATGATGACTTCATTGGATGGAAGATTTCTTCAGCGCCGCTTGGAGGATTAACTTCTTCCGCTCCGGATGTCCACTTGGGTTCCATCGCTGCTCGGCTGAGTGAAGACGACTCAAGGTAGGATGATCTTCAGGGGATTAGTGTTAGGTTTTTGTAAGGGGGGTTTGGGTTAGATTAGGGGTATGTGGGTGGTGGGTTTTAATGTTGGGGGGGGTTGTATTTTTCTTTTACAGGCAAAAGAGCTGAACTTTTTGGGGCATGCCCCCACAAATGGCCCTTTTAAGGGCTGGTAAGGTAAAAGAGCTTTGAACTTTATTTAATTTAGAATAGGGTAGGGCATTTTTTTATTTTGGGGGGGTTTGTTATTTTATTAGGGGGCTTAGATTAGGTGTAAGTAGCTTAAAATTGTTATAATATTTGTAAAATGTTTGTAACTTACTTTTTTATTTTTTGTAACTTTGCTTTTTTTATTTTTTGTACTTTAGTTAGTGTATGTAATTGTATTTAATTGTAGTTATTTGTAGGTAGTTTATTTAATTAATGTAATGATAGTGTAGTATTAGGTTTAATTGTAACTTAGGTTAGGATTTATTTTACAGGTAATTTTGTATTTCTTTTAGCTAGGTAGTTATTAAATAGTTAATAACTATTTAATAACTATTCTAACTAGCTAAAATAAATACAAAGTTACCTGTAAAATAAATATAAATCCTAAGATAGCTACAATATAATTATTATTTATATTGTAGCTATATTAGGGTTTATTTTACAGGTAAGTATTTAGTTTTAAATAGGAATAATTTATTTAAGTATAGTGTAGTGTTAGGTGTAATTGTAACTTAGGTTAGGATTTATTTTACAGGTAAATTTCAGTTTATTTTAGCTAGGTAAGCTATTAAATAGTTAATAACTATTTAATAGCTATTGTACCTAGTTAAAATAAATTGAAATTTACCTATAAAATAAAAATAAATCCTAAGATAGCTACAATATAATTATTATTTATATTGTAGCTATATTAGGGTTTATTTTAAAGGTAAGTATTTAGTTTTAAATAGGATTAATTTAGTTCATAATAGAAATATTATTTAGATTTATTTAAATAATATTTAAGTTAGGGGGGCGTTAGGGTTAGGGTTAGACTTAGGTTTAGGGGTTAATAATTTTATTACAGTGGCGGGGGCGTAGTGGGGGGCAGGATAGGGGTTAATACATTTATTATAGGTGACAACGGTGTAGGGGGGGCAGGATAGGGGTTAATAGGTTTAATATAGCTTGTGGCGGGTTCAGGGAGCGGCGGTTTAGGGGTTAAACTATTTATTTAGCTGCGGCGAGGTGCGGGATCAGCAGGATAGGGGTTAATAATTTTATTATAGAGGGCGACGGTATAGGGGGGCAGGATAGGGGTTACTAGGTATACTGTAGGTGGCAGCGGTGTCCGGGAGCGGCGGTTTAGGGGTTAATACATTTATCAGAGTTGCGGCAGGGTCTAGGAGCGGCGGTTTAGGGGTTAATAAATTTATCAGAGTTGCGGCAGGGTCTAGGAGCGGCGGTTTAGGGGTTAGTAACTTTATTGAGTTGCGGGTGGCTCCGGGGGCGCCGGTATAGGGATAGAACAGTGTAGTTAGTGTGGGTGCTTAGTGACAGGCTAGCAATAAAGCTGGGGAAAAGCCGAAGAGCAGCGAGATCGGATGAGTGATAACTCTCACAGTCCGTTGCTCATCGCCCGCGGATTTTTGACAGCTTTATTTGGTAACTTAGGCGAACGTATTCAAGGTCCGCAGCGGCGAAGGTAGGCGAGCTTAGGCGGGCGTATTGGGCCGGCGAAGGCAGGAAAGTAGACGGCTTGATAACTACCCCCCATAGTGTCACAAATAAGTGTTAAAGCACAAACATACCTCCCTTTCCTTCCAAAAAAGTGCCAAACATTGCAGTGGAACACATCAATGTGTTCCAACACCACAGTGAACAGGAAGTAGCTACAGAGATCACTTCCGGTTTCAAGAAAATAATAATGATATATATGTAAATTTCTTTATCTTTCACTGCACACTTGTGAAAATAAGTTGTTAAAAACGGTTACCATAGTAACCAGGATACATAAACAATCATGTTCATATGTTAATAGTGATAATAAAATGTAATCCTTACATCCCATTCTATAATACAGCATCCTAAACTATAATTCCTATATACTTATTAGTGTAATAACTCCCTTAATACAGACTAATACGTTACATACCCCTTTGTGCATGTCAATACCAAGTGACATATTTAAAGAAACAGGCATATCGTTTCATCCATTTAAATGATATTGCCTAATTTAAATTGATAAACAGCAATAATAACAGTGTCAATAAGATAAAAATAAAATACAAAGATGGATAATAGACTCTGCATATCTAAGTATGCCAATCAGAATGATTTTACATCTTTAATAAAGATTAACTCGTATTCAATACATGCAGCATTCATTGCACAATCCAGCATGAGCAACATGTCTTTCCTCTATGATCATGGGTTGTTCCTCCATTGCAGACCCATAATGTATACCTCCCAGATTACAACCACTGTGGCTATCTCTGATAGAAGGGTGACAAATATTGTAGTGGATTACGTGGGCCATCAAGGTGCCCTGCTGACAGATCCCCTGCACCAAAGCAGTTCCCCCCCTGGCATGTTATGTGTGACGGGAGCCTCCCCAGAAGCCTCCAACACACTCATGTCAGATAGTGACACTATAAGTGTGCTCTAAGAAGAGCTTATGGAACTTTATTTGAACTCTGGACTTAGCAATTAGCGCCGGCACTTCGTTTCTTAGAGGTACCTGAATAGGCTGTATCTATATTTGTGTTTTTTGTATTTATATTTATGTATAATTAAATATTTTTATGTGACACGGTATGATGTTTAACCTTTTTTAAGGGCTACTTGTTATATATTCTTATATATACAAATATTAACACATACATATAATCATATACAGGACATATCATTACATAATCATTACCCAGGACATACTTGAAAACAGGAGAAATCCCAATGTATCCTTCCTGGTAAAATATTTTATAAATAAATAAATATACCTATATATTTACAGGCAAACACACAGTTCCCATAGACCGCAATATAAAGGCACTTTTCAGTGCAGTTTTTTTTTAACACCCCACTCCCACCAACTTTACCCCAAAATACTGCCTAGTGCAGTTATTTTAATAAAAAAATATAAAAAAAAAGTGCTAGATTACAAGTGAAGCGATAAATTATCGCTCACCTGCAAACAGCAAATTTGCTAATTAATCAGCCATTACAAGATCTCTGGTTAATTTTAATCAGCCACAACCAGATCTCTGGTTAATTTGATAAATCTGCCCCAATACATACTGTCTAATGTAGATTATTAAAATTTAAAGATGGCAGCATCTTTATTTTTTAATAAAATGACTGCACTAGGCAGTATTTTGGGGTTAAAGTTGGCTGGAGTGGAACTGTGTCTTACCAGTAAATATAAATGCTTAGATACATATATATTTATGTGTTAATATGTGTATATACACATAAATATATATGTATATCAGCATATACATATATATTTATATTTCTTCCCATCACTGCGCTACTTACCCCTTTGCTTGCGCTGCAGTTCTGATGCCATCTCTGACGGCATCAGAGGGATGTTCCCATAGTTGTGATAATCGATGATCACGGATCACTGACAAGACGCTCTCACAGCTGTTATTCAGTGAAACGGCTCCACTGAATGTATGAAGCTCGCTCACGAGGTTGCTGAGAAAGCGCTTCATATATTCAGTAATGACTGCTATTCTCATGCTCCTGCGGTAATGGATACGACAGCGCACATCACGTGACACGGCTGGAATGTACATTACAATATGGTGGCGACCATCGCATTCAGTAGGCGGTAGTTTATGTGCACAACTGAGAAAGCAATATATATGCACAAGACAAGGATAAAAAAGTAAGAAAACAATAAACATACAAATCGATAAATAGATAAAAATATTTAATAAATGAAAACAGAAGGTGTTTAGGGTCCCTTTAAGTAACCAATTCCTCACAATCATTCCCACTTCATCTTTATTTCCTCCCATAATCTATTTCATAAGGCAATTTTTAGATTAGTATTCTCTTTTCGAGTTACTCTCTGTAAATATAGCCTAACAAGTACCTTGATCTCCACGCCGGATTACCTCTACTCCCATAGCCTTCCCTTTGTCTTAGAGAGGCCAGAAGACTGTTACTTCTGTGATCTGGGGCATAGCCTATCTCCACTAGGGATGGGAGAATGTTTCTAAAAATTCGAAATTTTAAGCTAATTTTGATACATTTGCTCGTATCGAATTTCGAATGTTTACATAACATTCTAACATGCTATGTAAACATTCGAAATTCGATTCAAATGATATTTCACTTTCGAAATGTAATATTCAAATTTGAATGTGACATTCAAATTCAAATGTAACATTCAAATTCGAAATAGTATTTCTAGTCTACAACTGTGTTTTATAAATGTAATATTCTAATTTGAATGCTATATTCGAATTCGAAATAGTATTTCTAGTCTAATACTGTGTTTTATAAATGTAATATTCGAATTCGAATGTCACATTCAAATTCAAATGTCCCATTTGAATTTGAAATAGTATTTCTAGTCTCATACTGTGTCTTATAAATGAAATATTCAAATTTGAATGCTACATTCAAATTTGAATTAGTATTTCTAGTCTAATACTGTGTTTTATAAATGTAATATTCGAATTCGAATGTCACATTCAAATTCAAATGTCACATTTAAATTTGAAATAGTATTTCTAGTCTACAACTGTGTTGTATAAATGTAATATTGGAATTTGAATGTCACATTCAATGTCGAATGTAGCATTCAAATTCGAAATAGTATTTCATGTCTACAACTGTGTTTTATAAATATAATATTCGAATTCGAATGTCTCATTCAAAAACTGTAAATAACATTCGATAATAGAATTTTTATGAATATTCATTTTTATCAACATTTGACTATGTAAATCAAATTTCTGCAATAACATTCGTTCTAACATTTGAATTTTAATATAAACACATATAATCTCCACCCCTCTTCCTCCCGGCACACTTCATTATCCATTACTCCTACCTAAGCCCTTCCTAACCCCACTCCACCTTGGCAATCACTTCTCTGCCCTGAAACCCATACCTAACTGTAATGTTTGTGGGATATTTCCTTATCAGACCAATCCTGGTCAGTAGTCTTCTTATCCTAGCATCAAGTGGAAAGATAAGGAAAAATCCCAGAAGATAAACAGATTAGAGAAATGAGGTAGTTCAGGAACAACAATCACCATAAGCAGCAAAGGCACTGAGGAGTAGATTACAGGGCTGAGTAGGAATCAGAAGTATCAAACATTATGTATAAAGTTTGCATTGAACAATGAGAGCAGGCAGTCCAACCCTTCAGTAACAAAAGGCTTAAGCACAAAATGGTCACTTGGCAATGCAGGTTCAGTAACAGGCAGGCAGTCCAATCTTTCACCGTAAGAAAAGGGTTAAGCAGAAAACAGTCACTTGGCAATGCAGGTTCAGTAACAGGCAGGCAGTCCAATCTTTCACAGTAACAAAAGTGTTAAGCAGGAGAATGGTTAGAAGGCAATGCAGAGGTCAGAAACAGGCAGGCAATCTGAATAATGCACAAAGCAACAGAGTATAAAGCAGCCATGAGAACACAAGGTAAACCGAAACTTGGGCAGTGTAAGTAAGTAAAGGAGAACACACAGGTGCAATCCAGAGCGGCATCAGCTGCAATTGCAGGGGCCGTGGCAACGGAAGGGAGCGGCGTGACACTAACTTATCTATCTATACTAAGCTGTAACTCTAAAATGTCCTGGTCCCTTACCATTAAACATTAAGGGCTAGGTTATGGTGGAGCGCTAATTTGTGCTTCCGCTCGCTCATTAACTTAGCTAGAAGTAAACAGTTTACATGCCTCTGGTTGCGTTCATATTACGAGTTGGAAGTAAAAAGTTTGCATGTGGGAGGGGGTTGTCCAGGCAGCGATCGAAATGGCCGCAAAAACAGAAACTTGTGGAGAAGTATAAGAATAAGGTTGCCTATCTTGAAACATTTGCACACACTCAATTTATATCACTATGGACACTTTATATGTTAAAGTACCAGACACATTTTTAGCTGCGTCTTTGACCCATGAGCCACTTACTGGACCGACAAGATCTAAGTGGCGGCTATCCCTATAGATCTTGACAACCTCCCACGGTAACCCGGGTTAAGCAGGTTTACACCAACTGATGAAATTCCCTGTATCTCTTCTGCATAAGATTTATCATTGAGGATTTGCAGTTACTTCTGCAAACCCTACTCACGAACTTAGATTCTATGATCGATAACGCGTTTGCTGATCTCATTGCAATCTGTCGATCAATGAGTAGTAATCGCACTCCACTGCATAGTGAGAAAGTTCCTGCAGTTAACAAGGACACAACACAAAACCCACTGGAAATGCTAACAAGGCTTCTGTAACCCTACACCAAGTTAACAATGCAAAACAGGAAGGACCAATGCAGCTCGTGCAACAAAAGCCTGGAGGGCCTCAGATTACCACCCGGAGTGAAGCAGCCGATCATCCGGGAGGTAGTCAGAAAGCAGTGATTCTAACTTCAGAGCTAAAGACTGTAATGAAGCATGCTACTGCACCTGAAGGAGTTGAGAGTTACATAAGGGTCATGAGACATGGGAATGTAAGTGCTACAAGCTTCATTATAGCAGACGGATCCATCCAATATATCCATTAGCTCACAGGACCCTGCACACACTCTTAATAGAACTTTCTGACAGGTGGCCTGACTCCATCAAAACTAGAACAAGCAATTACTTAACACAATCCTATTTCAAGATGATAAAAATACCCTTCTTCTTATTTCCATATAGAACTGGTATTGGCAAAATTCCTTGTATGCAGGTGGGAATGACAGAGTCTATACAAATTATTCCTGTGGTCTTCCATAAGGACTTTATTATCTATAATTGGGGCTTTTCTAATCTAAGGACATTAGACTATAATATTTTTGCTTTTCATTACTATTAAAGAAAAACGTTATCAGGCTACATCAGTTTGAGAAAACGATATCTGATGACAAATTACATGGTCAAAAAATGCAGCCTACTTAAAACTATGGGGCCGAATTATCAATCTCCAAATGGAGCTTGATGCCCCGTGTTTCCGGTGAGCCTTCAGGCTCACCGGAAACAGAAGTTATGAAGCAGCAGTCTAAAGACCACTGCTCCATAATTTTTCCGCCTGTTCTGAGGCCGTGGACAGAAATCAACCTAATCGAATACGATCGGGTTGATTGACACCCCCTGCTAGTGGCCGATTGGCTGCGAATGTGCAGGGGGCGATATTGTATGCTGTCTGCATTTATCGATGTGCAGCGTACATGATACTCTACATCGTATCATGTCCGCTCGCACTTTAATAAATATACCCCTATATGTGGATTAGTTTCTGTTAGACAAAAGCAGAACCTTTGGACTTCCCAGTTGAGTTTGGTTGGGTTAGGTTCCTAAGAGGTACAGGATCTCACACTCACACTGTTTCATGTTTGAAGTTAAATTGAACTTTGTATTTTGCTATATACTTTAGTTCATGGTGTTATTTATGTAATTGAGGTTGCATAGAGCTACCCACACTATTATAATCTCCTCTATGTGTATATATTTTTGGTGAGATATACTGGTAGGCAGTTGGGCGACTACACGAGTGTCTTAGCTAATAGAACTTCAGTGTAGTATAAGCTTCCACCTTTGGTTTAATATATTATACACTGGCAGTCTCTGAACGCTATTAATACTCATCCTTGGTTGGTTTCTTCATATTGCTGTATGTACAACGCTATTACAAAAGGAAGTACATTAGAAGCACAGTCCTGCTTAACGAGTCATTACTGGCCTCAGTTCTGCCAGAATTCCGTCACACCGTAAAATATATATTGTGATTTGGGGCAGTTCAGCACATCAATAAGAAGCTTAAGTCATTAATTAGTTACACTTGACCATACAGTAACTTATCTACACTATCCTCCATTAAGCTGAATACACATTAATACTAATTTGCTTAGTCATTAGCAGATAGAATGTCTTTCTAATTGTTCCATTCTAGATGTCAGAATATAAACCCTGACAAACCAGTTAGGCTGTTACATATTTTATAGTGTCTCCTACCAACACATGCAATTTGTTGTAGATATACTCAATGATCCTACAGTTATACTATAGCTACATCTAATACAATGGGTTAGCTCACTATGACACAATATTACCTCCTTCAGTTGCTCAGATAAGTTGAGAACCGTGAACATTCTAAAATGTTATAATATTATTCAGTGTTAATATTCGTTTAATTGGTATACTTTTCATATCTCGTATCAGTTGCTAATTCATTCCTATATATTCTAAGGTCCAAGACTGACCACAATGTAGATTAACTTCCCTTGCTTATGAATCATTTGACTAGCAGGGCCCAAGAGTGACCCCTTGAATAATATAGGGAACATTTGCTAACACACAAAACCGAGGTTTCATTCCTATTTGTCCAAATTTATTGTAAGCACACACACTAGCTGAGGCTTTAAACATAATTCTTTATTGTTTATACTAGTTTTAGATTGCACGTTTCTTTCATGTCTATACAGGTTATAGAACTGCAGCTTTATTGTATATAACACTTTGGAAATAACATGTAAAACTATAACCTATGTGTTCCATGCTTGTTGTTTAATCAGATATCGCATAAGAAAATTACTTATACCCTGCCAATGTAACACAAGTGTGAATGATCATCTACTGTATGTTATATTTGCTAATTACCTCAATAATTTTTTTTTTTTTAAAAACTAAAAAAAAAAAAAAAAGTTTGCATGTGAGCAGAACCGGATAAGCATAAAAAGCATAAAAAGCCTCAGTCTAGCAAAGTCACTATCGTGTTAACCTACTCCCCCATAGACAAAGGAGCGCGAGAACTGAAAAAACACAACCCCACATCGCAAAGTACCCCACTACACTATTAACCCTTAAACCACCACACCCTCACATCGCAAACTGCCATGCTACACTATTAACCCCTAAACTGTCATACCTTCACATCACAAACTACTCATCTGTACTATTAACCCCTAAACCACCACACTCCCACATTGCAAACTGCCCCTACACTTTTAACCCCTAAACCTCCTACCCCTACATCGCAAACTGCTCCACCACAGTATTAACCCCTAAACTGTCCCACCCCCACATCACAATCTACCACCTAACTTCCTAACAGCTGACACCCCAACACCTCTAACTAACACCCCCTAAGTAACAAAAAAATAAAGCCTACCATTACTGGAAAAAAAAAAATAACATTACAAAAAAAATAATACCAAAAATAAAAAAAACAGAGTTATGCCTATTCTAAAACTAAAGCTCCCCTTAGAAAAAAACCCACCCCCGCAAAAAAAACCTATACTAATACTAAGAGTTACTATAGCTTAGATAAACTTTTTAAAGGGCATTGCCCTAAAGCGATTTAACTCTTTTTCTAAAAAAAATTCAATTTTTGGTCATTTTCTTTTTAAGGTTCTATAATGCTAGATTTTTTTATTTTCGGGAATGGTAGTTTTTTTATGTAATCTTAGGTTTTTGTAACTTAGTGGGTGTTAGGTTAGGGGTGTTGGGGGGTTAGCTGTTAGGAAGTTATGGGGCAGTTTGAGATGTAGGAGTGTGGTGGTTTAGTGGTTAATAGTGTAGAGGAGTAGTGTGTGATTTGGGAGTGTGTCAGTTTAGGGGTTAATAGCATAGCTTAATGCAAATTTTTACTCCGTGAACTTTTAAGTTGCGTAAAAAGTTTGAGCATAAAATGCGATTGCATTCGAGCCATCGCATTTACTTTAAACTTTTAATACGAGCGCACATTGTCCCTAAATGCCGCCCATAGAAAACATGGGGAGTGTAAATCACAGAGAGCTTTTGCAAATAAATTTGAGGTAATTTATACACCACTCTACTTGTAATAGAGTGCAAAAAACACTGCAATCTCTTAATCACGTTTGCGCTCCTCATGCTAGCGATATCACTCCACTCGTAAACTAGCCCTATATGAAATGGGCTTGATTTCCACCTGATCAGTTTTTCATTTGCTAAAACTTTACACTTATTTCTAATTTTATTTAATTATTTATACAACTCATATATATTTAAAAGTACATCTTTTTTTTTTTAATACATAAACATATCTAGCTTTTATTTAGTGTTTTATGTATCCTCTTATCTCAGTACAAGCTCCTCTTTAAACGTAAAAAAATAATGCTAGCTAATGGATTTTGATAACTTTGATAAGAAATGGCTTACTTTACCAGGTTAACCTGTATGATAAGCTGAGTGGCAGGATTTGAATATTCCCCATTATAGAATAGATTATACGTGGAGCACAATAAATAGCACAATCTAGTATAACAAGTGGATAGTTATAAATTTTAGGCAGAACATTGTAAAGCAGCTGAAACATTTCTAGCTCACCCTATACTATTAATGCAAAGTGCAGAGCGTTATTAGCACTGAAACATTTCTAGCTCACCCTATACTATTAATGGAAAGTGCAGAGCATTATTAGCACTGAAACATTTCTAGCTCACCCTATACTATTAATGGATAGTGCAGAGCATTATTAGCACTGAAACATTTCTAGCTCACCTTATACTATTAATGGATAGTGCAGAGCGTTATTAGCACTGAAACATTTCTAGCTCACCCTATACTATTAATGGATAGTGCAGAGCATTATTAGCACTGAAACATTTCTAGCTCACCCTATACTATTAATGGAAAGTGCAGAGCGCTATTAGCACTGAAACATTCCTAGCTAACCATATACTATTAATGGAAAGTGCAGAGCATTATTAGCACTGAAACATTTCTAGCTAACCATATACTATTAATGGATAGTGCAGAGCATTATTAGCACTGAAACATTTCTAGCTCACCTTATACTATTAATGGATAGTGCAGAGCGCTATTAGCACTGAAACATTTCTAGCTAACCATATACTATTAATGGATAGTGCAGAGCGTTATTAGCACTGAAACATTTCTAGCTCACCCTATACTATTAATGGAAAGTGCAGAGCATTATTAGCACTGAAACATTTCTAGCTCACCTTATACTATTAATGGAGATAGTGCAGAGCATTATTAGCACTGAAACATTTCTAGCTCACCCTATACTATTAATGTATAGTGCAGAGCATTATTAGCACTGAAACATTTCTAGCTCACCTTATCCTATTAATGGATAGTGCAGAGCGCTATTAGCACTGAAACATTCCTAGCTCACCCTATACTATTAATGGAAAGTGCAGAGCATTATTAGCACTGAAACATTTCTAGCTCACCCTATACTATTAATGTAAAGTGCAGAGCATTATTAGCACTGAAACATTTCTAGCTCACCCTATACTATTAATGGAAAGTGCAGAGCGTTATTACCACTGAAACATTTCTAGCTAACCATATACTATTAATGGAAAGTGCAGAGCGTTATTAGCACTGAAACATTTCTAGCTCACCTTATACTATTAATGGATAGTGCAGAGCGTTATTAGCACTGAAACATTCCTAGCTCACCCTATACTATTAATGGAAAGTGCAGAGCATTATTAGCACTGAAACATTTCTAGCTCACCCTATACTATTAATGTAAAGTGCAGAGCATTATTAGCACTGAAACATTTCTAGCTCACCCTATACTATTAATGGAAAGTGCAGAGCGCTATTAGCACTGAAACATTCCTAGCTCACCCTATACTATTAATGGAAAGTGCAGAGCGTTATTACCACTGAAACATTTCTAGCTAACCATATACTATTAATGGAAAGTGCAGAGCGTTATTAGCACTGAAACATTTCTAGCTAACCATATACTATTAATGGATAGTGCAGAGCGTTATTAGCACTGAAACATTTCTAGCTCACCCTATACTATTAATGGAAAGTGCAGAGCGTTATTAGCACTGAAACATTTCTAGCTCACCCTATACTATTAATGGAAAGTGCAGAGCGTTATTAGCACTGAAACATTTCTAGCTCACCCTATACTATTAATGGATAGTGCAGAGCGTTATTAGCACTGAAACATTTCTAGCTAACCATATACTATTAATGGATAGTGCAGAGCGTTATTAGCACTGAAACATTTCCCATAATCCTCAGGTGGCTGATGGTAGCACAGCCAAATTAGATCCTCAGAAAAATATACCAAAAAGCAAGTAAGTGTATAAAAATGTATAAAACCTTAATAAAAATTCATTAAAAACATATAGACAGACAGACATATTCCTAATCAAATACACATCATTTTTCATAAATAACATAAATAATGACATCTGATAGTTTTACACAGCCCCACTAATAGTGCTATTCAGAAAACTAATCAAACAAATATATTTGTACATGATAGAAATAAAAAAAACAGTGTGCAGTGTAATCTAACATCAATACAAAAGCTCATAATGTGCTTGATGTTAAGACAATAAGTGAAAAAGTATATTTAGTATCCTAATATAATAATCCTAATAAATATCTAAAGCGAGATGAGACCAAACAAACTAAAACACTGACTTTGTCTTTTTGCTATCGAGTGACAAGTCTTATGGAAAAACGCTGGTGTGTGGGCAGCCCAACTGGTTGATAACGGATAGTGCAGTGTCTGCACGTTATTTTATATATTTATTATTGGCCCAGTGTTAGTAGCTGTGTGGCATAAGGTGTTAAGTGTTGTATAGCTTTTTTATTTGATATCAGCAATGCAAAAACCCTTTGGTTAAAACTTTTGTGATTTAAAATAATATATTTAGTGACCGTCAGATCAAAGCTGATGACGTAGTTCCGCTCTACATGGTAAACTCCTCTCATAGGTCGTATATGGAGGGGTGGATATCCAACCGACAATCAGAGCCTTAGGTATACTGTTGTCATGGGGGATATCCGCCCCAACATAGCACTCGACTGACATATATTAATAAATGCCAAATAGATTAATCGTACATGACCCTCTCCATAATTGAGGCAAAGTCGCCATATGAGAGAGGGAAATTGAAGGATCAGTAAATAAGATCGGGTACCCTAAATTCGGCATCCGATCTGTGAAGCGGTATTGATGGGCGGGATCTCACCCGGTGTTACTATAACATCATCTTATGGTAACCAATGAGAATAATGGTCAAGGATAGTGGGTCGGATCTATCGTAATAACAGAATAACAGGGCATGTACTACTCTAACTTGACAGTTTAGTCTCTGTTGTTTAGAGTTTTGTGGGGGAATTTGATGTAAAGTCTAATATATATCATACTATATGTTCACATGAAAAAAATATAATAATGGCATGTACAATAAGTGTTACTCTCATAGCCTACATGGAAATATATTGTTGAGACGAATATTATGTGATCCAAGAATTAGTTATATATTTGTGCAAATAAGTGGAGATATAATATACATCTTAATATTACTATTTTTGACTAGGTGTGAAAAAAAGTGTGCTCAAAATTAGAGCGTGTTGGAGTTTGGTGTGAGCTGATATTTTTCGTGGTCATGTGCATAGGAAAATATGTATGTGTGTGACTTTAGAATAATAAGTGATGTAATGCTCAATAAATGTGAGGTAGCTGGTCTCATCATTATTACTATAATTTGTGATAAACCCTAAAATTAGGATAAGGGGTCACAAGACCTCTATAAGATAATGTGGTAAAATGATGATATTAAAAGACAATAATCATCAAAATACAGTTCGTACAGAATATGAACTATATTATATAAAATACATATTATATTATGCGTTATATATTTACAGTCATTTCACCTCATTATTGATAAGTGAACTGTTAAATGTTATATCGTTTGGAGATAAGTGTATCTGTTGGATAACAAGTGAGATAAATGTGATGATGAATAACAATCACATAACTTGCGTGCCAAGAATCCCCTATTACCAACAAGGGACATATAATGCACCGTTGTTAGGAGATTGTTAACAAGCAGTTACGAAATTGTTGATAAAAAAGGGTGAAAAGAGTGAGTAGAGATAATAGTGTTTTAACTAGAAGGAGAAGACACTAAGAATATTCATCTAGTATAAATTCAGTGTGAGCTAGCTGGTCAGTGTGAGCTAGCTGGTCGTGATCTTGATCCTTAAGTAGTGATTTGTATTTGTACAATAGTGTCACAATAATAAGAGAATAGTGTTATATTACCAAAGATTTTTAAATATATGCATGGTCCAGAGACAAGTGCCTAACGGACGGCACCATTATTCCTAAATGCTGGAGTGGGCACCAGGACTTGTGACATCAAAATGATGCCATGTCCATATTCTCGTTAAGCCCCCTAGGTTGGAGGGTTCCCAATTGCTTAATCCAAAAGGATTCTCTCCTCCTAAGGGTAATGAAGGCATCCCTATTAAGTCTAGAGACCATTTCAATGGGTAGTATACTCATAGGGTTCTTCTGAGTCCTATGATAATGCCGACAGTGTCTAGATACACTATGGGATTTGGAGAGTTTTTTGATGTTATAAGAGTGTTCGCCCCATCTTTTCTTGACCTTGCGGCAAGTACGGCCCACATATTGGACCCCACAACTGCAATTTAATAAATAGATTACAAAAGAGGTTTTGCATGTCATATGTCTTTTGATCGTGAAGGTTTGGCCAGTCACAAAGGATGTAAAAGTGGAAGTTCTGTGGGATATGAAGCTACACATCCCACAGCGTTTCCTATAACATTTAGAGATCATATTCTTCTGATTGTTACAGCCCATAGGATTAGATATTGGAATCTTTCTGTTGGAATATTTGTCTCTGACAATTTTACTGGGGGCTAGAGCCGTTTTCAAGGTAGGTGCTCTCCTATAAACTATTTTTGGTTTATCATCCAAGATTCTCTTCAAGACCGAATCATTAGTAAGGATAGACCAATGCTTGTGCAGGATTTTATTAACTTCAAGATAATTCAAATTAAATCTTGTAATGAATAAAGGGGGATTTAATTATTTGAACACAGCTTGATCTTTGCTTTTTTTTCTTGAAATAATAAGACCTATCCTCATCTCTTACTTTGTTGATCTCACAAGTAATAAGGTCCGGAGGATAAACTTTCTCGAGGAATCTATCTCCAATTATCAGTGCTTGGGCATCATAATCTTCAATTGAGGAACAATTTCTCCTGATTCTCCTAAATTGTCTGTAAGGGACATTGGTTTTCCAACACTTGTAATGATTACTTTGATAATGAAGGAAACGGTTACAATCCACAGTCTTGAAAAAGGTTTTTGATGAAACCCGACCATCTGTGGTTTTGTCCAAAACCAAATCTAGAAATTCAATTTGGCCCTGTTGGATATTATGGGTAAAAGAGATCCCAAAATTATTATTATTCAAGTGATCAATGAACAAAGAAATATCATCTTTAGAACCTTTGAAAATAAAGAGGAGATCATCAATGTAACGGCCATAGAACACCAGGTTCGCTGCAAACTGAGAGTTATAGATATAAGTATGTTCAAAGCTCCCCATGAACAGATTAGCAAAGCTTGGAGAGAACCTGGTGCCCATGGCCGTTCCCTTAATCTGCAGATAATATTTACTCTGATACAAAAAATAATTGTGTGTTAATATGAAACTAATAAGATCAATAAGGAAGTCCACTTGTAATAACGGCATATATTGATCTTGCACAAGGTAAGACCGCACTGCTCTAATCCCCAACTCATGTTGGATGTTGGAGTATAGTGCTCCAACATCGCAGGTGACCCACCAACATTGTTCATCCAAAGTACAATTGTTGAGTTTGAGCAATAAATCAGAGGAGTCCCTTATATAAGAAGGTAAAGAAATTACAAATTTTTGAAGAAATTGGTCAATATAGGCTGATAAAGAGTCTGTAAGGCTACCAATCCCTGCAATGATTGGTCTCCCTTGAGGTCTCAGGGGGGTCCTTATGGACCTTGGGCAGATGATAATAGAATGCCATACAAGGTTATTTGGGGAGACAGTAGTCTCTTTCTGATTTTGTCATGATGCCCATATCTAGACCTTTTAGCAAGAGATCTTGAAGTTTATTATGGAACCTGATTGTGGGGTCACCACACAAAGTTTTGTAATAAACCCTATCGTTTAAAATCCGGTCTGCTTCAATCAAATAGTCCTGCATATCCTGCAATACAACCCCCCACCCTTGTCAGCCTGTCTGATCACCAGGTCTGATCTCTTAATAAGGTTAGCCAAAGCTTTCTGTTCTTTATAATTCAGATTGTTCTTATATTTTAATTTTTTCTGTTTCTTGGCCAATTTTTCTAAGTCTTCAAGGACTAAATTAGTGAAAATGTCAATATGGCTACCATTGGTTTTGGGCGGAACAAAGGAGGATTTAGGATATAACCATCATATAAATCCTCCACAAGCATGGAAGGTTCATAAGTAAGAAATCCCTAATTTAGATGGGAATCCATTAAATCAGTCATGATAGGTCTAAGGTTATCATTTTTAATCTTTTTCTCGGCAAAATAATTTTGCGATGACAATTTCCTAACATAGCTGTTAATGTCGACAAACATCTCATACATGTTAAAATGATTAGATGGACTAAAGGATAGCCCTCTACCCAGTACTCGAATTTTGTCCTCAGAGAGGGTGTGTGATGAAAGATTAAAAATACCTTTTTTAAGTTTCTCTAGTTTTTCCTTTTTGCGGGTGATGGATTTGCCTCTAGTGCCTCATTTCCGAATAGCCTTTTTTATCTTTGGGAAATGGGAGGTCCCAAAGTGCCTTGCCACACCGGGGGGTCCTGAGGTTGGCTGCCCACCCCTAAAAAAGTTCCATGTGAAATATTAGTGTTTACATTATCCACTTCATTCCCGATGTGTTGTAATACTTGATATCTATTGGGGTGTAGATAATTATGTTGCTGTACTCTCTGATCAGTATCTTGTAATACTGGAGTATTGTGGTGTGGTGGTCGTCTATTCTCGTTGTAGTAGCTGTGTGATGTGATATTTGGTATTCCCTCTGCATTAGTTTGGTGCATGTTAGGGGTGAGTGATGAATCTCTATTCCTATAATGTTATTGTGATTGTTTGTTGTCATTGTAATGACTAGGTAGTGGAATATTTTGTGCACCCTCAGCATATGTCTGATGCATGTTGGAAGTGTTCGCCAGTGTCCTATTCCTATATTGTGACTGATTAGAGAGAGATTCTCTATGGCGAAAATTGGTATAGTGGGAGGTATATGAATTATTGAAATTTGATGTTGAGTGTGTGTATTTCCACGATGGATTGTTGTTGCTCATCTGTGCCCTGCTACCACTATTCTGATAATATGCTTGGGGACCTGGGGAACTATTTTCTCTTGTGGGGTGCCCCCCCCATGTATGTTATCCCTATTATGGTGGCCAGACCTGCTATTCATATGATTCGTATGATGATTGGATCTAAATGTACGATTATTCCGATTATAGGTAAATACTTGACCCTTGGAATAATCCTCATTATCCCTTTCCAGTTTTTTATTTTTATTTAAAACAATTTGTTGTTGGTACTCATCAGCTTTGTCATATGTGCTTTTCATAAGTTTCTCAAATTGTGGTGATAGTTTATGCACATCAATCTCTTTTTGTAAATCATCAATTTCTACACCCACTTCATTAACCAGTACTTATCTGTGTTTGATAAGAATATCCATGAGTGTCATGGAACAAGTGTTGAGAGCATCCTCCCATTCTTTAAGTACTCCCTCATTGTTTTTAAAGGAACAATTTTTAAACATCCTAAGTCCCCTAGGGATTTGGTTTTTATTTTTATATTTCCACATCCCACCAGTGTCTATGTTAATATTTTACAGCTGTAAATTTTTGATTACTCCGGCTCTTCTTCGTAGCGCTTAATAAACACTTAAGCATCTATGTACTGTACATCCTCTACATCTTTCCCATTCCTTCCAAACAGCATTTAAGATGACAGCTGGCAATTAAATATGTATATAACATACATATTGAATTTAGTATAATTTTGTATAATTGTTAATTGGAGATTAGGTATGTGCAGTACATATTAACTGAGAACCAAAACGTCATTTGTAAAGTTTATTGATTGCAAGTGTCAAACTTAAATTACTATTAACCTTTTAAATGTTCAAAAAGAACAGTCACATTGAAACCTTTTAAAGAAATGTGAAGAGATCAGCCATCTTAATGTTAAAGCAATATTCACCTGTCTCAATTAATTATTTTTTTTTTTTTTTACAGATGACAATAAGGATATAAATACTAGCATTATTATTCTGAATGAGAATCAAACTGTCACTCTGTCTTGTGAGTTTAACAAGAGTAATTTAAAATTTGTTCAATTTTGGATATCAGATAATTCCAACTACGGAAGGCAATGTTTATCTTCAGTGGCACTTGATGAGTCATATGATATTAAATTTAATAAGCATTGCTGTGTTTCAAAGACAATACAAGATAGGATCAATGTGTGGAATGGCTCGTCATTCAATGATAAAGTACAGAAACACTACTTAGAGTTAAAAAACGTTACAGCCTCTGATAGTGGGAGGTACTTGTGTTTCATCATCTATCAAAATAACCTGACACTTGTAAGTAACACAACACTTCAAGTACATGAAACTCATGGTGCCACTCCCATGCCAGGTAAGCTTATACTTCATATGATATGTTTTATTTATTTATGTTGATAAACAAGGAATACAAAGCACATATCTCAATGTCAAGATTTGTCATGAGAGATTAAAGGGACATTGTACACTAGATTTTTCATTGCATAAATGTTTTGTAGATGATCCATTTATATAGCCCATCTAGGAATGTTTTTGTAACAATGTGTAGTTTTGCCTATTTTTTAATAACCTTGTGCTGATTTTTGAATCCTAACCAAGCCCCAAAGTATCAAAGTACATGTGTTTACAGACTCCTGCTGCTCCTGTTGGGTAATCTTTCTTGTCATATTCAATGAAGGGGGGGTGGGGGAGTGTCTGCTCTTCCTGCTTTCCCAACCCCTTTCAGGGGTGTCCCAGCCTAACCTAATAAAATGGGAGCTTATAAGTATGTTTTTTAAAGGTTTTATACTGGATTTTTACATCAGTATCTGTGCATATTCTTCTTTATAGTAGTGTCTATTACATGCAGTTATATGAAAACTTACATATACTGTTATGTTGTAAACTCATTGATAGCGCATGCCTACAGACAGACATTTAACTTAAGAATATTATATAAATGATAAAGGAATAGTGGACCCTTCCGGAGATTTACCATCTGATATCATATGCGCCACCTAAGGATGGAGAATTACTAATGTAATACCTTTTAAAAATGGGAGTAGGGAAGATTCTGGTAATTACAGGTCTGTCAGTAAGATTTCAGTAGAGGGGAAAGTACTGGAAACTCTGGAAAGAAAGTAAAAAAACTCACATGATCAAAGAAAGCATGGTTTTACTGCAGGAAGATCATGTCAGGCTAATATAGTTGACTTCTTTGTCTATCTAACTAATAACTAGTGTATTAGGTGAGGGTGGTGAGGGTGGAGCAGTAGATGTATGGTATCTAGATTTTAGTGAAGCATTTGACAATCTCTCACAAAGCAAACTAATTGTCACTCTCTTGCTTTGAATTAGGTTTGTGGCACACAACTGCTAAGATTGTTTTCATATAACTTTAAATAATTATATGTATATATATATATATATATATATATATATAATAATATCTGCTGATTTATTATACATCAATGGTAAAAATAACAAATACAACGTAGTATGTAATGCACAAAAGGATTTAGAAATATTTTCACCAAAGAGGAAAGTACAAGTATTCACTGAGTAGGAATAATGCCCCAAGTGGTGAGATGAAGTATAGCAGGATTGGGTATTACTCAGTGATTATTGATAGTTGATGCAGCTACACAGTACTGAGGATGCAAAGATAAAGCAGCAATAAAGAACTTGAAGGAAACGGTTTCTTACAGTCTGGAGGTGAACCCTTCAGTAGGGCATCTGTATACAATTACCATTGGTTGGAGTAGGTGTGCGCAGCAAGCACGTATCAGAGATGAACAGAGGATGAGCTGTGAGCACAGCCAAAAGTGAGAGACACAATCCGGAGTAAAATTAGTATCAGTATTATCTGAGAGTAGCCCAAATAGTAAACACACAGCAATGGCACAGAGGATCTTCCAGGATGCAAGAAAGATCTGAAGATTGAGAAAAGTTAAAGTTAAAGGGGCAGAGGAAAATATATTACACTAATTCATAACCTGAATTTGCCTTAGACAAGGCTAAATAATAGTTAAAGGGACACTAAAGTCAATATTAAACTTTTATGATTTAGATAGAGCATGCAATTCTAAAAGACTTTCTTATTTACTTCCATTATCAAATTGTGCACATTCTTTTTATATGCACACTTTCTGATGTACCAGCTATTACTGAGCATGTGCAAAAGTTCACAGTGTATACGTTTATGAGTCTGTGATTGGCTGATTGATATCACTTGTTAGTGGGCTGGCAAATAAAAGAAAATTTTGAAATTTGCCAGAAAAATATCTACTGCATTTAAGGTAAGTGCTATTGGATTGTCTTTTTATCAAGCAAATGCTGATTATGCATTTCTACTGTTTTTAGTGGCCGTTAAAAGTTGGTAAAATGTTGGCTTAATCCAGCAGAATATTTTAAAGGGGTATAAAACAAATTGCACGGTTATGTTAACTAGCTATTTTGCCACTTTATCCTGCCTTTTATAGCATCATTTTAAAATGCCCTGAATGGAGCCCTTCTGTTTAGGTTGGCACGGCAGATGTCATATAGAAGAGCTTTAACAATAGGTAATGTTTAGCTTACTACTTCCAATTGATTTAGCAATTTCCAGGAACTGCGGGGACCTGAATGTGTGCATATCTGCCTGCACATTTTTCATTCCACCCCTCTTGAAAAACAAAAAACAAAACACAACCCCCCCCCCCCAGTAATCTTGAACAAGGAGACTGGGCATAGAATATCATTCCTTCAATCAATTTGCAAATCATCTGTAACCAGTGATACAATAAAAACAACATTTATTCCTGGCATGGCCCCAGACAAGCAGGAGAAGCAACTCTCCTGTTCAGAACCTGGCTTACTGGCCAATTTTTGGTTCAGATCCTAGGTTACACTTGCTTATTTGTTAACTGAATGTAGTAACCAATAAGCAAACACTATCCAGGGTGCTGAATCTAAAATGGGCCGGCTCCTAAGCTTTACATTCCCGCTTTTTAAATAAAGATAGCAAGAGAATTAACAAAAATGGATAATAGGAGTAAATTAGAAAGTTATTCAAAATTGCATGCTCTATTTGAATCAAGAAAGAAAAAAATTTGGTTTAGTATCCCTTTAATCTCTACTTACAACAAAGACACCTTTCTGAAAATGTGACTTTTGCTGAGGATTCAGTCTGCACATGTATGCTATTAAACAGGCATATGTACAGAGCAGTGTCAGAGCAGGTGTAGCACTAGGCTGGGCCTGCTCTGACACTGCTCTGTAATCTCACTTTCTGTAAGGTGCTTCCCAGTATCGTTTTTAAACGCTATGAATAAAAGATTGGATGTTTTACATTTACATTTGGAGTGGATTGACTTCTTCTTTTTGCTGCACCAGAGTATTATGCCTTCATTGAGGTCTCTATATAAAGGCATCTAAAAGCCTATAAACAACATGAGCCACGACTAGGCCTCAAGACCATCGCATACACATATAACTTGTGATATGAAGAAACTTGATATATAATCGAAGCAGCAACTTGATATTTGCCTGTATAGGTGATCCCCCTAGATTTTACCCCTGAACAGGGGTACGATGAAAAAGTAAAGAACTGCAGATCTATCTACTTTTACAGAACAGATACCAATAATCAACTAACTGCACAACTCATAGATCACATAAATTCCTTATAGAGGAAGGCTCCCTACAGATTTATCCTGATATACTTGGTGACAAAAACAGCTCTTTTAGAACCAGGAGGTGATGCTCTGTTGTACACATAGCTAAGAATGGCCTCTAAAAAATCCTCCAAATAGGATAAACCCAGCAAGCCTTCAACCATGAATATATATTTTAAACTATCTAAAGGTGGTAAACCTGCTGCGCAGACTACCACAGAAACTGAAGAAGATCTAGAACAAGATCAAGAAAAAGTAATATAGGTGAAGATCAGATACCTGTCACAAAAGCTGACTTCCACTCCCTTGTATCAAAACAAGACATCTCATCTAACTTTGAAAGGTTATGGGAAAAGATCCATTCTATGCACACGGCTGTGACAGGCAGTTTAACTGAAATCAAATCAGATATCGCTGACCTAGGAGGCAGGATAGAAGTTTTGGAAGAACACAGAGAGACACTTACTGATGATTTATCTACAGTATCTCAAGCTATTACTTCTCAACAACAAACTCTCGAAGATCTATAAGATAAAATTGAAGATTTAGAGAACAGAGGGAGGCAAAAAATATAAGACTGAAAGGTACCCCAGAATCAGTCCTAAACAAAGATTTGCATTTATACCTACAACATCTCTTCAAAACTGTTACAGGAAGTAATTGTCAGGGTTTTTTCCCTGCTTTGTTTGCCATGTGCTGCTGGCAGCCATTATACTCACCTCTCTTGCTGAATCTGGTGCAGAGTGTGTGATGCTGCTCATTTCCTGCATGCCCTCTTATGGCATCATCCGTGTGAGACAGGTTGCAGTCTCAGAATTGTGATGTCATCACTTATTATTTAAAGGGCCTCTGTTCAGTATGCTTTGCCCTTGCGTTGTTTCAGACCTGTTTGTGAGTTACAGTTCCTGTGTATTGTCATAAAGAGGCAGACAATGGCACTACTCTGAGATTTAGAAAACGTTCCCCATTTAAAGAATATATCTATTTTCAATATTTTACTAGTAGTTTATAGGGATTGGTGCTTGTACTGGTTATAATCTAAACAATAAATCAGTAAAGAACTGATAGCAAAGTACAAATATAGCACTCATGAACGTGTTAGAAATATGAAAGGAAAAATTGGTTTGGAAATAAAATATAACTTTTACTAGATTAAGTTAAAAACAAGGGTTGCACATACATTGAATTTAAAAGAATATGTTAGTCTACTATACTGAGGTCACTAGTGTGTGACAAAAAGACCACTAATGGGTGATAGATTTGTCTCTGTGTAGATAAATAGCTACCGCTGATGTTAATATTTGTAATAATATAGAGTTGGGTATACTGAGATTGTGTTTATATTTGCCATAGACATTAATTTGACATAATAAAAAAATAAAAAATAAAAATAACAAAAATGTACAGCTAGGAACAGGTGCTGAGAGTATAGTATCTATAACTATTAACTGGTGATTCCAAGAGGTACAATAGAGGTGTAATAGACTAAAGCCTTGTAAGTCCTGGGTAAAGATTCATTTATAATACATCACATATAGTTTGGAAGAGCCAGACTACTATACCGTATTATTACAGCTGTTTAGGTGGTTGTAAGTTAGAAATTACTAATAAGGAAACAGAATAATAGCTGTGTCTGGAGATACCGGGCACTTATACCTTTGGTGTATACCTTGTGACTTTCCTATATAGTCATGATGCCTATACCTGTTATTACCATATTATTTTCGATATTACGGTGGTAGCAGAGTAAGACTATAGGATAGTGGCTGTGTCTGGAAATACCGGGCACCTATACCTTTTAAACACAGTCGTGGTGCCTATACCTGTTATTACCGCCTATACCTGGGGTTACCATAGATAATTATACTAAATTGTAAGTCCGGAAATACCGGGCACCTATACCTTTTATATACCTTTGGACTATTATATACAGTCGTGGTGCCTATACCTGTTATTACCTCCTATACCTGTGGTTACCATAGATAATTATACTAAATTGTAAGTCCGGAAATACCGGGCACCTATACCTTTTATACCTTTGGACTATTATATACAGTCGTGGTGCTTATACCTGTTATTACCGTAAATGATTATGCTGTATTGTTGGTCCGGAAATACCCGGAAAGGGCACTTTGATACAGCCACCCCGGCGAAACGCGTCAGTGGCATTCCCCCCTCCTTTCCTTTCGTTGTTGTTTTTAAAGTTAGCCTACCAATAATTTTAATAGCTACCAAATAATTTTTTAAATGTTGTGACTGCTCTTTTTACCTGGGCCAGGAGGCCTGTTCGGATTCAGCCGAGCAAACAAACCTGATATACAACTATAGGCAATCCCCAGGGATAGACTCAATTTACAGCCGGTATATGTGTTTGACGATTAATTTTCTCAGATACCCGGTAACTTTTGCTAGAGCTTATAACAATGGTAATAATATGGTATAGAAGTCTGGCTTTTCCAGACTACAGTTTGGTGATGGTTCGATAAACAATATAGCACAACCATCTACGGTAATAAAAGGTATAGGTACCACTACGGTATATAATAGTTAAAAGGTATATAAAAGGTATAGGTGCCCGGTATTTCTGGACCAACAATACAGCATAATTATCTATGGTAATAACAGGTATAGGCGCTATGACTGTATATAACAGTCCTAAGGTATATAAAAGGTATAGGTGCCCGGTATTTCCGGACCAACAATACAGCATAATCATTATTACGGTAATAACAGGTATAAGTACCACGACTGTATATAATAGTCCAAAGGTATATAAAAGGTTTAGGTGCCCGGTATTTCCGGACTTACACTATAGTATAATTATCTATGGTAACCACAGGTATAGGCGGTAATAACAGGTATAGGCACCACGACTGTATATAATAGTCCAAAGGTATATAAAAGGTATAGGTGCCCGGTATTTCCGGACCAACAATACAGCATAATCATTATTACGGTAATAACAGGTATAAGTACCACGACTGTATATAATAGTCCAAAGGTATATAAAAGGTTTAGGTGCCCGGTATTTCCGGACTTACAATTTAGTATAATTATCTATGGTAACCCCAGGTATAGGCGGTAATAACAGGTATAGGCACCACGACTGTGTTTAAAAGGTATAGGTGCCCGGTATTTCCAGAAACAGCCACTATCCTATAGTCTTACTCTGCTACTACCGTAATATCGACAATAATATGGTAATAACAGGTATAGGCATCATGACTATATAGGATAGTCACAAGGTATACACCAAAGGTATAAGTGCCCGGTATCTCCGGACACAGCTATTATTCTGTTTCCTTATTAGTAATTTCTAACTTACAACCACCTAAACAGCGGTAATAATACGGTATAGTAGTCTGGCTCTTCCAAACTATATGTGATGTATTATAAATTAATCTTTACCCAGGACTTACAATGCTTTAGTCTATTACACCTCTATTGTACCTCTCGGAATCACCAGTTAATAGTTACAGATACTATACTCTCAGCACCTGTTCCTAGCTGTGCATTTTTTTTTTATGTCAAATTAATGTCTATGGCAAATATAAACACAATCTCAGTATACCCAACTCTATATTATTACAAATATTAACATCAACAGTAGCTATTTATCTACAGAGAGACAAATCTATCACTCAATAGTGGTCTTTTTGTCCAAGACTGAGTACACACACACTAGTGACCTCAGTATAGTAGACTAACATATTCTTTTAAATTCAATGTATGTGCAACCCTTGTTTTTAACTTAATCTAGTAAAAGTTATATTTTATTTCCAAACCAATTTTTCCTTTCATATTTCTAACACGTTCATGAGTGCTATATTTGTACTTTGCTATCAGTTCTTTACTGATTTATTGTTTAGTTCCTGTGTATTACCTGGCTGTCTGACGTCCCTCCTGGTTCCTGATCCCTGGCTTGTTCCTGACTCTGCTGTTTTCCTTGTTCCTGATTCTGGCTCATCTGACTACTCACTTTGGCTCCTGACTCGGCTCGTCTGACTACCAGCTCTGGCTTTGACTGCTGGCTTGTTGTTTGATTTGTGGACTTTTTATTATTTTTTGTTATTAATAAAGGTGTGATTATATTTGCACTTCTCGTCTCAGTCTGATTCCGGGCACCCTGACATTATGCAAGGGCCATGAATCCTGATGGTGCTAATAATCCACCTTTACCTACCATCATTTCCAGGATGGATGAACTTGGAACAATTTGCACTTGCCTTGCAAACCCTGCTGACTCGCACTGCACATTTGGACCAAAGTGTCCCGCAAGTGCAGCTGCTCCTGTTTCCGCTGCTGCACCTAGTCCTACCAGGAGCATGTCCAGTTCTGCACCTTTACCTCAGCAATATGGAGGCCATCCTATTCAGTACAGAGGGTTTTTGAACCAGGTGGGCATTTACTTTGAGAAGTTACCTCAGGCGTTTCCCTCCGACAGAGCTAAGGTGAGATTTCTCATCTTGTTACTCTCTGACACAGCTCTTGCCTGGGCTAATCCCTTGTGGGAGACTAATAAACCTGTGATTTAAAATTACCCTGAATTTGTGGCCTCCTTTCAAAGGGTATTTGATGTTCCGGCTCACTCCTCCTCTGCTGCTAAACAACTCATGTCTATTCATCAAGGTACAAGATCTGTTGCACAGTATGCCATTGAGTTCCATACACTTACCGCAGAGGTAGGTTGGAACAATGAAGCTCTTGTTGCTGACTTCTTTCATGGGCTCTCTGATGTGATTAAAGACGAAGTTGCTGCCAGTGATTTACCAGAGGTTCTCGAGGCATTGGTGTCTTTTTTGATCCTAATTGACCTCAGACTCAGAGAGAGGCCCTTTTTCAAGGAGCGCTTGCGGAAGCCTCCTGTTCCGTTGTCTCCTATGTGTTCGTTCCCACCCATGCCTCCCTCTCCTCCCATGCCTCCTGGTCCAGAGTCACCAGGTACTGCTGAGCCAATGCAGTTGGGATTCACGTGTCTCTCCACGGCGGAGAGGGCCTTTAGGAGGAGGGAGGGGCTCTGCCTCTATTGTGGGTTACAGGGCAACCTTTTAAAGTCTTGAAACTCTGGCACCTAAGGTCCTGTTGGGGGCAGACCTTGGCTGTTTTATCCTCGTCCCCAGGAACCCCTAAAGGAGAAATCTTTGGTCATGGTTATCCTTTCCTGGGTGGACTCCTCCATAGTCACCCAGGCTCTTGTTGACTCTGGTACTGCGGGCTATTTCATTGACAGTGCTTTTGTATCAAAGCACTCCATTCCTGTTTTGCCTCGGTCCGTTCCGCTTGCTATTGAGGCCATTGATGGCAGGCCCCTTCAGCCCGCACTCGTCTGCATTTTCCAGTTGTTCTGGGTCATCCCTGGCTCCAAAAACACAATCCCAGTCTCCAAAATTTTGTCATGGTCTCCGCAATGTATTTTCACTTGTCTTCGGAATCCAGTTAAAATCTTGTTTACTTCTTCGGTATCTCAATTACCAGAGGAGTACCGAGAGTTCCTAGACATTTTTGACAAGGTGCTTGCCAGTACGTTGCCTCCTCACCGGTCTTACGATTGTGCCATAGACCTGCAACCTGGAGCCATTCCTCCTTGGGGCCGGGTTTACCCTCGTTCTGTTGCGGAGAATTGTGCTATGGAGGAGTATGTTGCCGATGCTCTGTCACAGGGGATCATTATTATTATTATTATTATCGGTTATTTGTAGAGCGCCAACAGATTCCGCAAATCCTGCTCTCCTGCAGGGGCTGGCTTCTTCTTTGTGAAGAAAATGGGTGGCGAGTTAAGACCATGCATCGATTATAGGGGTCTTAATCGTCTTACCATTAAGAATGCTTACCCTATTCCACTCATTACGGAACTCTTTGACCACCTCAAGGGAGCTGCAGTCTTTTCTAAACTTGATTTGAGAGGAGCGTACTATCTCATTAGGATCAAGGAGGGCCACGAATGGAAAACAGCATTTAACACCAGGAGCAGGTATTATGAATATCTTGTAATGCCCTTTGGACTATGTAATGCTCCTGCTGTTTTCCAGGAATTTATTAATGATGTCCTAGAGATATATTGCAACAGTGTGCTGTGGTGTACTTAGACAACATCCTCATACACTTACCCACACTTGAGGCTCATCATTCTGATGTTACACGGGTTCTTCAGAGACTACGTGAGAACGGCCTGTTTTGTAAATTCGAGAAATGTGAGTTCCATCAAACTCAAGTAACCTTCCTAGGTTATGTTATCTCTGTTGCAGGGTTCTCCATGGATCCTAACAAGTTGTCTGCAGTTCTGCAGTGGCCTCGCCCAGTGGTCTTCGGTCTATTCAACGTTTTTTTTTTGGCTTTGCCAATTACTATAGAAAGTTTATTAAAAACTTTTCTTCCTTGGTCAAACCTATCACAGACATGACCCGTAAAGAGAATGATCCACTCCATTGGTCACCTACTGCCATTAAGGCCTTTGATAGTCTTAAGACTGCCTTTGCTGCCACTCCAGTTCTGGCTCATCCTAACCCTGTCCTGCCTTTCATTCTTGAGGTTGATGCGTCTGAGACTGGAGTAGGTTCCCTCTTGTCTCAACGTCCTATGCCTGACGGTTTCTTGCATCCGTGCGGTTTCTTCTCTAAAATTTTTTTGTCTCCAGCGGAGTGCAATTATAATATTGGCGACAGGGAATTACTGGCCATAATTTTGGCACTCAAGGAATGGAGGCATCTTCTTGAGGGTACTAGTGTACCATTGCTAATTCTTACTGACCACAAGAATGTAACTTATCTATCCGAAGCAAAACGTTTGTCGCCCCGACAGGCCAGATGGGTGCTATTTTTGTCTCGGTTTAATGATGTGGTCTCCTACCTGCCTGATAGTAAGAATGTTAGGGCTGATGCCCTCTCTCAACAATTTTCACCTCTGTCCAAGAAGGAGTCTGTACCTACTCATTAATTTGAATTCTCCATTGGGGGAGAAGATCCTGGCTGCACAAATCAATGAACCTCTTGAGAAACCTAGTGGTAAGTGTTTTGTTACTGAGAATTTTAGAACTAAACTCTAGCACACTTACCACTATCCTAAAGCCGCAGGTCACCCGGGCAAGAACCAAATGATTTGGTCTGTCACTTTACAATTCTGGTGACCAGGTCTTCGTTCTGATGTTGCTGCATATGTTGCCTCCTGCTCAGTTTGTGCACAGAATAAGACTCCTTGATGTCTTCCTGTGGGTCTTCTTCAACCTATTGCTAATGGTGTGCATCCTTGGACACATCTTTCCATGGACTTCATTGTCGAGCTCCCTGTTTCCAATAGCAATACTGTTATCCTTATGGTGGTTGACCGTTTTTCTAAAATTTCACATTGCATTCCCTTGAAGAAGCTGCCTACCGCTCAGGAGCTTGCTTCAATTTTTGCCCGGGAGGTCTTCCATTTACATGGTTACCCAAGGAGATAGTGTCATACCGGGGTAGCCAGTTTATCTCCAGATTTTGGCGTTCCTTTTGTGCTCAAATGGGGATCCAGCTTTCCTTCTCCTTGGCATATCACCCTCAATCCAATGGGGCTGTGGAACGGTCTAATCAAGCTCTGGAACAATTCCTCCGTTGCTATGTCTCAGATCACCACAATAATTGGTCTGAACTGTTACCATGGGCAGAGTTTGCTCGTAATAGTGCTATTAATGCTTCCTCCCAGTTATTCCCGTTCATGGCAATTTATGGGTTTCAACCATCCTTGTTGCACGATTCATTCATGTCTCAAGGTATTCCGGCTTTGGAGGAGCATCTCCGGGAACTCCATTCCACGTGGGTGCAGATTCAGGATTGCCTTCATCGCTCTATGATTAATATTTTTCCCACATGGTGGGATTTTTTTTACTTACTGTTTACTTACCGGTCACTTTTGAAATGCTTTATTTTTTTCTCTTTTCTTTATTGATGCTGAGTCCTACAACATATGTGCTATTTTGTTTACAGGACGCTATGTAGGTTCAAAGACGAAAACCCCACCACTAACCAAACTCACATTCGGTGCTCACCTAGACATTTTTATAACATTCAACACTTGCTCACAATGACAACGAAAATCCATCTAATCTCACATAATGAGAGAGGATTGAACACTGACGTAAAGCATCGAGTAGCCATGACCCAATATCATAACTTACAGGCCAATATTCTTTTTCTGCAAGAAACCTACCTTACAAAAGCACAAATCTCCAAATAGTGGTCCAAAGTTTTTACAAGACACTACCACACCACAGCAGACACTAAAAAAAGAGGAGTTTCTATCCTCATCAATTCATCTCTGGACTTCACACATAAATCCACAATTGCAGATCCCGAAAGCCAAATAGGTAACTCTGACAATATCCTTTGTAATATCTATGCGCACAATGAAAACCAGCACACATTTTTAGCTGCTAGTGGTTCAATGCAAAGAGAAAATAGTAGGGGAGAGAGAGGGTACCCCCATCTTGTGCCATTAAGAATTGTGAATGGTTTGGATTTGTAGCCTGTAGTAGAGACCTGCGCGGTTGGGTTTGAATAAATTGCCTTAATGGCTGTTATATAGAAGATACATGTAAGGCTGCGGCTTGGTCCTCCCTTCATACTTTTGGACTAGACTGTCCCTTTAATGGACAATAATAAAAACAAAAACCTCATTAATAAGTACTATATGACTTGACATCTCCCTTTATTTTTATTTTTTATTTTTACCTATCTTGTTTGCACATATCCTTGCTTTTAGTTTTGTATTAGGTTGTTATATTTCCTTCAAAATATCTTCGACACTGCTCGGACTTTTCGAGTAAACTGGGGAGAATCCCTCTTAACTAGCCAGATTCATGGATCACTAAGGACTTTATACAAACTCTGGCGAACTGAAATAGAGACTGGAAAACTGTTGTAACATTCTATTCTCTCTTAGTGAAAACCTCATTTTACTTTGCAGTTGATAATTAGAAGGAAATGTCCAATGTACAATTAATCACAATGTTTATGTTTTGTATTTCTATTGTTCACAAAATCTCTTTCAATAAAAAGATTTAAACATAAATTAGCAGAGTGCATCCAAAGGAATGCAGCGGTGCTAGTGGTATACCAAAGGGTTAGTGTTTAGACTGGTTTTATAAAAAGAAATCAGGATTAGAAAATGAGTGGGATCTAAAATGTTATAGAATTTAGGATTCAATAACCCAAAGGTATATTACAGGCTCAATAACAAGATTGGTAAACAATACAGCAACACAAAAGGCTAGACCAGCAGGAGGTTTTTATTATTTTTGTTGTATAGGGAAATGTATTAGCAAAAGTAAAAGTGGGGCACAATGGCCCCTAGTTATCAAGCTGTCAACCTCAAATACGCTGGAATTCCGCAGCCTATTTGTGGCGAGGCTGATTCGCCTTAGTTATTATCAAGCCCTAGACACCGGCAAAAGTAGAATATAGTGACGTAAGCTTCGATCCGCCGGACTCAGTCCGACACAGATCGATTCTTACGTCACTCCAGATGTTCCGCACACAAGTTCAGCACAATCTGACTACTTTTGCTAGTTATCAAAAAACTAGCAGGTACGCTCGGCACTTTTCCGGCCCAGCATATCTGTTTTTCAAACCACCGCCCTGGAGGCGGCGGATCCCATAGGAATCAATGGGAGTCTGACCATAGCGAAAGTTCATGTTCGCTGCTGCCAGACATCCCATTGATTCCTATGGGAGCTGTCTACATCTAACACCCTAACATGTACCCCGAGTCTAAACACCCCTAATCTGTCCCCCCTACACCGCCGCAACTAAATAAATGTATTACCCCCTAAACCGCCGCTCCCGGAGCCCACCACCACTATAATAAATATGTTAACCCCTAAACTGCCGCTCCCGGTCCCCGCCGCAACTATAATATATGTATTAACAAATAAACCGCCGCTCCCGGACACCGCCGCCACCTTCATAATACCTATTAACCCCTATCCTGCCCCCCTATACCGCCGCCACCTATAATAAATTTATTAACCCCTATCCTGCCGATCCTGGACCCCGCCGCAACAAAATAAATAGTTTAATCCCTAAATCGCCGCACCCAGACCAGGCCGGAACCTATATTAAACTTATTAACCCCTAATCTGCCCCCCCTACACCGTCGCCACCTATAATAAATTTATTAACCCCTATCCTGCCCCCCTACACCGTCGCCACCTATAATAAATGTATTAACCCCTATCCTGCCCCCCCCACACCGCCGCCACTGTAATAAAATTATTAACCCCTAAACCTAAGTCTAACACTAACCCTAACACCCCCCTAACTTAAATATTAATTAAATAAATCTAAATAATATTTCTCTTATTAACTAAATGAATCCTATTTAAAACTAAATACTTACCTTTAAAATAAACCCTAATATAGCTACAATATAAATAATAATTATATTGTAGCTATCTTAGGATTTATTTTTATTTTAAAGGCAACTTTTAATTTATTTTAACTAGGTACAATAGCTATTAAATAGTTATGAACTATTTAATAACTACCTAGTTAAAATAAAGAGAAATTTACCTGTAAAATAAAAACTAACCTAAGTTACAATTACACCTAACACTTCACTATACTTTAATAAATTATTCCTATTTATAACTAAATACTTACCTGTAAAATAAACCCTAAGATAGCTACAATGTAATTAATAATTACATTGTAGCTATTTTAGGATTTATATTTATTTTACAGGTAACTTTGTATTTATTTTAACTAGGTATAATAGTTATTAAATAGTTATTAACTATTTAATAACTACCTAGCTAAAAGAAATACAAAATTAGCTGTAAAATAAATCCTAACCTAAGTTACAATTAAACCTAACACTACACTATCATTAAATTAATTAAATAAATTAGCTACAAATAACTACAATTAAATTCAATTAAATAAACTAACTAAAGTACAAAAAATAAAAAAGCTGTTACAAAAAATAAAAAAAGTAAGTTACAAACATTTCAAAAATATTACAACAATTTTAAGCTACTTACACCTAATCTAAGCCCCCTAATAAAATAACAAAGCCCCCCAAAATAAAAAAAATGCCCTACCCTATTCTACATTAAAGTTACCAGCTCTATTACCTTACCAGCCCTTAAAAGGGCCTTTTTTGCGGGGCATGCCCCAAAGAAAACAGCTCTTTTGCCTGTAAAATAAAAATACAACCCCCCCCAACATTAAAACCCACCACCCACATACCCCTACTCTAACCCAAATCCCCCTTAAATAAACCTAACACTACCCCCCTGAAGATCATCCTACCTTTACCCGTCTTCAGCCAGCCGACCACCGATGGAACCGAAGAGGAGATCCGGAGCGGCAGAAGTCATCATCCAAGGGGCGCTGAAGAAGTCTTCCATCCGATTGAAGTCATCATCCAAGGGGCGCTGAAGAGGTCTTCCATCCGATTGAAGTCTTCATCCAAGCGGCGTCTTCAATCTTCATCCATCCGGAGCGGAGCCATCTTCAGACGAGCCGACGCGGAGCCATCCTCTTCTTCCCGACGACTAACGATGAATGACGGTACCTTTAAGTGACGTCGTCCAATATGGCGTCCCTTCAATTCTGATTGGCTGATAGGATTCTATCAGCCAATCGGAATTAAGGTAGGAAAAATCTGATTGGCTGATTTAATCAGCCAATCAGATTGAAGTTCAATCCGATTGGCTGATCCAATCAGCCAATCATATTGAGCTTGCATTCTATTGGCTGATCAGAACAGCCAATAGAATGCAAGCTCAATCTGATTGTCTGATTGGATCAGCCAATCGGATTGAACTTCAATCTGATTGACAGATTAAATCAGCCAATCAGATTTTTTGTACCTTAATTCCGATTGGCTGATAGAATCCTATCAGCCAATCGGAATTGAAGGGACGCCATCTTGGATGACGTCACTTAAAGGTACCATCATTCGTCGTTAGTCGTCGGGAAGAAGAGGATGGCTCCGCGTCGGCTCGTCTGAAGATGGCTCCGTTCCACTCCGGATGGATGAAGATTGAAGACGCCGCTTGGATGAAGACTTCAATCGGATGGAAGACCTCTTCATCGCCCCTTGGATGATGACTTCAATCGGATGAAAGACTTCTTCAGCGCCCCTTGGATGATAACTTCTGCCGCTCCGGATCTCCTCTTCGGTTCCATCGGTGGTCGGCTGGCTGAAGACGGCTAAAGGTAGGATGATCTTCAGTGGGGTAGTGTTAGGTTTATTTAAGGGGGGTTTGGGTTAGAGTAGGGGTATGTGGGTGGTGGGTTTTAATGTTGGGGGGGTTGCATTTTTTTTTACAGGCAAAAGAGCTGATTTCTTTGGGGCATGCCCCGCAAAAGGCCCTTTTAAGGGCTGGTAAGGTAATAGAGCTGTTAACTTTTTAATGTAGAATAGGGTATGGCATTTTTTATTTTGGGGGGCTTTGTTATTTTATTAGGGGGCTTAGATTAGGTGTAAGTAGCTTAAAATTGTTGTAATATTTTTGAAATGTTTGTAACTTATTTTTTTTATTTTTTGTAAATTAGCTTTTTTTATTTTTTGTACTTTAGTTAGTTTATTTAATTTAATGTAATTGTAGTTATTTGTAGCTAATTTATTTAATTAATTTAATGATAGTGTAGTGTTAGGATTAATTGTAACTTAGGTTAGGATTTATTTTACAGCTAATTTTGTATTTCTTTTAGCTAGGTAGTTATTAAATAGTTAATAACTATTTAATAACTATTCTACCTAGTTAAAATAAATACAAAGTTACCTGTAAAATAAATATAAATCCTAAAATAGCTACAATGTAATTATTAATTACATTGTAGCTATCTTAGGGTTTATTTTACAGGTAAGTATTTAGTTATAAATAGGAATAATTTATTAAAGTATAGTGTAGTGTTAGGTGTAATTGTAACTTAGGTTAGTTTTTATTTTACAGGTAAATTTATCTTTATTTTAACTAGGTAGCTATTAAATAGTTCATAACTATTTAATAGCTATTGTACCTAGTTAAAATAAATTGAAAGTTGCCTGTAAAATAAAAATAAATCCTAAGATAGCTACAATATAATTATTATTTATATTGTAGCTATATTAGGGTTTATTTTAAAGGTAAGTATTTAGTTTTAAATAGGATTAATTAACGGCTAGATTTAGAGTTCTGCGGCCAAAGGGGTGCGTTAGCTACGCATGCTTTTTTTCCCCCGCACCTTTTAAATTCCGCTGGTATTTAGAGTTCACAGAATGGCTGGGTTTTCAGTGTGTTAGGCTCTAAAAAGGGAGCATAGAGCATAATTTAACGCCACTGCAACTCTCGATACCAGCGGTGCTTACGGACGCGGCCAGCTTCAAAAATTGCTCGTGCACGATTCCCCCATAGAAAACAATGGGGCCATTTGAGCTGAAAAAAAACCTAACACCTGCAAAAAAGCAGCGTTAAGCTCCTAACGCAGCCCCATTGTTTTCTATGGGGAAACACTTCCTACGTCTGCACCTAACACTCTAACATGTACCCCGAGTCTAAACACCCCTAACCTTACACTTATTAACCTCTAATCTGCCGCCCCCGCTATCGCTGACCCCTGCATATTATTATTAACCCCTAATCTGCCGCTCCGTACACCGCCGCTACCTACATTATACCTATGTACCCCTAATCTGCTGCCCCTAACACCGCCGACACCTATATTATATTTATTAACCCCTAATCTGCCCCCCACAACGTCGCCTCCACCTACCTACACTTATTAACCCCTAATCTGCCGACCGAACTGCACCGCTACTATAATAAATGTATTAACCCCTAATCCGCCTCACTCCTGCCTCAATAACCCTATAATAAATAGTATTAACCCCTAATCTGCCCTCCCTAACATCGCCGACACCTAACTTCAAACATAAACCCCTAATCTGCCGACCGGAGCTCACCGCTATTCTAATAAATTTTTTAACCCCTAAAGCTAAGTCTAACCCTAACACTAACACCCCCCTAAGTTAAATATAATTTTTATCTAACGAAATAAATTAAATATTATTATATAAATTAATCCTATTTAAAACTAAATACTTACCTGTAATATAAACCCTAATATAGCTACAATATAAATTATAATTATATTGTAGCTATTTTAGGATTAATATTTATTTTACAGGCAATTTTGTAATTATTTTAACCAGGTACAATAGCTAAAATAGTTAAAATAATTACAAAATTACCTGTAAAATAAATCCTAACCTAAGTTACAACTAAACCTAACACTACACTATCAATAAATAAATTAAATAAACTACCTACAATTATCTACAATTAAACCTAACACTACACTATCAATAAATTAATTACATAAAATACCTACAAATAAATACATTTAAATAAACTAACTAAAGTACAAAAAATAAAAAAGAATTAAGTTACAAAAAATAAAAAAATACTTACAAACATTAGAAAAATATTACAACAATTTGAAACTAATTACACCTACTCTAAGCCCCCTAATAAAATAACAGACCCCCAAAATAAAAAAATGCCCTACCCTATTCTAAATTTAAAAAGTTCAAAGCTTTTACCTTACCAGCCCAGAAAAGGGCCATTTGCGGGGCATGCCCCAAATAATTCAGCTCTTTTGCCTGTAAAAAAAAAACATACAATACCCCCCCCAACATTACAACCCACCACCCACATACCCCTAATCTAACCCAAACCCCCCTTAAATAAACCTAACACTAAGCCCCTGAAGATCTTCCTACCTTATCTTCACCATGCCAGGTTCACCGATCGATCCAGAAGAGCCTCCGATGTCTTGATCCAAGCCCAAGCGGGGGGCTGAAGAGTGACGTCCATCCTCCGGCTGAAGTCTTGATCAAAGCGGGCAGAAGAGGACATCCGGACCGGCAAACATCTTCATCCAAGCCGCATCTTCTATGTTCTTCAATCCGATGACGACCGGCTGATCTTCAAGACCTCCAGCGCGGATCCATCCATCTTCACCGACGACTTCCCGAAGAATGACGGTTCCTTTAAGGGACATCATCCAAGATGGCGTCCCTCGAATTCCGATTGGCTGATAGGATTCTATCAGCCAATCGGAATTAAGGTAGGAAAATTCTGATTGGCTGATGGAATCAGCCAATCAGAATCAAGTTCAATCCGATTGGCTGATCCAATCAGCCAATCAGATTGAGCTCGCATTCTATTGGCTGTTCCGATTAGCCAATAGAATGCGAGCTCAATCTGATTGGCTGATCGGATCAGCCAATCGGATTGAACTTGATTCTGATTGGCTGATTCCATCAGCCAATCAGAATTTTCTTACCTTAATTCCGATTGGCTGATAGAATCCTATCAGCCAATCGGAATTCGACAGACGTCATCTTGGATGACGTCATTTAAAGGTACCTTATTCGTCGTTCAGTCGTCGGCCGGGATGGATGCTCTGCGTCGGTGGAGCCAAGAAAGAAGATTGAAGATGCCGCTTGATGGAAGATGCTGTCGGATGGAAGAAGACTTTGCTACCTCTTGATGGAAGATGCTTCTGGATGGAAGAAGACTTTGCTGCCGCTTGGATAAAGACATCGCCGGGATGAAGACCTCTTCTTTGCCGCTTGGATAGACATCGCCCGGATCGGATAAGGAGTTCGGCCCGGCGTGGTAAAGATAAGGTAGGGAGATCTTCAGGGGGGTAGTGTTAGGTTTATTTAAGGGGGGTTTGGGTTAGATTAGGGGTATGTGGGTGGTGGGTTGTAATGTTGGGGGGTGGTATTGTGTTTTTTTTTTACAGGCAAAAGAGCAGTTTTCTTTGGGGCATGCCCCGCAAAGGGCCCTTTTAAGGGCTGGTAAGGTAAAAGAGCTTTGAAATTTTTTTTAATTTAGAATAGGGTAGGGAATTTTTTTATTTTGGGGGGCTTTATTATTTTATTAGGGGGCTTAGAGTAGGTGTAATTAGTTTAAAATTGTTGTAATATTTTTCTAATGTTTGTAAATATTTTTTTATTTTTTGTAACTTAGTTCTTTTTTATTTTTTGTACTTTAGTTAGTTTATTTAAATGTATTTATTTGTAGGTATTTTATTTAATTCATTTATTGATAGTGTAGTGTTAGGTTTAATTGTAGATAATTGTAGGTAGTTTATTTAATTTATTTATTGATAGTGTAGTGTTAGGTTTAATTGTAACTTAGGTTAGGATTTATTTTACAGGTAATTTTGTAATTATTTTAACTAGGTAACTATTAAATAGTTCTTAACTATTTAATAGCTATTGTACCTGGTTAAAATAAATACAAAGTTGCCTGTAAAATAAATATTAATCCTAAAATAGCTACAATATAATTATAATTTGTATTGTAGCTATATTAGGGTTTATTTTACAGGTAAGTATTTATATTTAAATAGGAATAATTTATTTAATAAGAAATAATTTATTTTGTTAGATTTAAATTATATTTAACTTAGGGGGGTGTTAGGGATAAGGTTAGACTTAGCTTTAGGGGTTAATAAATGTATTATAGTAGCGGTGAGCTCCGGTCGGCAGATTAGGGGTTAATACTTGAAGTTAGGTGTCGGCGATGTTAGGGAGAGCAGATTAGGGGTTAATACTATTTATTATAGGGTTATTGAGGCGGGAGTGAGGCGGATTAGGGGTTAATACATTTATTATACTAGCGGTGAGCTCCGGTCGGCAGATTAGGGGTTAATTATTGTAGGTAGCTGGCGGCGACGTTGTGGGGGGTAGATTAGGGGTTAATAAATATAATATATGGGTCGGCGGTGTTAGGGGCAGCAGATTAGGGGTACATAGGGATAACGTAGTTGGCGGCGGTGTACGGAGCGGCAGATTAGGGGTTAAAAAATTTAAATAGAGTGGCGGCGATGTGGGGGGCCTCGGTTTAGGGGTACATAGCTAATTTATGGGTGTTAGTGTACTTTAGAGCACAGTAGTTAAGAGCTTTATAAACCGGCGTTAGCCCAGAAAGCTCTTAACTACTGACTTTTTTCTGCGGCTGGAGTTTTGTCGTTAGATTTCTAAAGCTCACTTCAGCCACGACTCTAAATACCAGCGTTAGAAAGATCCCATTGAAAAGATAGGATACGCAAATGGCGTAGGGGGATCTGCGGTATGGAAAAGTCGCGGCTGGAAAGTGAGCGTTAGACCCTTTAATGACTGGCTCCAAATACCAGAGGGTGGTAAAAACCAGCGTTAGGAGCCTCTAACGCTGGTTTTGACGGCTACCGCCCAACTCTAAATCTAGCCGTTAGTTAATAAGAGAAATATTATTTAGATTTATTTAATTAATATTTAAGTTAGGGGGGTGTTAGGGTTAGTGTTAGACTTAGGTTTAGGGGTTAAAATTTTTATTACAGTGGCGGTGGTGTTGGGGGGGGGCAGGATAGGGGTTAATAAATTTATTATAGGTGGCGACGGTGTAGGGGGCAGATTAGGGGTTAATAAGTTTAATATAGGTTGCGGCAGGGTCCGGGAGCGGCGGTTTAGGGGTTAAACTATTTATTTAGTTGCGGCGAGGTCCGGGATCTGCAGGATATGGGTTAATAACTTTATTATAGGTGGCGGCGGTATAGGGGGGGCAGGATAGGGGTTACTAGGTATAATGTAGGCGGCGGCGGTGTCCGGGAGCGGCGGTTTAGGGGTTAATACATTTATAAGAGTTGCGGCGGGGTCTAGGAGGGGCGGTTTAGGGGTTAATAACTTTATTTAGTTGCGGGGGGCTCCAGGGGCGCCGGTATAGGGGGTAGAACAGTGTAGTTTAGTGTGGGTGCTTAGTGACAGCTTGTCAATAAAGCTGTCAAAAAGCCGAAGAGCAGCGAGATTGGATGAGTGATAACTATCACAGTCCGCTGCTCATCGCCCCGTACTTGGTGCGCGGCTTTTTGACAGCTTTATTGATAACTTTGGCGAGATTTTTCAGGTCCGCGGCGGCGATGGTAGGCAAGCTTAGGCAGGCGTATTGGGCCGGCGAAGGCAGGTAAGTAGACACGTTGATAACTAGAGGCCAATCTACTTTATAGATCAGTAGTCTGGAATAATGTCTACATTTCTGGAGGTCATATTTCTGGGAAGGATAATCATAAACTGCAAAAGAGCTGCTTAAACAGACATCATGACCTTAGTATTTATAGCTTAAAAGAGACAATGAAGATATGCATTTCAAGTTTATTAAAGGGACAGTAAACACCTACTAATTACAAGACATTTTTTGTGTGTTTTATGTGTCTATTTTGTTGTCAAAATATAGAACAAAACACTTGGGCCTAGATTTGGAGTTCGGCGGTAGCCGTCAAAACCAGCGTTAGAGGCTCCTAACGCTGGTTTTGGGCGCCCGCTGGTATTTGGAGTCAGTGATTAAAGGGTCTAACGCTCACTTTACAGCCGCGACTTTTCCATACCGCAGATCCCCCTACGCCATTTGCGTAGCCTATCTTTTCAATGGGATCTTTCTAACGCCGGTATTTAGAGTCGTTTCTGAAGTGAGCGTTAGAGCTCTAACAACAAAACTCCAGCCGCCTGAAAATAGCAGGAGTTAAGAGCTTTCTGGCTAACGCCGGTTCATAAAGCTCTTAACTACTGTACCCTAAAGTACACTAACACCCATAAACTACCTATGTACCCCTAAACCGAGGTCCCCCCACACCGCCGCCACTCGATTAAAATTTTTAACCCCTAATCTGCCGACCGCCACCTACGTTATATTTATGTACCCCTAATCTGCTGCCCCTAACCCCGCCGACCCCTATATTATATTTATTAACCCCTAACCTGCCCCCCACAACGTCGCCGCCAGCTACTTACAATAATTAACCCCTAATCTTCCGACCGCAAATCGCCGCCACCTACGTTATCCCTATGTACCCCTAATCTGCTGCCCCTAACATCGCTGACCCCTATATTATATTTATTAACCCCTAATCTGCCCCCCTCAACGTCGCCGACACCTGCCTACACTTATTAACCCCTAATCTGCCGAGCGGACCTGAGCGCTACTATAATAAATGTATTAACCCCTAATCCGCCTCACTAACCCTATCATAAATAGTATTAACCCCTAATCTGCCCTCCCTAACATCGCCGACACCTACCTTCAATTATTAACCCCTAATCTGCCGACCGGAGCTCACCGCTATTCTAATAAATGGATTAACCCCTAAAGCTAAGTCTAACCCTAACACTAACACCCCCCTAAGTTAAATATAATTTTTATCTAACGAAATAAATTAACTCTTATTAAATAACTTATTCCTATTTAAAGCTAAATACTTACCTGTAAAATAAATCCTAATATAGCTACAATATAAATTATAATTATATTATAGCTATTTTAGGATTAATATTTATTTTACAGGCAACTTTGTAATTATTTTAACCAGGTACAATAGCTATTAAATAGTTAAGAACTATTTAATAGTTACCTAGTTAAAATAATAACAAATTTACCTGTAAAATAAATCCTAACCTAAGATATAATTAAACCTAACACTACCCTATCAATAAAATAATTAAATAAACTACCTACAATTACCTACAATTAACCTAACACTACACTATCAATAAATTAATTAAACACAATTGCTACAAATAAATACAATTAAATAAACTAGCTAAAGTACAAAAAATAAAAAAGAACTAAGTTACAGAAAATAAAAAAATATTTACAAACATAAGAAAAATATTACAACAATTTTAAACTAATTACACCTACTCTAAGCCCCCTAATAAAATAACAAAGCCCCCCAAAATAAAAAATTCCCTACCCTATTCTAAATTAAAAAAGTTACAAGCTCTTTTACCTTACCAGCCCTGAACAGGGCCCTTTGCGGGGCATGCCCCAAGAAAATCAGCTCTTTTGCCTGTAAAAAAAAAACATACAATACCCCCCCCCAACATTACAACCCACCACCCACATACCCCTAATCTAACCCAAACCCCCCTTAAATAAACCTAACACTAATCCCCTGAAGATCTTCCTACCTTGTCTTCACCATCCAGGTATCACCGATCCGTCCTGGCTCCAAGATCTTCATCCAACCCAAGCGGGGGTTGGCGATCCATAATCCGGTGCTCCAAAGTCTTCCTCCTATCCGGCAAGAAGAGGACATCCGGACCGGCAAACATCTTCTCCAAGCGGCATCTTCGATCTTCTTCCATCCGGTGCGGAGCGGGTCCATCTTGAAGCAGGCGACGCGGATCCATCCTCTTCTTCCGATGTCTCCCGACTAATGACGGTTCCTTTAAGGGACGTCATCCAAGATGGCGTCCCTTGAATTCCGATTGGCTGATAGGATTCTATCAGCCAATCGGAATTAAGGTAGGAATATTCTGATTGGCTGATGGAATCAGCCAATCAGAATCAAGTTCAATCCGATTGGCTGATCCAATCAGCCAATCAGATTGAGCTCGCATTCTATTGGCTGTTCCGATCAGCCAATAGAATGCGAGCTCAATCTGATTGGCTGATTGGATCAGCCAATCGGATTGAACTTGATCGTGATTGGCTGATTCCATCAGCCAATCAGAAAATTCCTACCTTAATTCCGATTGGCTGATAGAATCCTATCAGCCAATCGGAATTCGAGGGACGCCATCTTGGATGACGTCCCTTAAAGGAACCGTCATTAGTCGGGAGACATCGGAAGAAGAGGATGGATCCGCGTCGCCTGCTTCAAGATGGACCCGCTCCGCACCGGATGGAAGAAGATCGAAGATGCCGCTTGGAGAAGATGTTTGCCGGTCCGGATGTCCTCTTCTTGCCAGATAGGAGGAAGACTTTGGAGCACCGGATTATGGATCGCCAACCCCCGCTTGGGTTGGATGAAGATCTTGGAGCCAGGACGGATCGGTGATACCTGGATGGTGAAGACAAGGTAGGAAGATCTTCAGGGGATTAGTGTTAGGTTTATTTAAGGGGGGTTTGGGTTAGATTAGGGGTATGTGGGTGGTGGGTTGTAATGTTGGGGGGGGGGTATTGTATGTTTTTTTTTTACAGGCAAAAGAGCTGATTTTCTTGGGGCATGCCCCGCAAAGGGCCCTGTTCAGGGCTGGTAAGGTAAAAGAGCTTGTAACTTTTTTAATTTAGAATAGGGTAGGGAATTTTTTATTTTGGGGGGCTTTGTTATTTTATTAGGGGGCTTAGAGTAGGTGTAATTAGTTTAAAATTGTTGTAATATTTTTCTTATGTTTGTAAATATTTTTTTATTTTCTGTAACTTAGTTCTTTTTTATTTTTTGTACTTTAGCTAGTTTATTTAATTGTATTTATTTGTAGCAATTGTGTTTAATTAATTTATTGATAGTGTAGTGTTAGGTTAATTGTAGGTAATTGTAGGTAGTTTATTTAATTATTTTATTGATAGGGTAGTGTTAGGTTTAATTATATCTTAGGTTAGGATTTATTTTACAGGTAAATTTGTTATTATTTTAACTAGGTAACTATTAAATAGTTCTTAACTATTTAATAGCTATTGTACCTGGTTAAAATAATTACAAAGTTGCCTGTAAAATAAATATTAATCCTAAAATAGCTATAATATAATTATAATTTATATTGTAGCTATATTAGGATTTATTTTACAGGTAAGTATTTAGCTTTAAATAGGAATAAGTTATTTAATAAGAGTTAATTTATTTCGTTAGATAAAAATTATATTTAACTTAGGGGGGTGTTAGTGTTAGGGTTAGACTTAGCTTTAGGGGTTAATCCATTTATTAGAATAGCGGTGAGCTCCGGTCGGCAGATTAGGGGTTAATAATTGAAGGTAGGTGTCGGCGATGTTAGGGAGGGCAGATTAGGGGTTAATACTATTTATGATAGGGTTAGTGAGGCGGATTAGGGGTTAATAACTTTATTATAGTAGCGCTCAGGTCCGCTCGGCAGATTAGGGGTTAATAAGTGTAGGTAGGTGTCGGCGACGTTGTGGGGGGCAGATTAGGGGTTAATAAATATAACATAGGGGTCGGCGATGTTAGGGCAGCAGATTAGGGGTACATAGGGATAACGTAGGTGGCGGCGTTTTACGGAGCGGCAGATTAGGGGTTAAAAGTGTAATGCAGGGGTCAGCGATAGCGGGGGCGGCAGATTAAGGGTTAATAAGTGTAAGGGTAGGGGTGTTTAGACTCGGGGTACATGTTAGGGTGTTAGGTGCAGACGTAGGAAGTGTTTCCCCATAGGAAACAATGGGGCTGCGTTAGGAGCTGAACGCTGCTTTTTTGCAGGTGTTAGGTTTTTTTTCAGCTCAAACAGTCCCATTGTTTCCTATGGGAGAATCGTGCACGAGCACGTTTTTGAGGCCGGCCGCGTCCGTAAGCAACTCTGGTATCGAGAGTTGCATTTGCGGTAAAAATGCTCTACGCTCCTTTTTTGGAGCCTAACGCAGCATTTGTTTTAACTCTCGATACCAGAGTTAAATTTATGGTGCGGCCAGAAAAAAGCCTGCAGAGCGTTAACAGCCCTTTTACCGCCGAACTCCAAATCTAGGCCTTGGTTTGGGGGATTCTGATTGCCAAAGCAGATTTTTTCCATGCATCCAATGGGTAATTTCCCTTCTATCTGCTCGATCTGATCCAAACTTTTCCTATTACAGAAATTATGTTTATTTTTGTATTGTGATCACTCAGAGCTTGAAAAACATGCATCGGGAGCCCGAAAACACTGGATAAACAGGATCTGAAAAGATGGAAATCAACCACATTATCCTTTAAGGTGCAAATTAGAAGGGAGTGCATATTATAAAGGTAAGGCTATGGCCTAAATTATTGTTTCCCAAATCCAGTCCTCAAATACCACTAACAGGCCAGATTGTCATGATATCTTAACCATGTTTACTGATCAGCTGCTTATTTCACCTGTGCTCTAGTTCAGATATCTTTAAAAGCTGGTCTCTTCGGGATACTTGAAGACTGTGGTTGAGAAACACAAGTTGAGCTCAATCGCTACCATTAGAAGTGCAAACATGATTGCCAGGCTGTGATATGTTTGCCACTAGAACCCGTATTACAAGTTGGGAGTTAAAATCACTATTTACAAAACACGTTTTAGAGTGTGAGAAATGTCTTAAAGCCCACCATTGTAAATAAGAAAATACATGGTAATTTCTTATCATAAGGTGGTGAGACTTTACTCTTGGAATTCAACTCCTGGTCACTAGTAAGAGGCAAATATTCTCAAAGCTCTAAGAGTACTTAATCCCTCACTGGTTTTGCATAGACATGTGCGATTTGATTCGGTCCGAATCGAAATTCAGACAAATTTGTCGAATTCAGAGATTCGTATCGATTCAAATTTCCGAATTGCGGTAGCGCCGAATCTACCGAATAAATCCAAATTGATTCAAATTTATTCGGTAGATTCGGATGGATTCGGATGGCCATGTATTACACTAGTATTGTACAGTATACTAGTGTAATACACAGCATATCCCACTTAACACTGACCGAAATTCCGAAATTCCGAATCGATTCGAACCGAATTGAACCGAATCAAACCGAATTTCCCACAAATCCGAAAGAATCCGAATGAATCCGAAACAAATTCATTTGATTTGTTTCCCGAATTAGAATCGATCCGAACCGAAATTCGAATTGGTCCGAATCGATCCGAACCGAACCGAATTTTTCGAAGCTGCACATATCTAGTTTTGCAGTCTTTTCTTTGTTTCTACAGGAGGAGGGTGAAGAATTGTGGTGCTCCAGATTCTTCATTTTTCCACTCAGAGAGCTGCTACTTGTGACAGAGGGGAAACTGGGGTATTGGGCAGGGACACAATTACACCCAGTGAGCAGTTAGTCACAAGCCTGCCACGGGTGCCATGGGCAATGGTCCCTTAGCCTCTTCCTGTTGGGTCTTCAAAATACTCCTTACATAGGTCATCTGCTGTAACATGCTAAGCAATGAATGGGCTCTCTACTGGAAGAAGTCTATTTCTGCAGCTGGTTACCACAGTGGGTGTATCTCAAGGTAAGTAAACAAATACAAACACTCACATAACCCACAGGCTATTATCAGGTATGCCATTCATGAGGTACATCACAGGCAGGGGACACAGTGACATACAGACATTACCTGACCTTATTCAAACATTCTAGCAGTTTATGGGAGGCATTTTATTTGTGTCTTAAAATCCTCTAAGTGAGCTCAATCAACGCTGTTTTTTGAGCTGCTTAACCCCACACAGCAGACTTGCCGGATAGAGGATACCCACGCCGGCTGCCTACTTAAGTGTGCAGGATAACTACCAACGATCCTGGCCATCGGGAGCTCCGGAACGCAAAAGGCTTTAGACGCTGCGGTGCCATCTTTGAATCCCTACAGCTACAGCTTGCTCTGAAGAAGCGACACCCTAGGGGAGCAAACATACAGCGGTCGGCCTGACATCCGGAGAGGAGATCCACCCTTGTGAGTTGAGAGGGGCAAGGGACAATGCTGAGCCCAGATTAGGGGAGCGGAAAGATTGCAAAGGGGGATAAGGGAGATACACCGGCCATGGACTGTTAACTATCCCCTACAGGTTAAACATAAATAGAAGGGATATCACAGCAAGGATCCCCACTGACCGGTTGTATAAGAACGGACATGTTAGAGGCTGCTGAGGGACAGGGTGCTCATTAACCTGGCTGCATTTTGCAGTAGCAATACGAACCCACGTGGCTTAGGCCTCAAACCTATCTAACCCTACAGAGAAGGAGCAAGCAAAGCCAACCGGAAATAAAGCACTAATTGACCACACCTAATCTGACAGCAGGGATTGCAGAGAAACATCACTGCAACACTAAAGAGACTGTTATCCTCACGTCCTACATTAGGAATTTTTGCCACCAGCTCCTGCATTAAAGAGGCCCCACCTCGATACTAATACCTTGCCAGGAGTATGGGAGAAGATAGAGTTTTACCTATACATACCAGGAGATAATAAAGCAGACACCTTGGAATATCTCTTAAAACTGCAGTTACAACTGCTCAACCCACTATAGAATGCTAACTGCAACCATGTACAGAGGGAGTACAGCAAGCAACATCCCCTATGAAAGTCGACAAATATTTTAAGCTATCAGCATCACAGGCTATACCCATCATGGCTGGTAAACAAAAATCATCAGATAGGAGCAAGAAACATGCTGCAGAAATACACCCAGAACCTGCCTCCCCTATCCAGAGAGACATTAGTTCTGAACCACCTCCTGATTTACTCCAAGACCTAAAGGCCTTCTTTTTACCCAAAATGGAAACATTGCAGGCGGGAATGGACACTCTCACCACTGAGATTCGACAATACTCCCCTAGGCTGCAACATGCAGAGCAAAGGATATCTGATGTGGAGGATTCCCACCAAACATTCACCATAGCCATACAACGCCTAGAACGCCACAACTCACTACTACAGGAAAAGCTAGACAACCTCGAGAATCGATCCCATCGCAACAATCTAAGGATTGTGGGGGTCCCAGAGTCGATTAAAAATAAAGATCTCATGGAGTTCATAGCCTACACATTACCTAAATTGCTAAAGATGGACCAAGAGACAATGCCACTAGATATCGAGAGGGCACACAGAATAGGCCCAGAACTGCCGCCAGCCAAACCCAACCAGAGACCAAGACAAGTCATTTTCAAGCTACTCAGATATCAAGAGAAGTTGGCGGTCCTAAAGGCATACAGGTCCCAACCTGATCTACTCTATGAAGGCCACAAACTCCTTATATTTCAAGACTTCTCAGCGGAGGTGGCTAGAAGATGAAAAGAGTTCGCCCCCTCTGCTCCAAGCTACACTCCATGGGTCGACAAGCCTCACTTCTCTATCCTGCCAAGTTGAGACTGATAACACCTGGAGGCCCCAAGTTCTTCCTGAGCCCACAACAGCTGCAAGAGTTCCTAAATGCTGAAACTCACAATGGCGAGGGTTGAAGGAGATACCCAGTGCATACCCATTTTCTCACTCTACCCATCTTACAGAATGGGTATCATGCTTCAAATATGTTTGCATCTGAACCCCTTGTGGGTCTACTGTTAAGTTTCTTTTCACCCCATGTGCCTCACCCCACCTTCCCATCCCCGGCCGCATCCTTTTTGCATTTCTCCCACCCTTCTCCCCCCGCCGAACATCAGGTTGTCATCTCCTTACATCTGTGCACTTTTCTTTCTTTAGGTTGTGGGAGGAGCACCCGGATTCCACCCGGATTGTTGACTATGGATACCTCGGACTATAAGTTACTAATGCTTCGGACACACATCCATAAGTTCATTGAACCTACCCGCCAATCACTTTGTGGGCCAAACAAAAAATCCACCACTCCTCACTAAACTGATCTGAGACAATATAGACTCAAAATTTACACACTCACCATAAGACACCCACCAAATGTATCTCTCACCTCTTAACACCATGGCACACCCCCTTAAAATTGTGTCCTGGAATGAGGGAGGCATTACCTCCCCAGCCAAACGCAGCATTATACTACAACACCTAAGGCGCCTTTAAGCAGATATTGCCCTCTTGCAAGAGACACATCTCACAGAAGTGGAGCATGAGAAATTAAAAAGCAGATGGGTAGACCGGGTCTATTACACCCCACTGAGGGGCGTAACAGAGGAGTAGCCATACTGTTTAGAAAGGGACTGTCCGTCCAAATCAACCCCATCACAATAGACCCAAGAGGTAGATACATTATAGCTAGCCTGCAACTAGATAACCAAACATACATTATATGTAACATCTACGGCCCCAACCATCTAAGGCCACTATTCTGGCACACCCTACAAACCACTTAAGCCTTACTATTAATAGGGGAGACTTCAACCTGGCCCAGGACTTACCGCTAGACCGCAGGGTTGACACACAAGAAAAAATATATGCTAAAAAACGGAAAAAGGAAACAGCAACTATGGCTGCTTTCAAAGAATCACTAAGCCTCATTGATCCATGGCGTTTGCGCCATCCGACCAGGAGAGACTACACGTGCGCTTCTAAAAAACACGGGGCACTCTCACGCATTGACTACTTCTTGTGTTCTAAACAATTACATGTACAGATCCCACAAACAGATATCTCAGACATAATAATCTCAGATCATGCGCCCATATGGCTGCAACTGTGCCCTCAGCCCAGCACTCCTACCCATACCACAACATTGAGTTCAGGAAACACCTAAAAACCCAGTGGGCAGAATACCACAACTTCAATGCCCAACATTTTAATAACCCGGGCACTTTTTGGGGTGCATCCAAGGCGGTCATGAGGGGACAAATTACTAGTTTCACCACCCACTATAATGCTAAACGGAAAAAGGTAGAAACCACAACCACCGCAGAAGTAACAGCCGCATACAACCAGTACCTAGCTCATCCCTCCCCCCAAAGCAGAAACAAATTTTACGAGAAAAAGTAACTAAGAGAGGATGCCCTGTCTCAACAGGATCATCCCTTTCAAACGCATAGAAAAGGCCGGTTCTATAGATTCAGAGATAAAACTGGGAGATTGTTAGCCAATATGGTAAAATTGGCCAATCCCAAATCTATAATTCCCTCCATCCAAGCACAAGGGGTAATCCATTCAGACACCAGATCAATTACGACAGAATTCTTAAACTTTTATTCCACACTTTACACCGCTCAGCCATGCATGCAGAATGACAGGGACCGATTCTGGTGCCAGGTTGATCCTCCCTCAGTTCAGACGATTTAGAACATCTTAATGCTCCAATCCACGCGTCGGAAGTCATAAAAGCTATCAAAGCAGCTAAATTAGGCAAGACCCCAGGCCCTGACAAGATACCAATCGAGTACTATAAGCTCCTACAAGCAGAACTAAGCCCCTTACTAGCCCAAACATTCACAGCCTACTTGAAGGGCACGGCAACCCCCCAGTTGACTTCACTGATGCACTCATGTGCCCAATACTGAACCCTGATAGGGATCCAACAACCCCTGCTTCTTATAGACCAATAGCACTCTTAAACAGTGAATACAAACTCTTCACAGCTATACTGGCAAGCCTGCTAGATGCGGTATTAGGAACAGTCATCCATAAAGACCAGACAGGTTTCATGAAACATCGCTCCTCAGTCACTAACATACGTAAGACACTGGCGGTTATAGACTACTACTGACAGGGGAGAAATTGAAATCAAAACGAATCTGACACACTCCCGGAGGCATGCCTTCTCTCTGTCAACGCGAAATAGGCGTTTGACAGAGTAGAATGAGACCACCTATTGACCACCCTGGAAAAATTTGACATTACTGGAGATTTCCATAATCTCATACAAAAGCTTTACCATAATCCACGTACCTCAGTAAAAGTGAACAGAGAAATGTCCCAGCCTTTCTTCCTCAAAAGAGGCACCAGACAGGGATGTCCTCTATCAACCCTCCTGTTCAACCTGGCCATAGAACCCCTATCCATATACATAAGAAACACAATACCAGCCACACGAGTAGGGTCTCACTTGATGCACCTATCATTATACGCTGATGACTTACTCCTATATCTAACCAACCCAGGTATCACTATACCCAAACTTGTCTCCATATTCCAACAGTTTGGATTAATTTCAGGCTACAAAGTAAACTTGGAAAAATCGGAACTGACATACCTCACGAAACTACAAATCTCCACACCTATACAAACCACTCTTAAGGTCACAGATGGTTCTTTTAAATATCTGGGCATTCCCTTACATGTTTATCCACACCTAATATACAAACTAAATATCCCGCCAGTAATTGCGTAGATCCGTTCACTGTTGACGAGTTGGGCTAAAATGCCAATGTCCTTATCAGGTCGAGTGAGCCTAATTAAAATGATGGTGATGCCCAAATTGTTATACCCTCTGCAATTACTCCCCTTACTACTAACACAAAAGGACCTGAAGAGCATCTCTAGTGCTTTCAGTAACTTTGCGTGAAACTCGAAGAAACATAGAATCAGTAGAACGAAACTAGCCTTACCAACTGACAAAAGGGGATTGAAACTCCCGAATGTCGAGTGGTATAATTGGGCAACATTGACAAAAATAGTCTTTGATTGGCTGGCGCGCACATCAGTCTTTAACGATGAAAAGCTCGAGAAATCTTTAGCTCATCCACTCCATTTAGCCTTCCTACCTCACACTCCCATTCACACCCTTCCTACCCAAATTAAAGATAACATCCTATTCAAAGACCCACTTAGGGCATGGGCAAAACTGTGTAAATGGTGGAAGCTTCCCAGCAAAATCACTAAACACCTTCCGTTGCAGGGCAATCCTAATTTTCTTCAGGGCATGACCACACGAATATTCGCCCTATGGGAAGAGAAGGGTCTAAGTGCAATCTTGCAAGTGATAGATCCCCTCACCGGCAAAACATTCCCGTTAGCACACCTACAGGACAAATTTGACCTCCCTAGACATAGCACATTTGCATACCTCCAATCCACTCACTACGCCCGTAAATTGTTGTCTGAGGGATTCAGCGGTGGGACCATCACCCCAATAGACCCTATCTGTTCTCTGACCAAACAAGGGTCACACTCTAGTTCATAAATTTATGGCCTAATTATGGAGCGCAAATCTACTGAGGTCTTACAACAGCTGAGTGCCAAATGGAAACGTAACACAGACCTTGACGTTAGTGAGGATACCATCTCGGACAGCTTTAAACTCGTAGCTAGTAGCACATTAGTGATGAACTATAGAGAGATGCACCTTAAATTCATACATCTAAGCTATATTACCCCCCACCTAAGAGTGAAATGGGTTTCAGGCGCACTAGACACATGCCTTAAATGCTCCTCACCTAAACCAGACATCACACATTTGTTCTGGAGCTGCCCCAGAATAGCTCAGTACTGGAGTAAGATTCAGTACTGGTTGAAAAAGATATATGGCACAACACTGGTCTTAACAATGCAGGATGCTTTATTTCTTAGGGGACATACACAGGGCGCCCTACAGGACCGCTTTTTGAACACCGCCATCCTAATAGCCTGAAAACTGATATTAAAACAATGGATTTCTAGCAAGCCACCACACATAACACAATTCACTAGTCTTCTGCACACACAACTGTTGATTGAACAGGCAGATGTTAAAGGAGACCTAGAGAAAAGAATCAAAGCTTTCTACATAAAATGGGAGCCCTATTTATTGACTATGCCTGCCAACATCTACACACAGATATTGTCACCCTTCGCCAGTAGCACGTATATCATGACAGAACGACTGAGAGGCAACAGACCCATAGGAACTTTAAGTGACCCCTAACAACACCCACTTCCCCCCTCCCTTCCCCTCCCCCCTTTTCACCATCCTCAAAGACCCATGTGCACAGAGAGACATACTGCAATCCACAAAGGGCGGACCGGGTGCCTCCTCCTTAGCGAATTCAAGGCTTCTCACCCTTTGCGGCTCCATGAGCTGAACCCTGCTACCTAGACATATGTTTTTGACTGTTCAAACTTACTAGGAATGTTCTGTGTCCCTTACCCCCTCCCTCCCCCCCTCTCCTCCACTCTCTCCATCCCTCCCTCCTCCCTGTCCTTTTAAACGACCCCCCCTTTTTCCTTACCCCAGACCATCCCCGTTCATTCAGAAAAATTAAAACCACCTGGGCGGGTGTTAACTGCTCCGAGAGTATACCCAAACTGCACTGATCACATGATGTAAGTTTCTCATCACGATACCATCTCTGTGTAAACTGAATTGTTTCTATTTCATGTATATTGTTTCTCCTTGTGTTACACCCGTTTGGGTTCTCAATAAATAAAGATATTTAAAAAAAAAATCCTCTAAGTGAAGTGTTATTAATTTATTATTAATTTTTTTTTTTTTAAATAGTTTTTATTGAGGTAGCAATGGCATACAAAAACAAACTTTTGCATTTGTCATGGCAACACGCCTATCAACATACATTAAATCTCATGTATCTTATACAGAAGGCATGTCCTAGCGACCGTAAACAGCATTAGATCCTAACCAGTAGGAAAATATAACAAGCCATGAGTGGCACCTCTTTTTTTTAAAGTACATGTTAACTTGAACACCATTCAGTAACTTAACAAATAGTAGTCAAATGGCCTAGCTTCCTTGTAGGGCACTAAATAAAAAGTAGGCCTTTGGGTGTCCATATCACTCACAACAGAACATACATGCACTAAATAAGTACATGTTAACTTGAACACCATTAAATGAATTAAGAAATAGTAGTCAAACGGCCTGGCTGTCATGTAGAGCTCTAATATAAAAAAATAGGCCTTTGGGTGTCCATATCATGCACACCAGAACATATATGTATAAAGGATATTAATCTTCTAAACAATTTTCAGGAGCATGCACGTAACTAAGTGTGCATAAACTGCAAGCCTGTACCACTATACAGCTAAAAAAAAAAACATAAGAAGCCCTAAACCACCTGTATTTAGTAAATCTATGGGGGTATTTAGCCACACTAGCCTCTTATGCTAAACTGATTAAAAGGGGCTCTCAAACCTAAGCCTCCTCACACCTAGGTCACAGGATTAACCTCAAAAGGGGTTAGGTTGCAAGTATTTGCTGCAAAGTGTTAAGTCGTATGTGAGGGTAAGCATTTATCCTTATACTTTTTATAATAAGACTGTATTGCTTCATCTGAGCATGCTCCTCCCAGCAATAATATATTAGTTTAACACATGCCTCCCCACACTAAATAATACATAGAAGGCAATTGAAATAAGGGGTTAATGATGAGGTATCTGTGAGCTTATGTACCAATAGCTATAAATAATGAACCTCAATGCCTGTCTATTAGTAAAGTGGTGGTAGGAGGGGATGTAACTAAACTCACATAAGCACCAGTTACAAAACATAAGTTATATGAATAATATCCTTCGCCGGGAGATCTTCCTCCTTACTAGATAATGAAAGGGGCCACATAAACATGAGTAGTTCTAAGCAAATATAGTCTGCAGGAGCCGACATCAGGCTTTTGGGCCATCATATATTTATTTTACACAGTGTATAGAGCAAAGGGCATAGTCTCCACACCAGCAAACCAGCAGACCCATAGATAATCAGTGATTACAGCCCAGAGCCGCAATCACAGTGCCAAGTCTCATATGTTCCCTGCCCACTCTCTTCAGCCGGTAGGATATGTTAACTGAGACCCGGCCGTAGTAAAAATGTAAGTGTGTGGTGTCGGCAGGTATTCGGATGCAGGTCTGCTCCCCAGTCCGCCAGCAAAGCGAGTATATCCCCCTTCTAGCCGACACCAGCCCTGAAGAGTCCACCGAGTCCCTGTTCCTTAAGATGGTAGGTTACAATAGGGGCCAGTCGCAAATCCCCCAGCATGTGTCGGCAGAGGTGCCCGGCTGAGAATGTGTAGGTAGCTGCACAGCGACATCCCGTCTGCAACTTTTGCTTTTGCAAACCAGCAGGGCCGCACGCAAGGGAGCTGGCCGCTCTCCCCACCCCAACCCTACCAGTCACCTCAGTTTGGCTATCGCTAGCAAGGCAGGCAGCGTCCGATTCTACCTCAGGCCACGCTTTGATGGGGGACTCTCCGCCGGCTTCCCTGCAAGACCCCACTGTCAGCGCGTCCTGGGCCTGTGGGACCAATGGTCCACCCGCTTCCTCCGGATTGAGGTCAGCGGCCCCAGCCTTTTGTTGCTGCATATTAGGTAGGTCATAACGGATAGGCACAACTTCAGCACTGGGCACATCCTCCCACTCCAATTCTGCGCAGTCATTTTGTGTTCCCAGTATTGCCATGAGACGATCAAATCTTTTACTAAATAGCTTCTCTGACTCTGCAAATAGAGCTTGCAGTTTAGTGTGTAAGTCCTCCTCCATGATCACAGATATATTTTCTGCAGGATTATTAGAGTGGTTTTCGTACAGACATAGTTAATCTGCTCTGCTACCCCGGTTCCCCTGGGGGGGGGGTGCTGAGATCTCTCTCCACGAGAGCCGCCAACAGACCTCAGCAGTCCGGTCTAAGAAGCTCAGTTCTTTTCAAAAAGTAGATACTCCGGCTTGGCACAGTAGCTGGAAGATATTTAAGTATAATTTAGCACCGGATGGTTGATAAATATCCAAGATACAAGGCGGATTGTAAACTGAGTTTAGAGAGCTCTCAGTTAGTCGACCATCTTGGGTCCTTGCCCGGACACGCCCCCCCTTTATTATTATTTTTAAACACACATTATTACATTTTTGCAAATCTGTGCTGATATCCCTATGATTTTCCTTACATAGAGGTAATTCTTTTTATTTTATAATATTTTATTTAAAATATATATACAGGGAGTGCAGAATTATTAGGCAAATTAGTATTTTGACCACATCATCCTCTTTATGCATGTTGTCTTACTCCAAGCTGTATAGGCTCGAAAGCCTACTACCAATTAAGCATATTAGGTGATGTGCATCTCTGTAATGAGAAGGGGTGTGGTCTAATGACATCAACACCCTATATCAGGTGTGCATAATTATTAGGCAACTTCCTTTCCTTTGGCAAAATGGGTCAAAAGAAGGACTTGACAGGCTCAGAAAAGTCAAAAATAGTGAGATATCTTGCAGAGGGATGCAGCATTCTTAAAATTGCAAAGCTTCTGAAGCGTGATCATTGAACAATCAAGTGTTTCATTCAAAATAGTCAACAGGGTCGCAAGAAGCGTGTGGAAAAACCAAGGCGCAAAATAACTGCCCATGAACTGAGAAAAGTCAAGCGTGCAGCTGCCAAGATGCCACTTGCCACCAGTTTGGCCATATTTCAGAGCTGCAACATCACTGGAGTGCCCAAAAGCACAAGGTGTGCAATACTCAGAGACATGGCCAAGGTAAGAAAGGCTGAAAGACGACCACCACTGAACAAGACACACAAGCTGAAACGTCAAGACTGGGCCAAGAAATATCTCAAGACTGATTTTTCTAAGGTTTTATGGACTGATGAAATGAGAGTGAGTCTTGATGGGCCAGATGGATGGGCCCGTGGCTGGATTGGTAAAGGGCAGAGAGCTCCATTCCGACTCAGACGCCAGCAAGGTGGAGGTGGAGTACTGGTTTGGGCTGGTATCATCAAAGATGAGCTTGTGGGGCCTTTTCGGGTTGAGGATGGAGTCAAGCTCAACTCCCAGTCCTACTGCCAGTTTCTGGAAGACACCTTCTTCAAGCAGTGGTACAGGAAGAAGTCTGCATCCTTCAAGAAAAACATGATTTTCATGCAGGACAATGCTCCATCACGCGCGTCCAAGTACTCCACAGCGTGGCTGGCAAGAAAGGGTATAAAAGAAGAAAATCTAATGACATGGCCTCCTTGTTCACCTGATCTGAACCCCATTGAGAACCTGTGGTCCATCATCAAATGTGAGATTTACAAGGAGGGAAAACAGTACACCTCTCTGAACAGTGTCTGGGAGGCTGTGGTTGCTGCTGCATGCAATGTTGATGGTGAACAGATCAAAACACTGACAGAATCCATGGATGGCAGGCTTTTGAGTGTCCTTGCAAAGAAAGGTGGCTATATTGGTCACTGATTTGTTTTTGTTTTGTTTTTGAATGTCAGAAATGTATATTTGTGAATGTTGAGATGTTATATTGGTTTCACTGGTAAAAATAAATAATTGAAATGGGTATATATTTGTTTTTTGTTAAGTTGCCTAATAATTATGCACAGTAATAGTCACCTGCACCCACAGATATCCCCCTAAAATAGCTAAAACTAAAAACAAACTAAAAACTACTTCCAAAAATATTCAGCTTTGATATTAATGAGTTTTTTGGGTTCATTGAGAACATGGTTGTTGTTCAATAATAAAATTAATCCTCAAAAATACCACTTGCCTAATAATTCTGCACTCCCTGTATATATATATATATATATATATATATATATATATATATATATATATATATATATATATTTCTTAGACAATAGTGCACACCAGTCCTCTGACTTAGTTTTTATTGGCCCCTCTGCGTTATCAAGTGAAGCACCCAACTCTTCTTAGCACTCTTCTGTTTGCTAGTATACTCAGCTCAGCGGTTTGTCTTTTCTGTCAGCGCAGTGGTTAATCTTTTCCGTGCCACGCTAATGTCTGATCTTTTTAATATAAAAATGAAATGATCTGTACTGACAGACTTTTTAGCTTGCTACTTTATAATTACTGCATGGATGGGTACATTTTTATTTATTTATTGAAAAATGTCAGGGTTTGCTGCTTTTTATCTTGGCTGCCATATTAGACTCAACTGTCTTCTCCCCTTGCTTGTAGCAGAGTGTGTAACACTGCTCACTACTCACTACTCCAGGCTCCCTCTTATGGCCAAACTGGAGAACATCATCAGAGAGAAACAGGATGCAGTCCCAGAATGATGATGTCATCATTCCCTATTTAACTGCCTCATTCCTGTTTGCCTTTTCCCTTGCATTGTCTCTGAGTTCTCGGTGAGTTCCAGTGTTCCTGACTCTGTGTATAACCTGGCTTGTTTTACATCCCTTCTGGTTCCTGATCCCTGGCTTGTTCCTGACTTTTCTGATCTTTGTGTTCCTGAACCCGGCTCGTCTGACTACTCGCTTTGGTTCTTGATCCAGCTCTTCTGACTACCTGCACTGGTTTTTACTCCTGACTTGTCATTTGGCTTTAGGACTCTTCATTATTATTTTTATTTTTTTTACTAAAGTTATGATTTATTTAGCATTTTACATCTCCGATTCCTGGTTCCTTGACATTCTGACGGTGCTAATAATTTCCCTTTACCCACCATCATTTCCAGGATGGGTGAACAGGATCACTGCATGGATAAATTTGCACTAGCCCTGCAAACCCTTCTGACTAGCACTGCACACTTGCATCACAGTGTCCCACAATCTATGGCTGTCCCTGCTCTCCTGTTACTGCTGCTGCACCTAGTCCTACCAGGAGCATGTCCAGTTCTGCACCTCTACCTCAGCAACTTGGAGGCAATCCTAATAAGTGTAGAGGTTTTTTGAACCAGGTGGACTTATACTTTGAGATGTTACCTCAGGCGTTTCCCTCTGACAGAGCTAAGGTGGGATTTCTCATATCATTACTCTCGGACACAGATGTTTCTTGGGCTAATCCCTTGTGGGAGACTAATAAACCTGTGATATCTAATTATCCTTAATTTGTGGACTCCTTTCAAAAGGTTTTTGATGTCCCGGCTCGCTCCTTCTCTGCTGCCAAACAACTCATGTACATTCAGCTAGGTTCAAAATCTGTAGCCAGGTATGCCATTGAGTTCCATACACTTGCAGCAGAGGTAGGTTGGATCAATGAAGCCCTTGTTGCCACCTTCTCTTATGGGTTTTCTGATGTGATTAAAGACAAAGATGCTGCTAGAGATTTACCAGATGATCTTGAAGGCCTTGGTGTCTTTTCTAATCCTAATTGACATCAGACTCAGAGAGAGACCCTATTTCAAGGAGCACTTGCTGAAGCCTCCTGTCAAGTTGTCACCTATGTTTCCATTCCCACCCATGACTCCCTCACCTTGGCTCCCATGCCTCCTGGTTCAGAGACAATATGCAGCTGGGATTCACGTGCCTCTCCATGGTGGAGAGGGCCTTTAGGAGGAGGGAGGAGCTCTGCCTCTATTGTGGGCTACAAGGCAACCTTTTAAAGACTTGTCGTACATGTCTGGGAAACGGTAGCACCTAAGATCCTGTCGGGGACAGACCTTGGGTGGTTTATCTTCGTCCCCGGAATCTCTCAATTAAAAAACTTTGGTCACGGTTGTCTTTTTCTGGGTGGACTTCTCCATAGTCACCCAGACTCTTGTAGACTTTTGTATCACAGTATTCCATTCCAGTACAATATCAGTCTGCTCCACTTACTATTGAGGACATTTATGGCAGGCCACTTCAGCCGGCACTCATTACTCATGAAACTGCTCCATTATCCATGGCTGTTGGGGCTCTCTATTATGAAACTCTCCAGTATGAAACTCTTCAGTTCCATGTGATAACGTCTCCACATTTTCCAGTCTCGACTAGCGTAGGTCTGAAATATTGTCATGGTCCCTGCAAAGTACTTCCACTTGTCTGCAGAAACCAAGACAAAGTGCAGGCCAGTACGTTGCCTCCTCAACCGTCTTATGATTGTACCATTGACATGAAACCCAGAAAAATTCCTCCTTGGGGCCGGCTTCTTCTTCGTGAAGAAGAAGGGTGGCGAGTTAAGACCATGTATAAATTATAGGGGTCTTTCGTCTTACCATTAAAAATGCTTACCCTATTCCACTCTTCATGGAACTCTTTGACCTCCTCAAGGAAGCTACAGTCTTTTCTAAACTCAATCTGACAGGAGCTTACAATCTTGTTCGGATCAAAGAGGGCCTTGAATGGAAAACAGCATTTGACACCAGGAGTGGGCATTATGAATATCTTGTAATGCCCTTTTGCCTATGCAATGCTCCTGCTGTTTTCCATTAATTTATTAATGATGTCCTATGAGATATGTTGCAACAGTGTGTTGTGGTGTACTAAGAAGAAATCCTCATACACTCACCCACACTTGAGACTCACCATTCTGATGTCACATGGGTACTTCAGAAACGACATGAGAATGGCCTGGCTAGGTTATGTAATTTCTGCTGCAGGGTTCTCAATGGATCCTGACAAGTTTTCTGCAGTTCTGCAGTGGCCTTGCGCAGTTGGTCTTCAGTATATTCAAAGTTTTATGGGTTTCACTAATTACTATAGAAAATTATTAAAAACATTTCTTCCTTGGTCAAACCAATCATGTACATGACCCCGAGAATGATCCTCTCCATTGGTCACCTACTTCAATTAAGGACTTTGAGAGTCTTAAGACAACCTTTGCTGCCACCCCTGGCTCATCCTAAACCTGCTCTGCCTTTCATTCTAGAGGTCAATGCATCTGAGACAGGAGTAGGCACCCTCTTGTCTCAACGTCCTATGCCTGAGGGTTCCGTGCATCTGTGCGATTTCTTCTCTAAGAAATTGTCCCCAGTGGAATTCAATGACGAAATTGGCGACAGGGAATTACTGACCATAATTTTGGCACTCAAAGAATGGAGGCACCTTCTCGCAGGTATTAGCGTACCGGTGCTCATCCTCACTGACCACCAGAATTTGACTTACTTATCCGAAGCTAAACGTTTGTTGCCCAACAGGCCAGATGGGCACTATTTTTGTCTCTGTTCAATTATGTTGTCTCCTACCTGCCTTGTAGTAAGAATGTTAGGGTTTATACCCTCTCTCGACAATTTTTTACCTCTGTCCAAAGAGGAGTCTGTACCCACTCCAGTTATACCTCCTGGCCATATTTTGGCCACCATATGTATCAATTTGACTTCTCCCTTGGGGGAGGAGATCCTGACTGCACAAACCAATGGCCTTTCAGAGAAACCTAGTGGCAAGTACTTTGTACCTGAGAATCTTTGCACCAAACTATTGCACACTTACCACTATCCTAAAGCTGCCGGTCACCCAGGAAAGAACCAAATGATTTAGTGTTTAACTCAACAATTCTGGCAGCCAATTCTTTGTTCTGATGTTGCTGCATACTGTATGTTGCCTCCTGCTCAGTCTTTGCGCAGAATAAGACTCCTCAATGTCTTCCTGTGGGTCTTCTTTAACCTATTGCTAATGGTGAGCATCCTTGGACACATCTATCAATGGACTTCATTGTCGACCTTCCTGTTTCCAATGGCAATACTGTTATCCTGATGGTTCTAGACCGTTTTTCCAAAATGTCACATTTCATTCCCTTGAAGAATTTTTGCTTGGGAGTTCCTCCATATACATGGGTTATTCAAGATCGTCTCGGACCGGTGTAGCTAGTTTTTTTTACAGAATTTGGCTCTCCTTTTGTGCCCAAACTGGGATCCAGCTTTCCTTCTCCTCTGCCTATCACCCTAAATCCAATGGGTCTGTGGAATGGTCTAACCAAATTCTGGAACAGTTTCTCAAATGCTATGTCTCAGATCACCACAATAACTGGTCTGACCTGTTACCTTTGGCGGAGTTTGCTCATGATATCAATGCTTCCTCCCCGTTGTCCCCATTCATGGTGAACTATGGGTTTCAACCATCCTTGTTGCTCGATTCATTCATGCCTCACGATATACCTGCTTTGGAGGAGCATCTCCGGCAACTCCGTTCCACTTGGGTGCAGATTCAGGATTGCCTTCGTTGGTCTATGCAGCACCAAATGTTCCAGGCTGACCATATGCGTCTACCTGCACCTTCAAAAGCATAAAATGTAACAGGCCCTCTTATTAGAATATTGTCAGGGTACAGGTAAATGACATATATATATATATATATATATATATATATGTATGTAAATAGGACAGGGGAATGTGTTTATGCATGAAACCATATTTTTATCAGATATTACTAAAATAGGTTTGCAATTCTGATGTCAGGATTTGATTCAAAACCCCCATGATTTGAATACACATCTCAAGACTTAAACACCGGCAGGATGTCTAAAGAAATTTCAAAAGGCAACATTTGCTCCTTAATTAGGAAGTGCAAACTTCAGAGCACTCTTTACCCCATTCAGTGAGTGAAGACGAAGTGTCTGGAAATTTTCTTTAAGGTAGGATGAGATTTGGGGGGAGGAGCAGTGATGGTTGAAGAAATGACCGTTAACAGCCATGTGTAAATTATCTCCTGTGAAGTCTCCATGTGCAGGGAACAGACAAATTAACATTTACTATCCCTGTATAGCATAAGTAAAAATATATTATTCTTGAAAAAGGAATGATGCAACATTTTTCATGTGTGTGTTTGAAATAATTCAAATAACCCATATATGTATATATATATTGAGCTGGGACATATTAAAGGGGTAATTGCTGTATTGAATATATATATATGAAAAATAAATTCAAATCTGTAATAATTTGAATGGAAACTGTAATAATCCCATGTTTGAAATATATATATATATATATATATATATATATATATATATATATATATATAAAACAAGTTTTTCTGTTTTTCCAGATGGAGCTAAAAGATAATAAATACAAGATACTGCATATAAATGAATGTATACATATATATATATATATATATATATATATATATATATTTTTTTTTTTTTTTAAAGCATAAAATATCTTAGCATCTGTATTTTAAAAAATATTTGTGGACCTAAATAGAAATGATTAATAACACTTATTTTTATTTCAGATGGACCATAGACAAGATTCATGCATGCATAATTTGTTGGAGATGTAGAACATGCTGTATTTGTGTGAATACATATATAACAGATGTATAAATGACATTAATTTCAGAATAATTAGCAGTATTAATTTTAATAGTATTTAATTAGTATAATGTTGGAGACACATGATGTTTCATATTGAAATAATCAGAGAAATGATATGATGCTGCCCCATCTATAATTAATATTGTGAGTGATTGATGCAGGAAGTTATGATCTAATGAATAACAATTTCATAGAAATAATGAATTGTTAAAAATGTTGGATAGTAAATGTATTGCTGGGTTGTTTGTCACGCTGCCCCCGGTGTTATGATGCGAGAATTACAGCCAGAAGGCTTTTTGGCTGTTAAAAATGAAATTCCCAGGTAACCAATGGGATGATCAGCTCTGTAAGGGCCAATAACAAAGCAGGTTTTCCGAAAAGGGCCTCCCATATTCTCACCCATGATGGAAACACATATAAGCTTAATGCAAGATAGGAGAAGGACAGATTCGGCTGAGCTGACTTGTAACTGGTTTGTTGGGCATGAAATACCATTACTCTAGCAAAGCTGGTCTACCTTTTCTCATTGATTGCAAAATATACTTATTGGTCTTCTAAGGTGAGATTAAACCTGCTGAGAGATATTGTATATCGATTGGTGTTCATCTTGGTAAAGTATTAAAAGATTGTTGATAGATTAAAGAGAGCAGTTTGTATTTCAAGCTAGTATTTCATAGCCTGTGTATTGTTAAACATATATCCTTGATGCAAAATAATTAATCTGTGCAAAATATAGAATATATATATATATATATATATATATATATATATATATATATCTTAGAATTGATTTAATTATAAGTAACTAAAAATCTGTTCCAGTTTAAACAAATAGACATTTTAAAGTAACAGTTTATAGTAAGAATATATGTATTTTTAGTATCCTAATTAGAATTGTATTAGGATCAATTGCAGTTAAATAGCTGAGTATATATATTGTCCTATTGTTTATTATCACTGGTAATTGTATTGCTGAATATTAGTAGCTGTTATTTTAAGTCTCACTGTGATATTTTAAATGCAACGCTGAATGAAAGGTTATTGTGAATAAGGCCAGCTCTAAAGGTAAACGTGTATGAACTCTGCATAGCATATTTTAATAGTTTTTAAATGTGTATAGTATTGATTCACATTCTGATCCATACAAATATATTCCAATGTGTTCATAGATATTAACTAATAAAAAGAATTCAGGTATTTATATTAATATTGTGGTTTCTAGTCGATGCATATTGATTGAGGGTTTATTTTTAAAGGATAATTATTAAATATATTGTATTATAAAAATATCTGTTACACTACGCAAGCATAACTCTAGGGGGCGCTAGAAGAAATATATAATTTTTATAAAGGGGCCAACCAAAGCCTAATAAAATATAAATGTATTACAACAATCTGTAGGATAATACTGAAGTTTAGTAAAAACAATAAACACTATAAAAATAATATACAATGATAAAATAATAATGTATAAAGACAAAAAATAATAATGAAAATTACAGAAAAATTGAGACATGGACTCTCATCAAATGTGATGTGATGAGATCAATATAAACAGAAAATGCAGCTGAAAACAATATATAATAAATAAATAGTATTAAGTCTTATCTAAGTTCTTATCTGTATATGATATTGATGCTCAGATAGTCCCAAGATTAAGAGGGCACTTCAGAGGTTTATTAGTCCTCCTGGGTAGCGCATATATAGGATTCTCCCTTAGATCCAGAAGTCAGCTCCTTGCCGCAAAACCAGTCTGGGTAGATACGCTCTCTGTGCAAAGAAAATCACAAAGACAAGGGCGCCTCCTCGTATGATACAGCTTGGACAAATGTAAAAAAAGTGAATACAGATTTTATACTCAGCTTGTTTATCCATTGTTAGGGTCACATTTGTGACATTTTATATTGTATTTTACTGCACCATTAAACTATGGAATTTTAACTCTTCGCTGAGAGTCTGAGCTTGATTGAAACCTACCCTGGAGTGATTTGCTGCACTGCCTTGGTCAGTGAACTGGGACACTGTGAACTCCCAGTCTGCCTCTATAAGCACAACAGAGTGCTGCTTTACTTGTGAGTATAAAATCTGTATTCACTTTTTTTACATTTGTCCAAACTGTATCACACGAGGAGGCGCCCTTGTCTTTGTGATTTTCTTTGCACAGAGAGAGTATATTGTTTTATAACCCTTCCATAGACTGACATATTATTTGGAGAGCACTACTGAGATTCTTATAAATATACTGACAATATACATATAGCACTCAAGAGTCTATTAACTGAATACTTCTTGTTAATATCATGATGACATGTACCAAACTAATATTAAAACTTAACCTTTATTGATGGGTATATGCAATAAAAATGGGGGATTATTAAAAACACACACAGGGTTACTATTAGTACATAGTGAGATTATTTGTGCAAAATGATGAGCACCGAAATTAATGACTTATCAATTGAACTAGCTTATGAAAAGGAGCCAAGTATGATAGGTACTAAGGGCTACAACATATTGACTGTGAGGGAAATTATAACACACCAGGTCAAAATAGAGAGCTAGTGATTGACTAGAACTGATAGATTCAGCACTTCAGTGTTACATACTGATAACGCTCAATATATACTATGTTTTGCAAAGCACCACTCCCAGATGCATAACTATAAAAATTAAAAATTATAGTGACACTAATATTAACTTCACTGGTAGATTGCCCATTTGTAGTGCCATTGCTTACCTATCTGCTCAATATAAACTATGCCTTGTGTAACAGTGTAAATTATTGACTGCTTAGACACTGCTCTCATGCCATATAGTTCAAATAATTAATAAAGTAACAGTGACTGTTAGTCAAAAGTTCCTGACTTGTAATGGAGCTTAATGAGCGAATAGCACTTGGACCACACCATATATTTATTGATATAACAAAAGGAAAATGTTTGTGTATATCATTGAGTATAAAAATGTATGAATCCTTTTATAATGTTATGACTTGTATATGGTTCATTACCGTTAGTGGCAGGAAACTACAGCATAGGACCTAGTGATTGTATCACACTTGACTGTGTCTTTTCATTAAATGTTGCTATTCGCCCTAGAGTCAATACATACTTGTAGCAATTCTAAAATAAGTTAAGTAAAAAAGGAATCTTGCAACAAATGTTGCCATAAACAATTTGCACTTGGTTGTGTATTATTCTGTCGCTAGCAATGAACTTGTGTTGTTGGCTCAATAAGCAATTTTACAACCTGTTCATTTGTGAAAGCAACCGTTTCTGTGTAACTATTAACGATTATATTGTATTTTATAAGGACGTGCTTAGCTTTAAATAATCTTGACTACAATTACCGGTTTCAGTTACAATAGTTTCTAAATATTGGTCTAGTATATAGCACCAATATTGAGACACTGTTTTAACATAAAAGCTTCCCCAGCTAGGATTATCACATAAGTTAAATGCCCATCAGCTCACTGAGCTTATATTACTTATTTGGCTATTAGTAGACCAGTGCCTAATTAAAACAACACAGGAGTTCGCAACCAACTCCTCACCAAGCCCCTAAAATGTTTCACAGTGTTAACAGCCTTTTCAATGAGTACGGGCACGGCGCGATCTTGGCCTCTTTTTATGACATGTGAACCCTGGCACAACCTCCTATTGTGACATCATTGATGTTCCGTTCTCTCTATGGGATCCACTATGCATCTAAGGCATCCTTTGAATTACGAATATAATTTTCCTTGATACTTGTTAATATTTATTAACACAGTGTAACTGTATCTATATTTTTTAAATTTTCATGATGGTACATGTGTTATATCCTTTATATTTTGATTGTTCAGGTTTACCAGATACTAGAATATTTTGAGAAATAATTTTCTGTATGAGAATAAGCTTTTTTTTTATTATTTTTAAAGCAATTTATATTTAAGATGGAAAAAAACTGAAAGATGTAAATTTATTAGATTGTACTCTTAATTGGCTTAACTTTGTGTATTTTGTGGGTGTCTGTGCTAATTCATATTGTTTAAGGGTTGTGCTGTGAGCATATAAATATAAAAAAATAATAATGAGAATTCTAAAGTAAATAAATAGTGAATATAATGTGGAATGAAGACTAAATAACCTTTTATAACTACGGATTAAATATACTAATCACGGATGGTGTGTAGTGTGTTATTATGGTTGGGTACCCTGGATGCGTTGGGAATGAAAATTCAAAATTGAATAATTGTGATATTAGTAATAACAGTGAATATTAATAAAGTGACAATGGGAATCATACTAATGTGAACTAATTTGAATAGATAGTTTGAGTTAAACCCTATACATGATGTGACGTGTGATTATTTATATTAAATGAATTGGTGATTTATTATACATCCTTTCTAAATATTGGTCAATTTAGAGTATCATTGTCTGTAAATTATAGGTATTTTATTATTTTTTTATTCTCTTTTATTTTTTAAAAAATTATGTTAATTGCATGTTCCCCATCCAGATCCAATATTAGATCATTCCCAAACCAAACATTTATTGGGAGAAAATAGAAGAAACAAGAGAGGTGCCTGTGTGTACCAATAATACAACAGGATAATCAGGATAACCTAGTCAGGGTACTCACATTTGTGACAAGCACTCAGACAGTGCTATTAGAAACAGGCTGGATATTTGATAGCAATGCAGCTCACTGATCCACCCAATTATAGGAACACTGGAACGCTGGAACACTAGGAGTCCAGAAACTCAAATGCGCTACAATTACTGCAGCTAGGTACTCACAGTGGGAGTGATTGGTAAATAGTAGGCAGATAAAACAAGGTTCCAATTAAAGTTTAAAAGCAAATGTATTAAAAAGTAAAAAAATAGATAAAAACCATGGAACCATAAGGTAGGGTATGCTACCAGCCCTCCCTAACAAAATGCAGTGCGTTTCTCGGCAGTTCAGAACACTGTTTCATCAGGCATTACATTTTGTTAAGGAGGGCTGCTAGCATACCCTACCAAATGGTTCCATGTTTTTTTATCAATTTTTTACTTTTTAATAAATTTGCTTTTAAACTTTAATTGGAACCTTGTTTTATCTGCCTACTATTTACCAATCACTCCCACTGTGAGTACCTAGCTGCAGTAATTGTAGCACATTTGAGTTTCTGGGCTCCTAGTGTTCCAGTGTTCCAGTGTTCCTGTAATCGGGTGGATCAGTGAGCTGGGTTGCTGTCAAATATCCAGTCTGTGTCCAATAGCACTGTCTGAGTGCTCTTCACAAATGTGAGTACCCTGATTAGGGTTTATATACTGTGATTATCAAGTTTTATTATTGGTACACACAAGCGGCTTTCCTGTTTCCTCTATTCCTCCAGATTTTTTGTTCCCTTGTTCCTGCAATCTGGTTGATCAGTGAGCTGGGTTGCTGTCAAATATCAAGCCTGTTTCTAATAGCACTGTCTGAGTGCTTGTCACAAATGTGAGTACCCGGACTAGGGTTTCTATATTGTGATTATCCCGTTGTATTATTTTCTCCCAATATTTTGACATCTTGATGTGAGGAAAGTGCAGCCTTCCTTCAATTTCGGCCACTTACACCTTTGAACCACAGTTTTATCCCTCAACTATCGGTGGGGGTACTCTGCCACAAGTGGACATTTACACTCAGAGACTTATTAATGTATTTTGGTACCAATATCTTAATCTTGTTTAAATAGATGGTTCCTATTATACATATATATGTATGTTCAAATATATTATTCATCTAGATCAATATTATACATATATATGTATGTTTGAATATACTAATGGTCTAGATCAATACAGCGCCCCCTATTAGGAGCCAGCTATCACTGGCTCCGTGTATTATCCAAACATTTATTGCATTGATCTGTGATGTATATTGATCTATTTTGTAAGTTATTATTTTATTGTTTATGCTTTTACTTTTTTAGTTTCTATAGAAATGACACAAAATCATTTTGTTCATTTAGTCCACCTGGTTAAAGAGATTTGAGCAGAAATATCCATTTGCTTTCAGCACGTAGAAGTGTTCTTTCCATATCTCCAGTCTTATACCCAGTTCTACTTTTTGAATCCCAAAACATTTAAGTTCTGATTGTTTTGATTGATGGATTAGTAGAAAGTCTCTGGCCACTTAAAAGATACGTAAATATATTGTTCCCACATATACAGATACAGGATATTAAAAATAGCATTTCCAATGTAGAAGCAGCTACGTTGGTTACCAGTTTCAGGGAATCACAATTTAAATTGTTGAATAACTACTATCTGATGCCGGATAGAATAAATAAATGGGCAAAAACAGAGTGTAAGTGTAAATGTTATAAATGTAGAGCTGAAAAAGCAGATATTGTTCATTGTCTGTGGCTATGCCCAAAGACCAGACAATTCTGGGGGAAAATTAATTTTTGGCTTAACAAATACTTACAGACCAGATTCTCTTTGGCGCCTGTTAATGTATTCTTCCTCTGCAATGAAGTGGCCCCAAAAGCAGATAAATTGCTTATAAATACAGCAATACTGGTAGCACGTAACATTATATTTAAATATTGGAAATCTACAAGACCCCTTAGCTTTAAAGAATTTATAGATACTATAAAGATGCAAATGACAATGGAGCTTTTCAACATGAAGACTTGCACGGAACATAGACTGAAAAGCTTTTTCTACAAATGGCTAAAGTTTATCAGGGACTGGCCACTAACTGCACAAATTCAATTCATATCTCCAATTCAAAACTCCCCGGAGTTCACATTACTTATACTAAAAAGCATCCTTCGCAACAGTGGAGTAGATAGGAGGGTATATAATCAGGGAAAACCATTCAAGCCCACCCCATATTGATAATGGAAGTTCAGGGCCAGTTAATCAGGGGTTTTCAGGGCTAGGCGGGCGGGCGGGGGGGGGCATGGGGGGAGGGGGGTAAGGAGAGAGAAATAATTATAAATCTTTTTTTTTTTTTTTTTTTTTTGTCATTCTTGTTTAACTTACTGATAACACATGTTTATCCAAAGGATATGAAAAGGATGATATTTACACATTAAGAGAGGATTTTTATTTATATTATTGTTCAGTATGTTTAGGGTGTTTTTGTTTAAAATATAATTAAAAAAAGCCCATAGGTGTGTACAGATATATTATGGAAGCATGGTAGTAGCAAGTTTTGTTTATTGTCAATAGATGGTCTTTATACAAATGTATAATATCTAGCCCTGCGTGGTGCAAAGTTATGTAATTTGGTTTCTCTGTGCACACTGTTGGATAGAAATAAAGAATTTAAAAAAAAAAGAAAGTCTCTGGCCACTGAGGTGATCTTTTTAACCATCTTTTAGGTCTTTTTCAGCATTCTTGATATTACTTAAATGTTTTTGTAGTCTCATTCTGATCTTTCTTGTCGTCATGCCTACATAATTGTTTTAACATTTGCACTTCAGAGCATATATCACACCTTCTGTGTGACAATTAATACGAGCATTAATTTTGTGGCATTTCCCAAAACGGTCTACCCACGCCTACCTACCAGGTTGGGGGGAAAGGGTTTGTCTGTCCTCCTGCAACTTCAACCTTTGTTTGCCTTCTAATAAACTGGCTCCCGTTATTGTAATGCTTGTGAACTCACAGCTTTGTAGATCTATTACAGAGCAAGAAGTTATGTTGTAATAAGCCAAATTTGACTCAATCATTCCTACAATAAAGGGTCAGAGATTATGTAAGATGCAGTGAAATCAATAATGGGTAATGTACTGACTTAAAGGTATGAATAGTTATTTTGAATGTAACTACCATGTAGTGACTATTAAATCATAAAATAGAATTAGTAGTAGCTACTATGTAGCATTATTATTACCTAAAATTAAGGAATGACATTGTAGCTACTATGTAGCAACTTTCAGACTAAATCAGACTGAAGTAACTAGTATGCAGCATATAATATACTTAAAATAATGAAATACATAAGATGAGGATCTTATCTAACATAATAGAGGATTCCTTTTAGATATTGTCAACAACAGGTGTAGGAATGGTGAGACATGTAATAATGTTAAACTAGAGTAGAAAGGGTTACTCATGTGGCAATTGAAGACTGCGTACATAGATAAAAGTAAACAGCAGGCAAGAGGAGATTAAACAAGAAAGTGAAGCAGAAATTAGGAATAAGCGTGAAGGTACCTGCTCGTTATTGGAAGGCAGTTGTTTAATCGTCCAGTTAACGATAGTCCAGAAATGTAAGTGCAATATGTGGTTGCGGTTATTTTGCAATGCGACAATGTTTGACTGCAAAGTAGTATCCCCTTCATGGGAGGGACCAGATGGTAGAAGGACGGAGCAGCACTAGGCAGAAACTAGAAACAGATTACCTCCAATAATATGCTGAGACAGATTGAGGCCAGTTCAGTTCCGATTTGTAGCAAACTTGGAAAGTAAGCAAAGAGGAGACAATTTGTCTTCAGAAATTCTGACAAGAACCAGAGAATTCAGGAGCAGCTTAGGGATTAATACTGCTGGCTAAATATTATCAAGCAGTAATCTTTGTGTGGGGCGATGTTTTATATGATCAGTAAAAATAACCTGCCCAGTTTTAAAGAGCCATACCCAGCAACACAGTATAGAAAAAAAGGGATGACATAACCCTCTCCAAAAGGAACCGCTCAGCAGTTCATAGATGAGGCCTGTCGGGATGCCTTCTATGGAATACAGAAACTGAGGAGCATAAAGATTAGTAGAAGGTTCTCAGAAATCATCCTCATAAGAATAACCTTTTCAGCAAACCAAATATTGAAGAGAACCATGAAACCATTGCAAATCAATTATTCTTTCAACCTCATATTCTTCATCAGGGTCGATAGTCACAGGAGGGTCAACAGACTGGGTTCTGGTTAGTCTGTAGTGTTTCAGTAATAAAACATGAAAGGTTGGATGGATTCTGAATGCAGGATTAAAGCATTCTGTATAACGATTTTTCTAACTAAGTTTTGTAGATGGAGTGTGGCGCTTAAGGTGTTTGGTAGAAAGCCAGACTTTGTCCCTGACTCTATAATCAGGAGGAGGTCTTCTCTTTCTATCATAGTGACATTTGTTATGTTTCTGAGCATTCTTTATGTTATCACAGAGTATTTTGAATCCACAATAGTATTTGTAGTGTAATTTAAAAGAGAACAGGTACTTTTCTTGTGTGGGAAGAAATTGAAAGTAGGGTAGAACCCATAATTAACAAAACTTGGTGAGGTGTTAGTTGAGGAATTTATGGAGTTGTAGGCAAACTCAGCAGTTGGTAGGAGGGACGACCAATTATTCTGTTGATATGAACAATAACATCTCAAATATTGTTCCATCTATTGGTTAGTTCTTTCCGGTTGTCCATTAGTTTGTGGTTGATAAGATGTACTGTCTGTGTTTATTGTGTAATATCTTACAAGTTCACTCCAAAATTTTGAAGTAAATTGGGTACCATGTCCTGGAGTTATGGTGGATCCATGGTACTTAACTATATGGTCACAAAACAACTGAGCTGTCTGAGAGGTAGTAGACAGGGAATGAAATGGTATGAAATGTGCCATTTTTGTGAGAATATCTACAACCACTAGTATAGTGTTGTTTTTGGAGGATCTAGGTAATTCCACTATAAAGTCCATGGCCTTTCAAGTATAGGTAAAGGTTTGAGTAAACCATATGATGTATTCCTATCAGGTTTTGACTGGTGGCAAGTTGTACAGGATTTGATGTAATCCTTAATGGTTAATTACATCCCCGGCCACCAGAATGACCGTTTCAATAGGTTAAAAGTTATCTGTATACCAAGATGTCCTGCAAGTAAGGAATTATGTACTATATTTAAAATAGTATTCTGGAGACTTCGGGGTATGTAAAAATGATCCTGATAGTAGTATAATTCGTCAGTGAGATGAGGAGTTTATATTTTGGAATGAGAGTATCAATCAGTTGAGCTTGTTTAATGGTTTGAATTAAAACAGTAGTAAGTCTAAGGAAGTGTTGTAAGGGTATTATTGTAGAAGGTTTTTCAGTGGAATTAGGTCTTAGACCCCTCCTTGAGAGGGCATAAGTATTTCCATTAATTTTCCCAGGTCTTTAGTTAATGACGTAGTTGAAGCAAGAGAAGTAAAAACTCAATTGAACTTGTGAGGATAGTAACCTATTTGTTTTAAGGAACTGTAGGTTTTTTATGGTCTGAATATATGAGTATGGGAAAAAGTGTGCCTTCCAGTAGATGCATCCAGTGTTCTAGGGAACTTTTAATAGCCAGTAGTTCTTTTTCTTCACTTTACTTCAGCTTGATTCATTGATCTGGAGTAATATGCAACTGGGTACATGGGATTTATTGAAGGTACCTGTTCGCTATTGGAAGGCAGTTGTTTAACCAGCCAGTTAATGTTAGTCCAGGAACATAAGTGCGATATGCAGTTGCAGTTATTTTGCAATGTGGCAATGTTTGACTACAAAGTAATATCCCCTTTGTGGGAGGGACCGGATGGTAGGAGGACGGAGCAGCACTAGACAGAAAATAGAAGCAGATTACCGCTAAAAACATGCTGAGACAGATTGAGGTCCAATTGGTAGCAAACTTGGAAATTAAGCAAAGAGGATGAGACAACTTATATTTAAAAATTCTCAAAAGAACCAGAGAATTCAAAAGCACCTTAGTGATTAATACTGCTGGCTACAAATTACCAAGCAGTGATGGGGTGGTTTTATATGATTAGGAGAAAAAAGAACCTGCCCAGTTTTAAAGGGCCACCACTAGCAACCCAGTATAGGAAAAGGTATAGGTATGAGAGTTATATTGGACCTTTTTCGAATACTCTGATGGGTCAATCCGGTTGCCTATGCTCTTGACCTTACTTCTGCAATGCCCATGTCCAATGTTTTTCCCGTCAACCTCATGAAACCATTGGTCTGTAATCGGGCTACCACTGGTTTGCCTCGTCCCTGTCCTATTTCTGTTGACATCCAAAAAGAATATTAGGTCAGCAGCATTATTGACTCTTGTATGTCCAGAGGTTGCATATAGTATTTTGTCACTGGAGGGGTTACTGTCCAGAGGAGCGTTCATGTGTTCCCTACTCTGATATTCATGCTCCTGCCCTCCTCCAGACCTTCCAAGCCCATTTCCTCACTAAGCCTTTTGTCCTACCGCAAGGGGAGGGGTCATTGAGGGGAGGGTACTTTCAGGGTTTCTCCCTGACTTTTATAGTTATTTGCTGCTTTTTATCTTGGCTGTTATATTAGACTCACCTGTCTCCTCCCCTTGCTTGTAGCAGAGTGTGTAACACTGCTCACTACTCCAGGCTCCCTCTTATGGCCAAACTGGAGAACATCATCAGAGAGAAACAGGTTGCAGTCCCAGAATGGTGATGTCATCATTCCCTTTTAACTGCCTCAGCTATGTTTGACTTTGCTCTTGCATTGTCTCTGACTTCTCTGTGAGTTCCTGTGTGGCTAAGCAACAATTTTATTTGTTTTAATAAAAGATTTACTGTTTTATCCTTGCTCTGGATATTGGAACTTTATTTACCCCCTATTTGTTTGGATATCCGCCTGGTTGGAGTTTCCATTTCAGGGGTCTACTTACACCGGCCAGCTGTTTGGTTTCCCGTATCAAGTTTGTCATCGGAAGCAGTCACTGTGGAGAGCCTCGATCTGACCTCAAGCGTCCATTGCCTAAGTGAGTCAGCCGAACGGCTCTGAAGCTTCGGTTTGTCCATTATTGCACTGCATGTACAACGCCGCTTGTGAGTATATCTCCATCTTTGTTATATCTGGTGATACCGGTATAGGACATACTACACCAAGAGCGCCTCTCTTTTTTCTGTTTTTCAGGAACTGTTTCCTGACTCTGTGTATAACATGGCTTGTTTTATTTCCCTTCTGGCTTGTTGCTCACTTTGCTGATCTTTGTGTTCCTGACCCCGGCTCGTCTGCCTACTCGCTTTGGTTCCTGATCTGGCTCGTCTGACTACCCACACTGGCTTTGACTCCTGGCTTGTCATTTAGCTTTTGGACTCTTTAGTATTTTTTTTATTTTTTAATAAAGGTGTGATTTATTTAGCATTTTACGTTTCTGTCTGATTCCTGGTTCCCTGACAAAAAGTCATTTTTCATACCATATATGCTAATTTACTGTGCAGTTAATATATTTTTTATCTCTCACTATGGGGTATTTTAAGTTATTTGCTCATATTTATTGCTCTCTCAATCTTTCAGCTTAGAACATTGATTATTATTTCTACTCATGTCTTTGTATTTCTGTATTTGTTTGGCTTGTGTAAGAGATCTGTAACTAATGGGAGATGTTCCATTTCCAACTTGTGAAATAAACCAGGGTTTTATTCTAATCTCTTTATAGTTTATAGAAAGAGGATACTTTTCAGTCTGTTTTGGATCTCAAACCCTTAAACAAATTCCTTCTTTCAAGATGGAGATACTTTGCACTTCCTTTAATACATGAGGATCAGTTTATGTCTACCATAGACTTAAAAGATACTTATTTATATATCCCTATTCACAGGGATCATGTACTTTTTTTTGCTGGGAGCTTTGCTGCCTGTAGTTTGAGCTCAAGAAATCTGTAGTTCCTTGCTTGGAAGACATTCTGTTTTAGGGACCTTCTTTTCATCTGGCTGTGTTTCACACTCAGATGGTACTTCAGCAGACCCATGTGTATTTTCTGGGATTCATAATCGAATTGGTAACTATGCATTTGTCCCTGACAGATCAGCACAGGCTGAAGCATAAATGTTGTGGGTCTCATGATGGCTGCTTCAGATACTGTTTCACTTGTTTGTCTCAGAGAACAAGACAGTCCCTAACCTGGTGGCAGACTCACCCTTCCTTGGTTCAGTGGACCTCCTTTCTTTAGCCAGTGTGGCTCGTAATTTCCACAGATAGGAAATGACTTTGCTGTTAGGTTGGGTCACAGTCTGGGCGGGGGTCTCAGAGAGCACAGGAAGTATAGATTCCTCAGAAATAAAGGTTATCAATAAATATTATGGAACTCTGTGCAATCTTCAGAGATCTCCAAAGTTGGCTCAACCTCAGGCAGGAATCTTTTTTTTGTGGAAATTCCAGTCAGACATTGTCACAGCAGTTGCCTATATCAATCATCAGAAAGGAGCTCACAGTTCCTTAGCAATGAGGTAAGTGTCCCACATTGTCAGCTTTGCAGAATGCCATCATTGTATGATTTCTGCCATCCACATTCCTGGTGTGAAAAACTGGGGGGCAGACATGGTTAGTCACCAGTCTCTTAACCCAGGGGAATGGCCTCTGAATTACAAAGTTTTCCACCAAAATATGTGGCAATTGGGGTCTGCCAGAGTTAGATCTCATAGCCTGTTACTTGCATCACAATTTGCCCTAGTATTGTGCAAAGTCTCAGGACCCTTGGGAGAGTCTGATAGATTCCCTATTGGCTCCCTGGTCATTTAACCAATTAAGGGCTAGATTACAAGTGGAGCATGAAATTTGTGATTTCAATATTTGCGCTGCACTTAGTAATGCCAGCACACACAAATGTGTGCTGGTATTACAAGTTAAGCGCAATGAGAATAAGAGCACTATTTTGCATTTGCACGTATGTATAGTGCTCACGAGAGCGTGCTTCCATATGCACGGCAAAGAACCTAGTGTAGCACAGGTGGTAAGTTGTGCAGCGTTTGGCACCAAATGTAAAATATATATGTATATGAATATATAAATATATATTTATGTGTTTATATGTGTATACACATAAACAGAGAAACCCAAACACTAAGGCCTTTTCTAATTAGGAAAAGCACACAAACTGGATGTTCAGGGTCCGTTGTCCCCTCCGGGTAATCAGCAACACCACAATGCGTATGTATACAAACAAATTGAGCGTGTGAAAAGTCACTCACCAGACCGCCATCAGAGCTCAGCTTTAGCTGCCAGAATCACTACTTGATATGTAGCCAATATGTGCCGCACACAAAGTAAGAATCAAATACTCCGACTAAAAATCACACAGCTCACAGGGTCTCACTGGATGGCTCGTGCGGACAAGTAGAGTGCTTACGTCACTTCACCTCCTCCAAAAGGGTTCGCTCTCCTCCGGAGTAATGACAAATTAGGATCCGCTTCAACAGGTAGCACAGGCTTGATGAGTCGGAAGGACTGGAACAAATGAATTCAATGAAGAGGTCCGACATCCATCGTATATTAAAAGTATCAAAAACTTTATTAGTTAATTTTAAAAACTGAACACAGCAAATTTGCAGAAAATGGTCAACATGGGCGCAGCACTGACAGGCTTACGCGTTTCCGTAGTCTCAGCCTGAAGTGCTGACCCATACACCTGTTTAAAAACCCTTAAGACAAATGTAATAGGTTAACAAAAAACACACCCCCATGAATCTGACCATTAGCTGCTTTTGAACAAGTTACATACCCTTAACTTACAGCACTTGACATTTAACACGAAATGTATAAATTACAAATTAGATAATAACCCCTGAAGCTACTTAAATTACAAATTAGATAATAACCCCTAAAGCTATGAGGGGCAACATAGCAATTCAATCCGATTAAATGAGAGACTTGGAATTATAATATACAAAATGGCAAAAGAGTACACAATCAATCCATATATTTGCATAAATAAGTAAATGACTAGATGCATAAATAGGCAAACATTAAAATTTAAACAGTACCGTAATAACAGTATTGTAAGAAACCACGTCTATTATCTGACTAAAGTATTTACCTAGTCTATAGGCATACCCCAAGCTGGCGTGAGCACAGTTCATCATACCCAAGCGGAGAAACACTGCCACTGTAGATTGACGGTTTAATGATAGAGATATATATATATATATATATATACTATACTTATGCCAGCCCATGGTACACACCTATGTGTTTACAATCATAATAAAATTATGCAAATTAGATTAGTAAGTCTATTATTCAAGCATATAATTAAAGGATTTATACACATAGTTATTCATCACACAAATATATAAACATATATATGTGTATGCATACAGCAGTACATCAGGGGACATACCACAAGATAAAGGATGACACCGGGCAGATACAACTCATCCCGATTATTATGGTTCATATAGCAAAAAGGCCTTATAGAGCCATTACAATAGGATCAAGGATAATGATTACTCCTAGTGGTTGATAATATCAAACCTGGAGTTTAAGCCTTTCGGCAAACGTGTATCCAAAGTGAATATCCAATATGCTTCCCTCCTTGCCAACAGAAGATCAATATCACCCCCCCCCTAGCTGGTCTGACAATCTTTTCTATGGCACACCAGGAAAAGTGTTGGAGATCATTATTATGGAAAGTACCGAAGTGTTGTACAATAGGTGTAGTGGCTCTATTCAGTTTGAAAGATGCTAAATGTTCACACATCCTAGTATTTAGATCCCTAGAGGTGAGCCCTACGTATTGCACCTGACACAGAGAGCACTCTATGCGATAGGTGGCATATTCTGTAGTGCAATTCATACATGCTCTAATATCATAGGTTTTGTTAGTAACCAGACTTGAACATTTCTTAGTGATTTTGATGAAGGTCACAAGGTTTACATTTGCGACGCCCACACTTAAACATACCAGTATGTTTAAGCCTCATTCTTTGGTTTTAACAGAGTAGGTGCCACAATGTTACCCAATGTAGGGCTCTTCCTATAAGAGCACCTAAGACCACTATTTACAGTGTCTACCAGTTTGTCATCCGCAGAGAGGAGAGAAAAATGTTTCCGTATAATTTTGCAAATCTGAGGATACTGCACACTATGATTAATAACAAAGGTAACACCTTTAAACATATTCCTCTCTGCGAATGACTTACCAAGAAGACCCTTCCTTTCTATTGATTTCACTGCCTCCTTTGCTCTGTTTACCATTGCTTAGGATATTTTCTTCTCTCCAGTCTCCTCTCTAAGTCTAATGACTCCTTCTGAAATTGTGAAGAGCTGGTGCAGTTCCTTTTAAGCCTGGTGAATTCACCTTTAGCAATAGCAAAGGGGACATGTCTTGGGTGGCAACTTGTGCCCTGTAATAGTGAGTTACCTGAGATTGGCGTTCTATAAATGGTGGACTCAATATTGCCTTGAGTATTGCCTGTAAGGGTAACGTCAAGATAGTTAATACTCTTGTGGTTATACTCATGGGTAAATTTAAGATCTAATTCATTAGCATGGAGATATTCCAAAAAACCAGGGATAGTCTCCTTACTGCCTGTCCAAATAAAGAGAAGATCGTCAATATATCTCTTATACAGAGATATAGAATACCTATAGGGTTTACTATCTACAAAGATGTGGTAAAACTCCCACCATCCTAAAAACAAATTAGCATAGGATGGGGCAAACTTTGCCCCCATGGCGGTACCACATCTCTGGAGATAGTAAACATCCTCAAATTTAAAGAAATTATGTGTCGGCAAGAAGGCAAGCACTTTAAGGATAATGTTTTTTAAACCTCTATTGTAACCGGTAAAGTGATCAAGGAAAAAAGGTTATGGCTTTTATTCCCTTAGAATGAGGGATACTCGAATGCAAAGAGACAACATCAATGGTCAACCATAAATAGGAATCTGACCATTGTACATCATCTAGTACAGGGGTCAGCAACCTTCGGCTCCCAGATGTTTTGTAACTACATTTCCCATGATGCTCAGATAGCCTAAAGAGTGTCTCAGCATTGTGGGAAATGTAGTTCCAAAACATCTGGGAGCCGAAGTTTGCTGACCCCTGATCTAGTATATTAAGGATGTGTTTTGTGTCTCTTACATATGAGAGTAACAACACCACAATAGGCTGAAGAATATTGTCCAGCCACCGAGACAGATTACCCAACAGGGAGTCCACACCACTGACAATTGGACGTCCTTTCACGTCAACCAAAGATTTGTGTGTTTTGGGAAAATGGTGGAACAGGAGAGTTTTAGGATATTCAACAAAAGATATTCCACTGTATTGGAATCTAAACACCCCTGTTCCAAAACATCATCCAAAAGATGACTAAGTTCATTTTTGTATTCTGGTGTAGGGTCTCTACTTAACACTAATTAATCATCCCTGTTTTGTAATTGTCTCAACATATTGAATATGATCCATCACAACCACCATTCCACCTTTATCCGACTTCCTCACAACCAAATCATCGTTGTTTTTTAAGGAAGTAATGGCTTCTTTTTTGGATAAAGATAGATTAGGTCTATAACTGGATCTGTTGTTTTTAAGTTTAATCAGATCACTTTCCACCCTGCTATGGAAGGTTTCAATAATATTCCCTCTGCTTTGCATAGGGTAGAACATAGATTTTTCTTTAAATAAAAAGAGAGAAGCGCTCAACCTGGGAACGAACAATAGCATAATAGCTTGTTCTATGGCTAGTTACCACCCTAGAAGCAGCCTCTTTTTGCTCAATATGTGCCTTTCACAGAGAACTTTCCTGTAGCATATCAGTCTGATCCTGACTTCACAGTACAGTCCAGCCCCGAAATACCAGGCAATCCCTCTCTGAACAAGAGAAACAGCAAAACCCCAGACGTACGTTTCGGCCTATTGTGGGCCTCGTCAGTGAGGTGCAGCCATATCCCTCTAGGCACACCGAGCAACGGGTCCACGTCTGGATTCCCGCATCACACTTAGGGAGACTTCCCTAAGTGTCATAATTTGCATAAATAAAAAGAGAGAAGCGCTCAACCTGGGAACGAACAATAGCATAATAGCTTGTTCTATGGCTAGTTACCACCCTAGAAGCAGCCTCTTTTTGCTCAATATGTGCCTTTCACAGAGAAGAACTTTCCTGTAGCATATCAGTCTGATCCTGACTTCACAGTACAGTCCAGCCCCGAAATACCAGGCAATCCCTCTCTGAACAAGAGAAACAGCAAAACCCCAGACGTACGTTTCGGCCTATTGTGGGCCTCGTCAGTGAGGTGCAGCCATATCCCTCTAGGCACACTGAGCAACGGGTCCACGTCTGGATTCCCGCATCACACTTAGGGAGACTTCCCTAAGTGTCATAATTTGCATAAATAAAAAGAGAGAAGCGCTCAACCTGGGAACGAACAATAGCATAATAGCTTGTTCTATGGCTAGTTACCACCCTAGAAGCAGCCTCTTTTTGCTCAATATGTGCCTTTCACAGAGAAGAACTTTCCTGTAGCATATCAGTCTGATCCTGACTTCACAGTACAGTCCAGCCCCGAAATACCAGGCAATCCCTCTCTGAACAAGAGAAACAGCAAAACCCCAGACGTACGTTTCGGCCTATTGTTGGCCTCGTCAGTGAGGTGCAGCCATATCCCTCTAGGCACACTGAGCAACGGGTCCACGTCTGGATTCCCGCATCACACTTAGGGAGACTTCCCTAAGTGTCATAATTTGCATAAATAAAAAGAGAGAAGCGCTCAACCTGGGAACGAACAATAGCATAGCATTTATGACCCTGGGGAAGTCTCCCTATGGGTGATGGGGGAAACCAGACGTGGACTCCTTGCCCAGTGTGCTTAGAGGAATGTGGCTGCACCTCACTGACGAGGCCCATAGGAGGCCGAAACGATCGTCTGGGGTTGTCATGTTCCTTGTTCAGAGGAGAATTGCCTGGTATTTCGGGGCTGGACTGACCTTACTTGGCAGGATCAGACTGATATACTTCAGGAAAGTTTTCTTCTGTGAAAAGCACACTGGTCTAAAAGAGGCTGCTTCCGGGTGGTAAATCGCCATAGAACAAGCCACTGAGCTGTTGTTCGTTCCTGGTGGAGCGCTTCTCTCTTTGTATGCAAATTATTATGACCCTGGGGAAGTCTCCCTATGGGTGATGGGGGAAACCAGACGTGGACTCCTTGCCCAGTGTGCTTAGAGGAATGTGGCTGCACCTCACTGACGTGGCCCATAGGAGGCCGAAACGATCGTCTGGGGTTGTCATGTTCCTTGTTCAGAGGAGAATTGCCTGGTATTTCGGGGCTGGACTGACCTTACTTGGCAGGATCAGACTGATATACTTCAGGAAAGTTTTCTTCTGTGAAAAGCACACTGGTCTAAAAGAGGCTGCTTCCGGGTGGTAAATCGCCATAGAACAAGCCACTGAGCTGTTGTTCGTTCCTGGTGGAGCGCTTCTCTCTTTGTATGCAAATTATTATGACCCTGGGGAAGTCTCCCTATGGGTGATGGGGGAAACCAGACGTGGACTCCTTGCCCAGTGTGCTTAGAGGAATGTGGCTGCACCTCACTGACGAGGCCCATAGGAGGCCGAAACGATCGTCTGGGGTTGTCATGTTCCTTGTTCAGAGGAGAATTGCCTGGTATTTTGGGGCTGGACTGACCTTACTTGGCAGGATCAGACTGATATACTTCAGGAAAGTTTTCTTCTGTGAAAAGCACACTGGTCTAAAAGAGGCTGCTTCCGGGTGGTAAATCGCCATAGAACAAGCCACTGAGCTGTTGTTCGTTCCTGGTGGAGCGCTTCTCTCTTTGTATGCAAATTATTATGACCCTGGGGAAGTCTCCCTATGGGTGATGGGGGAAACCAGACGTGGACTCCTTGCCCAGTGTGCTTAGAGGAATGTGGCTGCACCTCACTGACGAGGCCTATAGGAGGCCGAAACGATCGTCTGGGGTTGTCATGTTCCTTGTTCAGAGGAGAATTGCCTGGTATTTCGGGGCTGGACTGACCTTACTTGGCAGGATCAGACTGATATACTTCAGGAAAGTTTTCTTCTGTGAAAAGCACACTGGTCTAAAAGAGGCTGCTTCCGGGTGGTAAATCGCCATAGAACAAGCCACTGAGCTGTTGTTCGTTCCTGGTGGAGCGCTTCTCTCTTTGTATGTAGATTTTTCTTTAGACTAGGACCCCTGCTGAGAGTATCATGTTCAGGCAATGTTTCCAGTTGAAGCTGTTGTAATGTAATAATATCACAGCCTTCTTTAAAGCTATGTATATTACATGTATTTGGCACATTAGCATTCTCAAAAACCAACTCTTCAGAGGTTTTGTCTACAAAATGTTTTTTTAAGTGTAAGGTTGTGGACAAGTCTGTTAGTATCAATAATTGTTTGAAACAAATCAAAATCATTAGATGGTGCAAAGTTCAAACCTAAACTTAACACCCTATATTGTGCTTCACTCAGGGTATGGGATTGCCCCTCCTTCTACCAAACCTGGGTTGGTTCTGCCTGAAAGTACCTCTAGACTTTCTAGTCCAGGTATATACAGAATTATTTGCATAGTCATATTTGTCTCTCACAAATTTTGTATGTTTTCTATCCATAATAGCGGACCTGTCTTTAGCCACCAGGTCTCTTAATATTATATCAAAATTTACAAAATCAGGGTTATTGCATCTCCTATATAGTTCAATTTGTAATTCATTAATTTCAATTCTTATACCATCTAACTGTTTGCTCTTATATTGTATCAATAATATCATTAATCTCAAAGAACATTCAGAGAGCACACTATTCCAAGAGTCTACAAATTCTTTGTCGTTTACATCTACATCAAAAGTAGGGAACTTGTAGACCCTAAGGCCCCTTGGAATCATATTTAGACTTTTATATTTCTCTAAAGTTCAAATGTCCCATTGCATTTTATATTCCTTTAGCAAGAGATTTTCCAAGAGTTCAAATAAAGTGCTCAGTGCTAAAACACTCTTGTCTTCAGAAAAAATAAGCTCACAGTCTGTAGAGTTAGTGGTATGAGCAGTCACTGATAAGAGAGAGTAAAAAATTGGCTGTGTAGTATCCATAGCCGTGCTATACGTATTGAAGACTTATTGTGGCCTATGTATGGGTGAAAGTATATCCAGGGTATACCCAAAGTCAAGACACATAAACAGAGAAACCCAAACACTAAGGCCTTTTCTAATTAGGAAAAACAAACAAACTAGATGTTCAGGATCTGTTGTCCCCTCCAGGTAATCAGCAACACCACAATGCGTATGTGTACAAACAAATTGAGCGTGTGAAAAGTCACTCACCAGACCGCCATCAGAGCTCAGCTTTAGCTGCCAGAATCACTACTTGATAAGTAGCCAACCTGTGCCGCACACGAAGAAAGAATCAAATACTCCAACTTCAAATAGCGGCTCACAGGGTCTCACTGGATGGCTCATACGGACAAGTAGAGTGCTTACGTCACTTCACCTCCTCCAATAGGGTTCTCCTCCAGAGTAATGACAAACTAGGATCCGCTTCAACAGGTAGCACAGGCTTGATGAGTCGGAAGGACTGGAACAAATTAATTCAATGAAGAGGACCGACATCCATCGCATATTAAAAGTATCAAAAACTTTATTCGTTAATTTTAAAAACTAAACACAGCAAATTTGCTATAGGGATTCTATATCTCTGTATAAGAGATATATTGTCAATCTTCTCTGTATTTGGACAGGCAGTAAGGAGACTATCCCTGTTTTTTTAGAAAATCTCCATGCTAATGAATTAGATCTTAAATTTACCCATGAGTATAACCACAAGAGTATTAACTATCTTGACGTTACCCTTACAGGCAATACTCAAGGCAATATTGAGTCCACCATTTATAGAAAGCCAATCTCAGGTAACTCACTATTACAGGGCACAAGTTGCCACCCTAGATATGTCCCCTTTGCTATTGCTAAAGGTGAATTCACCAGGCTTAAAAGGAACTGCACCAGCTCTTCACAATTTCAGAAGGAGTCATTAGACTTAGAGAGGAGACTGGAGAGTAGAAAATATCCTAAAGCAGTGGTAAACCGAGCAAAGAAGGCAGTGAAATCAATAGAAAGGAAGGATCTTCTTGGTCAGTCATCCGCAGAGAGGAATATGTTTAAAGGTGTAACCTTTGTTTCTAATCATAGTGTGCAGTATCCTCAGATTTGCAAAATTATACGGAAACATTTTTCTCTCCTCTCTGCGGATGACAAACTGGTAGACACTTTAAATAGTGGTCTTAGGTGCTCTTATAGGAAGAGCTAAACATTGGGTAATATTGTGGCACCTACTCTGTTAAAACCAAAGAATGAGGCGAAAAGATCCTGGCTTCAACACACTGGTATGTTTAAGTGTGGGCGTCGCAAATGTAAAACTTGTGAAATCACTAAGAAATTTTCAAGTCTGGTTACTAACAAAACCTATGATATTAGAGCATGTATGAATTGCACTACAGAATATGCCATCTATCTCATAGAGTGTTCTTTGTGTCAGGTGCAACACGTAGGGCTCACCTCTAGGGATCTAAATACTAGGATGCGTGAACATTTATCATCTTTCAAACTGAATAGAGCCACTACAACTATTGTACAACACTTACTTTTCATAATGATTTACAACATATTTCCTGGTGTGCCATAGAAAAGATTGTCAGACCAACTAAGGGGGGTAATATTGATCTTCTGTTGGCAAGGAGGGAAGCATATTGGATATTCACTTTGGATACACGTTTGCCGAAAGGCTTAAACTCCAGGTTTGATATTATCAACCACTGGGAGTAATCATTATCCTTGATCCTATTGTAATGGCTCTATAAAGCCTTTTTGCTATATGAATCATAATAATCAAGATGAGTTGTATCTGCCCGGTGTCATCCTTTATCTTGTGGTATGTCCCCTGATGTACTGCTGTATGCATACACATATATATGTTTATATATTTGTGTGATGAATAACTATGTGCATAAATCCTACTATGTTTGATGACGAACTGTGCTCACGCCAGCTTGGGATATGCCTAAAGACTAGGTTAATACATTAGTCAGATAATAGACATGTGGTTTATTTCAATAGGGGTACTGTTTAAATTGTAATGTTTGCCTATTTATGCATCTATTCATTTACTTATTTATGCACATATATGGATTGATTGTGTACTCTTTTGCAATTTTGTTTATTATAATTCCAAGTCTCTCATCTTATCGGATTGAATTGATATGTTGCCCCTCCTAGCTTTATGCATAAGTAGCTTCAGGGGTTATTATCTAATTTGTAATTTATACCTTTCGTGTTAAATGTCAAGTGCTGTAAGTTAAGGGTATGTAACTTGTTCAAAAGCAGCTAATGGTCAGATTCATGGGGGTGTGTTTTTTGTTAACCTATTACATTTGTCTTAAGGGTTTTTAAACAGGTGTATGGGTCAGCACTTCAGGCTGTGACTACGGATATCATCGGAAACGCGTAAGCCTGTCAGTGATGCGCCCATGTTGACCATTTTCTGCAAATTTGCAGTGTTTAGTTTTTAAAATTAACGAATAACGTATATGTGTATACACACATATTAACACGCACACACACACATATATATATATATATATATATGAGAAAATCAAGAAAGGCACTCTCCGTATTAATCACCAAACTTCTTTACTCAGGTGAACGTTTTCAAGGTCTGAGGACGGTGGCAACACCGAAAACGTTCACCTGAGTAAAGAAGTTTGGTGATTAATACGGGGAGTGCCTTTCTTGATTTTCTCATATTACAAATTTAAAGTGCACCCCGGAGGTTGCAGGATAATAGTGAGTGTGGGATCCCTTCTAAATATTATATATATATATATATATATATATATATATAAAAGAGCATATACACTCACCAGCCACTTTATTAGGTACACCTTGATAGTACTGGATTGGACCCCCTTTTGTCTTCAGAACTGCCTTACGGCAAGATTACAAGTTTTGCATAATACTGGGTTCATAAATAACACAAAAAAAGAGCGGTATCAAACTTTCCATAGAGCTGCCATTACAAGTTACTGAAAAAACTCCTTGTGCTGTGCGTTATGGTGCAAAAAGCTCCATACCGCACAAAAGCCAAGGGCTGAGTTTACGTACTCAAGCACGCTTTCCTCGATAGACATCAATGGGGAGAAAGTGTTAGAAAAAAAATAACACCTGCGATTGCGGAATGGAGAACTCCGTAAAGCAACCCCACAATGTCTATAGGGAAAAGAAAGTTACGTTTAAACCTAACACCCTATCATAAACCCCTAGTCTAAACACCCCTAAATCCGCCGCCCCCCCATCATCGCAACACTAAATAAAGCTATTAACCCCTAAACCGCCACTCCCGACATCGCCGACACTAAATAAAATAATCAACCCCTAAACCACCTGCCCCCCACATCGGTACTAATAAACTAAACCTATTAACCCCTAAACTGCCGGCCCCCACATCGATACTAATAAACTAAACCTATTAACACCTAAACTGCCGGCCCCCCACACTAAATAAAACTATTAACCCCTAATCCTGACACCCCACTAATTTTAAATTAAATATTTACGTTAGAAAGTAAGATTATATAGCAACCGTAATTAGATTGCTATATGGATAGACAGGGATTTCAGCACATCTTTTTACGTTATGAAATGCTAAGCAAATGCCCAGCTCCGCTAAATAGCGGTAAGTGAAGTCTACTTTCATTCACCACATACCTACATGTCATTCAGAGAATATACCTATTAAGTTGATAACTTATGTTGAGACACATGAACCAATGAAGCAAGGAAGCGTTGGTAGACGAATGTCTTAGCACAGATTCCGCTGTACAAATTTATTAAGTATAACCACATAGAACAACAAAAAGTATCACTCGAACTGTGAACTAAATGCACTGACAACACCTCCACTAGCGGTTGGTTACGTACAAGGCGTAAAATCTGCCACCATAGTGATCCTTGAGGATCTATGTCAGTGCGATTCCTGTATAAATAATTCAAAACAGTGAGCAGATACACATTAACAGCTAAGTCATATGTTAAGTGTATAGCTCCAAGTATTGTGCACAATACGTCAATAAGCCAGCATATTAAATAGTCATATCCAATCCTTATAGCAGGGAGCAGTATAGACTGTAAGGGGTTAGAAAACAACTCCAGTAACAGCGGGCACCACCAATAGTGTTAGAGGTATCAGGCGTCATGTTATATTAGATCTGGATCTATGTTTGTCAACCCCAATTTACAGACTGACTGAGTGCTTAGCATAAAGATATAAACATTTGTTAACTTATACAGAAATTTTAAAAGACAAGCAAAGGCTGTGGGGATAAGAAATAACAACTCCAGTATTCAGCGGGCACCACCAATATAGTGAAAGGTATCAGGTGTCATGAATATTAATTAGTCTGGATCTATGTTAAAGCAGCCCCAAAGCTGATCGTTTTGTCTTTCACAGTAAGATATATGCAGATAGTTTTAATCCAGTGTCATATGGAATCTATCAAACATAGTGCAATAAAAATACAAGATGAGAAGGTTGCACACAAGTATTTGTTGAAGCGGTGTAAATAAAGCACCCACAGACAGTTTTTGATTTGTCCCGTTAAGTAGAGCCGTGTTAATACACAGTGCATCAAAGCACCCTCCAATATCTGAAGAATAACGGACTGAAATGTCAAAGTTATACATTCAACTTGTAATACGACCGTATTTTTGCTTTCAGTGATTGGATTTCCCAAATTCGTTTCTATGTGGGCTGAATCAGCTTTAGTCATTCACCATCATGCTGAATTTAGAGCAGCGTGGACGCCACAGCGATCTGTCCTTCAGGCACGTCCACCTCCACTTCCCACGTCACTGCCGACGCGCGTTTCACCCCTCACGTGACAGCCAATAATCCCAGGGGTTTCCTCAGGGCAAAGCGGATGCTGATTCTAAGAGCAGCCGCGTTATAACTTTCCTTCTTTCAGCTCATAGGTAGATACAAGGAATAGTGATAGCCAATAGTAATACTTAGGTGAGCCGCAGCCCTCCTGTTTGTATAAAGGAGGAATAGGTGAAAATATATACAGTGAAACCTTTTATTAGTTAACTAAAAAGAACCTACAGTTAAAATATCAATGAAATCTTTACAAAAATTAGTTTCAATATATACTAAACATTTTTCGATCAAGGCCTATAGACTATATTGCATCAGAAAAATTCTATGCATAAAAATAGTCTATCCATTGGTTCATGTGTGTCAACGTTGTAAAGTGATTGTTACTTTATTTGTTTATTAAATATCGCTAAGGTGCATCGAGTTACTCCTGCAAATGTTAAGATCAGATATAGCCAAAATATTACACTTCAGGGAATAGCGAAACATTATTAAACGTTTTAAGAAAATTGGCAGATAGAGAAAATCTACATAGGAATGTAGTTAATGTATTATTTGGAAAAGTATATAAATGCAAACATGGTCATTAAGTAAAATAAAGAGATAGAGTAAATTAAAATAATAATAAAAATGAAGATAAATATAGAAATATAATAATAGAAAGGATACCAAGACATATCCTTATTTAATACCTCTAACACTATTGGTGGTGCCCGCTGTTACTGGAGTTGTTTTCTAACCCCTTACAGTCTATACTGCTCCCTACTATAAGGATTGGATATGACTATTTAATATGCTGGCTTATTGACGTATTGTGCACAATACTTGGAGCTATACACTTAACATATGACTTAGCTGTTAATGTGTATCTGCTCACTGTTTTGAATTATTTATACAGGAATCGCACTGACATAGATCCTCAAGGATCACTATGGTGACAGATTTTACGCCTTGTACGTAACCACCCGCTAGTGGAGGTGTTGTCAGTGCATTTAGTTCACATTTCGAGTAATACTTTTTGTTGTTCTATGTGGTTATACTTAATAAATTTGTACAGCGGAATCTGTGCTAAGACATTCGTCTACCAATGCTTCCTTGTTTCATTGGTTCATGTGTCTCAACATAAGTTATCAACTTAATAGGTATATTCTCTGAATGACATGTAGGTATGTGGTGAATGAAAGTAGACTTCACTTACCGCTATTTAGCGGAGCTGGGCATTTGCTTAGCATTTAATAACGTAAAAAGATGTGCTGAAATCCCTGTCTATCCATATAGCAATCTAATTGCGGTTGCTATATAATCTTACTTTCTAATGTAAATACATAATTCATTTAAGGGTCTGCACACCAATATTTTTCCTTCATATAAGGTTTTCAATCACCTGGGCGTTGCCTTACAGCTCAAGGTAAAGATATAATTCTTAGGCTTTACTAGCCTCCCTTTCCCTAACATATTTTTTTTTTAATTTTAAATTAAACTTACAATATAACTATCTTTAAAAAAATAAAAACTTACCTGTGAAATAAATAAACCCTAAGTTGAATCTATAAATTAAACTAACATTTTAAATAAATAAAATAAGCAAAAAATAAAAAAACCTAACATTACAATATTAAATAATCCTAACACTTCGACAAAAATAAAAATAAATCTAAGATTACAAGAAATAATAAACAAAATTATCCAAAACAATAACATCTAAACCTAATCTAATATTCCTATAAAAATAAAAAAGCCCCTCAAAATAAAAACACCCCCTAACCTAACAATAAACTACCAATAGCCCTTAAAAGGGCCTTTTGTGGGGCATTGCCCTACAAATAAACAGCTCTTTTATCTTCAAATCATCCAATTTTTCAGTAGCTCTCATCCTATTGGCTAATTTTATATGCGTACCTTCCATTCAAGCTTCAGTGTATGGCGGTGATCGTATCAAGAGGATATTCCACGCTGGATGTCCGTGCTGCCGGCGACTATGCTCTGCGCCTCCACAGCACAGCGCCTCCACAGCTCTACACCACTGGGATGAGGATAGGAGATTCCCCCCGCAATGGATGAAGATGTCACAGCTTGGATGAAGACTTCTCGCCGCATGGATGAATATGGATGTCCAGACTTCAGGAACTGTGAGTAGATTTTCTGGGGTTAGTGTTAGGTTTCTTATTTTTTTGGGGGTGTTTTTTTTTTAGATTAGGGATGGGCAGTAAAGAGCTGAATGCTTTTTAAGGGCAATGCCCATACAAATGCCCTTTTAGGGGCAATGGGTAGATTAGGTTTTTTTAGACAGGTTTTTTATTTTGAGGGGTTGGTTGGGTGGGGGGCTTTTACTGTTAGGGGGGACTTTGTAATTTTTTTTATGTAAAAGAGCTGTTTAACTTAGGGCAATGCCCTACAAAAGGCCCTATTGGTAGTTTATTATTAGCTTAAGGGGTGTTTTTATTTTGAGGGGGCTTTTTTATTTTTATAGGGGTATTAGATTAGGTTTAATTGTTATTGTTTTGGATAATTTAGTTTATTATGACCTCTGGTTAATTGCACTTAGAGCAAAGTGCCAATGTGAGCTTGCGGTAGCATTAACCAGCCACTTGTAATGGCTGATTATTTAATATGCGCCCATAAAATAGCACTCCATTTGTAATCTAGCCCTAAATCTTTCCTTGATTTGTGTTGATATCAGAGTAATAGCCAGATTCAAGCAGGAAGAAGCATCATCAATCCTGATTGCTCCAGTGTGGCCCCAAAGGATTTGGTTTGCGTACGTGGTTTAGATGTCCTTTTGCCCACCTTAGATGCTTCCTCTAAGAAGGGATCTTCTCTCCTTTTTTTTCAATAGAGTTTTTTCTGACAAGTGATATTCAGGCTAGGAAAATTGTTATTGCAAGGTCTAGGAAACCTTTTTTTGTGTGGTGTGTTTGCAAAGGTTAACGTCCACTGAAGGGTCCGATTTTGGCTTTGTTTTGTTTCATAAGAAATTAGCTAAAATTCAAAATTTTCAAACCTTTGTTCATGCTCTGATCAGAATTTAACCAGTTATTCATCTAGTTTCTCCTATCAATCTTAATTTGGCTCTGATTGTTCCTAAACCTCCTTCTTTTGAGCCTTTTCAAGGTTTAGACCTTCAACGTCTGGACATTTCTTTTCCTTCTAGCTATATTAGAAGGTCTTTTGAACTTTCATCTTTTCATCAGGATGAGGCTCTTCTTCACACTAGCTGTTGCACTTGCTTGCCTCATAAGGTAGTATCTACAGATACTATTAATCAGGAAAGTGTGGTTCCTTATTTTTGTCCATCTCAGAAGAACTCTAAGGATTATATTCTTCACAACCTGGATGTTTTGATAGCTCTTAAATTTTATGTGAAAGCCACAAAATATTTCAAACTTTCTTCTTCTCTTTTTGTTAATTTTTTCTGCTAGGCTTAAAGCCTTCATTTGTAAGGTTGTGTGGAAAGCTTGCCATGAGCACATTTCTGCTCATTCTACTAGAGCAGTTAATTCTTGAGCTTTTTGTAATGAGACTTTTAAAAATCAAATTTTCAAGGCAGCTACTTGGTATTCTTTGCACACTTTTTTTTAAGTTTTATCCCTTTGATGTGTATGCCATTTTTGAGACTACTTTTGGCAGGAAATGCTTGCTTGCCACTGGACCTGATCAGTAAAGTACCAACCTTTACTGTTTGTCCACCCCCTTATTTCATGGTGATCTCTTAGATGTTGCTGCTTGGGTATAAATTCTCATACGTCATGACCCGTGGAGTCTCACCATCTGATGAAAGATAACAACATTTATGCTTACCTGATAAATTAATTTCTTTCATGATGGTGAGAGTTCATTAGCCCCATTTTTTTCTTTTTGTTCAGGTGGCAGCAGTACTAACACATATAAATATATATATATATATATATATATATATATATATATATATGTGTGTGTGTGTTTATGTGTACCTATGTATTTAAGTATTTAAAGACTTATATACACACATATAAACACATAAATACATATGTATACATATATTGACATATATATAAGTACATTTATTTATAAATTGATATTTCAATAAGGAGCTTAAAACATGTAAAATCATATTTATGCAATTTTTGTTTAACTATGTATTTATGGTAAATATTTCACATTTCAATGTTCTTCACATAAGGGATATAGAAATATCAATTTATAAATAAATAGAACATAATCTTCTATATGAAGGACATTGGAATGTGCAATATTAATATTTCATGTCGGGTTAGTGCACTTGAGAAAACATGATCGGGTTTGCATGCAAGTAAGGGTGTTCGATTTTTTCTACTTTTCGCGATCCATTGAAGTCTATGAGGGAATGTTAACACGTTCGCAATATTTGAAGATTGACTTTTTGAGCACGTCGGGTAAAACTTTTTGTTTCAACTTGTAATACACGAGCTACCCGACGCGCTCAAATACCCCCACCTAGCAAAGTTAGCGTGCGAGAGGGAGCACAAAGTACTGCTCCACTTATAATCTATCCTTTAAACCATAGTGGTATGATTCCCTTGACTACCACTTTCAGCTCCTTATGTTGTAATGCATTGAGACATAGGAGACCTTTTATATTTGCCTAAAACTTAGGATCTTTAAAGAAACTTGACATTTAAGTAGTCAGTTATTTTGTGAAGATTTTACTGGTCAGCCTGCAAAAATAATGGACTGTCCATGAAATAATGAACACTTGACAACCTTACACACATACTTTATAACATTGTTATTTTTACTATTAATAATAATAATAATGTGACATGTGGGTGGTCACTCTATAACTATATTCATTTCTCTAGTTACTATTCATGTATTTCCTTGGTAACTAGTCACTATATAACGTATAATAAAATAGCCAATTAGTTCACAAAAAAGGTACATAGAAAAAAACAATAGTGTTGCTGGTAAATAACTAATAAAGTGTATGATTTAAAATAATTCTACTATGCCTATAATTAACAAACTTGAGAATAATACTGGTTACCAGACTTCCACTTGAACCCCCAGGAAACCAAAAAAGCACACTTTAGAAAGTTGCTACAATAAGTAAAGAGAAGCAATAAGCATAACAACAGTACAAGCTCACACATAGATACATATATTCATGTACAAATAAATACATACACATCAGCACAACAACAGTACAAGCTCACACATAGATACATATATTCATGTACAAATACATACATACACATCAGCACAACAACAGTACAAGCTCACACATAGTTACATATACCTTCTACCCATTTGCTTCTTATAAATGCTACTTTTGCATATTATACCTATGTTTACCATGCTGCAGAAGCTGTTGGCACCCTACAAATAAGTTATAATAATAATAATCATGCACACATGTACAATTACAAAAACATCAGTAAAACAGCAAAAGCTTGCACATACATACAGTATATGAAAAATCACATACATATGAGCATAAGCTCACACATACATACATACATGTAAAATTACCTAAACATGATCAGCACAAGTTCACACATACATTTTAAATTACATACACATCAGCACAAACACACAGTCATGTATACATACATTTGTTTTTTACTTTTATTATCATTGTTTATCCACTAATTCTAATAAATAATATATGAAATATTTTATTCTTTGTTTATTTATACAATTATATATTATTATGTAATTAATGTTTTTATACATCATACTTACTACAGGGAGTGCAGAATTATTAGGCAAGTTGTATTTTTGAGGATTAATTTTATTATTGAACAACAGCCATGTTCTCAATGAACCCAAAAAACTCATTAATATCAAAGCTGAATAGTTTTGGAAGTAGTTTTTAGTTTGTTTTTAGTTATAGCTATTTTAGGGGGATATCTGTGTGTGCAGGTGACTATTACTGTGCATAATTATTAGGCAACTTAACAAAAAACAAATATATACCCATTTCAATTATTTATTTTTACCAGTGAAACCAATATAACATCTCAACATTCACAAATATACATTTCTGACATTCAAAAACAAAACAAAAACAAATCAGTGACCAATATAGCCACCTTTCTTTGCAAGGACACTCAAAAGCCTGCCATCCATGGATTATGTCAGTGTTTTGATATGTTCACCATCAACATTGCGTGCAGCAGCAACCACAGCCTCCCAGACACTGTTCAGAGAGGTGTACTGTTTTCCCTCCTTGTAAATCTCACATTTGATGATGGACCACAGGTTCTCAATGGGGTTCAGATCAGGTGAACAAGGAGGCCATGTCATTAGATTTTCTTCTTTTATACCCTTTCTTGCCAGCCACGCTGTGGAGTACTTGGACGCGTGTGATGGAGCATTGTCCTGCATGAAAATCATGTTTTTCTTGAAGGATGCAGACTTCTTCCTGTACCACTGCTTGAAGAAGGTGTCTTCCAGAAACTGACAGTAGGACTGGGAGTTGAGCTTGACTCCACCCTCAACCCGAAAAGGCCCCACAAGCTCATCTTTGATGATACCAGCCCAAACCAGTACTCCACCTCCACCTTGCTGTCGTCTGAGTCAGACTGGAGCTCTCTGCCCTTTACCAATCCAGCCACGGGCCCATCCATCTGGCCCATCAAGACTCACTCTCATTTCATCAGTCCATAAAACCTTAGAAAAATCAGTCTTGAGATATTTCTTGGCCCAGTCTTGACGTTTCAGCTTGTGTGTCTTGTTCAGTGGTGGTCGTCTTTCAGCCTTTCTTACCTTGGCCATGTCTCTGAGTATTGCACACCTTGTGCTTTTGGGCACTCCAGTGATGTTGCAGCTCTGAAATATGGCCAAACTGGTGGCAAGTGGCATCTTGGCAGCTGCACTCTTGACTTTTCTCAGTTCATGGGCAGTTATTTTGCGCCTTGGTTTTTCCACACACTTCTTGCGACCCTGTTGACTATTTTGAATGAAACGCTTGATTGTTCGATGATTACGCTTCAGAAGCTTTGCAATTTTAAGAGTGCTGCATCCCTCTGCAAGATATCTCACTATTTTTTACTTTTCTGAGCCTGTCAAGTCCTTCTTTTGACCCATTTTGCCAAAGGAAAGGAAGTTGCCTAATAATTATGCACACCTGATATAAGGTGTTGATGTCATTAGACCACACCCCTTCTCATTACAGAGATGCACATCACCTAATATGCTTAATTGGTAGTAGGCTTTCGAGCCTATACAGCTTGGAGTAAGACAACATGCATAAAGAGGATGATGTGGTCAAAATACTCATTTGCCTAATAATTCTGCACTCCCTGTATTATAACTCAGTATGCCCAACAGTAGCATAGTAGAAGCAGGATATGCAGGTGTTAGGCCCAAAAAGTCTTACCTGTGTATGGCTTGAGAAGAGGGCTGTGAGTGTGGAAGGAGTCGGGGGCAGTACTAAGAAGAAGACTGTTAACACAGTTAATGGCCTGGTGTGTGCAATGTGTGTTCAGATGCTGGATTGAGAGAAGAGGGATAGCAAATTTTTAGGGGGATGCCATAAGTTTAGTGCAATAGAAGCTGCATTAATGTTTTTGTCAGCAATAGCCTGGATTTGTAGCCAAAGAGGCCTATTTATCAAGCCGTCAACTACAAATACGCTGGAATTCCGCAGCATAATTGTGGCAAGTTTGATTCCCCTTATTTATCAAAGCCTACAGACCAGCAAATGTTGAAATGTGTGACGTAACATACGATCCACCGGCTTCAGTCCGACACAGATAGATGCTTATGTCATTACAGATGTTACGAATGCAAATTCTGCACTATCTGACTACTTTTGCTAGTTATCAAATTTCTATCAGGTATGCTCGTCACTACTCCGGCCCAGCGTACCTGGTTTTCAATCCGCCGCCCTGGAGGCGGCGGATGCCATAGGAATCAATGGGAGTCTGAAAGCAGCAAAAGCTTATGTTCGCTGCTGCCTGATATCCCATTGATTTCTATGGGAGAATAATAGTTATGTTTACACCTAACACCCTAACATATACCCCGAGTCTAAACACACCTAATCTGCTGCCCGACATTGCCGCCACCTACATTATATTTATTAACCCCTAATCTGCCTCCCCCTACACAGTTGCCACCTACATTATACTTATTAACCCCTAATATGCCACCCCCTACACCGCCGCCACCTACATTATATTTATTAACCCCTAATCTGCCGCCCCTACACTGCCGCCACCTACATTATGTTATTAACCCATAATCTGCCGCCCCGACACCGCCGCCACCTAAATAAAAGTATTAACCCCTATTCCGCCGCTCCCGGAGCCCACCGAAACTAAATAAAGTTATTAACCCCTAAACCCCTGGCCTCCCACATCAGTACCACTTACTAAACCAATTAACACCTAAACCGCCAGCCCCTCACATCACCATAAACTAAATTAACCTATTAACCCCTAAACCTAACAACCTGCTAACTGTACATTAAATATTAACTCATCCCTATCTTATAATAAATTAAAACTTACCTTTAGATTTAAGTTAAACTATATTAAACTAATAATTAATCTACCATTACTGTTATACTAAAATTACATTAAACTATATTAAACTAATAATTAATCTACCATTACTGTTATACTAAAATTACATTAAGCTACCAATTAAATTACCTATATTATATATTTAAAAACCTAACCCTACTCAAATAATTTAAATCTACAACTACAAATTACAAAGTTACAAAAAACTAACAACTAAGTTACAAAAAAATAAACACTAAGTTACACAAAATAAAAAATAAATTATCAAATATTTAAACTAATTACACCTAATCTAAGATCCCTATGAAAATAAAAAAGCCCCCCCAAAATAAAAAAACCCTAGCCTACAATAAACTACCAACAGCCTTCTAAAGGGCCCTTTGCGGGGCATTGCCCCAAAGATATCAGCTCATTTACCTATAAAAAAAAATACAAATACCACCCCAAACGTAAAACCCCTCACCCACACAACCAACCCCCCAAATAAAAACCTAATCTAAAAAACCTAAGCTCCCCATTGCCCTGAAAAGGGCATTTGTATGGGCATTGCCCTTAAAAGGGCATTTAGCTCTTTTTCAAAAGCCCAAACCCTAATCTAAAATTAAAACCCACCCAATAAACCCTTAAAAAAGCCTAACACTAACCCCCGAAGTTCCACTTACAGTTTCTGAAGATCCGACATCCATCCTCAACGAAGAGGGAGAAGTCCTCATCGAAGCCGGCAGAAGTCTTCATCCAAGCGGGCTGACGTCTTCATCCAACCGGGCAGAAGTCTTCATCCAGATGGCATCTTCTATCTTCATCTATCCGGCGCGGAGCGGCTCCATCTTCAAGACATCCGGCGTGGAGCATCCTCTTCTGACGACGTCTTCTTCCGAATGAAGGTTCCTTTAAATGACGTCATCCAAGATGGCGTCCCTTAGATTCCGATTGCCAGATAGATTTCTATCAGTCAATCAGAATTAAGGTTGAAAAAATCCTATTGGCTGCTGCAATCAGCCAATAGGATTGAGCTTTCATCCTATTGGCTGATCCAATCAGCCAATAGAATGGGAGCTCAATCCTATTGGCTGATTGCAACAGCCAATAGGATTTTTTCAACCTTAATTCCGATTGGCTGATAGAAATCTATCAGCCAATCGGAATCTAAGGGACGCCATCGTGGATGACGTCATTTAAAGGAACCTACATTCGGAAGAAGACGTTATCAGAAGAGGATGCTCTGCGCCGGATGTTTTGAAGATGGAGCCGCTCCACGCCGGATGGATGAAGATAGAAGTTACCGTGTGGATGAAGACTTCTGCCTTGTTGGATGAAGTCGTCGGCCCGCTTGGATGAAGACTTCTTCCGGCTTCGATGAGGACTTCTGCCGCTTCATTGAGGATGGAAGTCGGATCTTCAGAAACTGTAAGTAGATCTTCGGGGGTAGTGTTAGACTTTTTAAGGGTTTATTGGGTGGGTTTTAATTTTAGATTAGGGTTTGGGCTTTTGAAAAAGAGCTAAATGCCCTTTTAAGGGCAATGCCCATACAAATGCCCTTTTCAGGGCAATGGGGAGCTTAGGTTTTTTAGATTAGGTTTTTATTTGGGGGGTTGGTTGTGTGGGTGGTGGGTTTTACTGTTGGGGGTGTCAGTATTTATGATAAGAATCTAAGTAGTGCTCTTCAAATAATATATCAGCTTATGGCAGGTTTATAACACAATACAAATAATAATTATCCTTAAAAATAGAAACCCTTACCTAACATGCATCTACTAGAAACCATACAATTAATATAAATACCTGAATTCTTTTATTTAGTTAATATCCATGAACATTTTGAAATATATTTGTAATACCAGAATATGAAACACTATTATACACGTTAAAAACAACTATTAAGATATGCTATCCTTCTTACAAAACCCAGAAAAATTTTACCTTTAAAACCAGCCTTTCATTCAGAGCTGCATTTAAAATATTACAATGAGACTTAAAATAGCAGTTACAGACATTCAGCAATATACTCAGTTAATTAACCACAATCTATTCTAACACAATTCTAATTTAAAACATCCGAAATTATGTATATTATTTATGTAAAAACCCAATTCTGAGTTATAGTAATATATTTGCACAGATAACCAATTTAAAATTTAGGATTAGTTTAACAACACATAGGCTATGAAATGGTAGCTTAAAATCCAAACTGCTCTCTTTTTTCTTTCAACTGTACTTTAAACTGCAGTGACTTATAATTTAACTATAGTCTTACCAATTACCTTGTATACTTTACCAAATAAACCAATTGATATCCAGTTTCCAATGTTTCTCAACAGATTCAATTTCACCTCAGAATTTCAATCTGCATCAATCCCATACAAACCCCAACTATAGATGTGTAGCACCAGATCATTTTTCTGATTATTCTGATTCCAAATATGTTATATTATTAACATTGTATTATATTAAAGCAATTTAATATTGCTAATTATTTTGAAATTTATGGCATTTATATATCTAATATGTTTTCACATAATATAGTATGCTCTATGTCTCCCACAATTCTTGCATGCAGGAATTTTGCCCATGGTCCACCATATTTCACGTTTCTAATAAATTCTGGATATATGAATCCTTTTCATGCAGATCTGAAATTATATGTCTGAAAAATACAAACAATACAGAGGTTATTAAACATTTTAGACTGACTAAATAGTTACCTATCAAGCTTAGCAAATACCCATGTAATAATAGAGAATTAGATAATTCCCCTTCTGAGGCATGCATTCAAAGAAGATTATTTGCTGTATGTTCAGTAAATTTCAAAGTCACATCTTAACATGTGTCTTTGAGATTCCAGCAATCTAATTTCCATCTCATCAAGCTTAAAAGAGGGCCCTGTCTCCATTTTGTATATTCAAGTGTTAGCAATTACATCTTAACATGTTTTCTGTTCAGCTAGCACAGATGTGTATCTGATTTTCAGGGGTAATTTAACACCTCTATGTTAATCACTTGTGTATCCAGAATTTTACCTGTGTTAATTTTCAGCTCCTTGTGGTTATACAATTGCATAATTTAGCATATTGAGTGTGGGAGATATCTTGGAAACAATCCTTTGTTCTCAGATGTGTGTTTAGGATAACTTACATGCTGAGTGGGGGGAGAACCAAAATATGACTGAGTCAGTTTGTCTGAAAGAAATGAATCACTTTCCACTGACCAGCCAGATCTGAATGAAATATATATATATATATATATATATATATATATATATATATATATATATATATATATATATATATATTTATTGACCTTAAAATATATGACCAAAATATATATTTGTTAACCTTACATATACCGTGACATAAATCCCCCTTCCAATTTAAATAGATGTAGGACACATGTATTTAAATTGGCTTAAAGTCATTGGTATTTGGTGAGGATGTTGACCGTACACATCATAGACCGTATTCTATGTAGAAAGTCTGTCATTTTTGAGCCTCTGTTCTCATCAGCTAGGCATCTTTAAACTACAGTATGTCTTTAGTGCATTTGGGGATATGACACTTCATTCTCCCTCTATGACTTGTAGTTGGGATCTGGGATAACATGCCCGCAATTGATTGATATGGACCCATTTATCTATGAAACTTTCATTTTTGGGGATCCGTATTTTATAGGCCACTGGAGATATTTTGTCAGTAATGACAAAAGGACCTTTCCATGAGGGAAGATCATAATAGGTTTTAGTGGCAGTTGCGGCTCTTTCGAAATTCTTTTGAGCAAATGCAAAGGCATATTGCAGGTGCTTTCTTAGGTTTTCCACATATTGATGTGTATTGGCAGTGTTTATCAAGTTTTGGTCTGATGTACGGTACAGCAGATGCTGAGGTAGAACCATTCTTCTACCAGTCATCAGTTCAAAAGGTGACATCTTGGTAGCACTACTTGGAGTTGCTCTTAATGCCATTAGGACTAGAGGTAGTTTTACATCCCAGTCTTTACCCGTTTCACTCACAAAATTTTTGAGGATTTTAACAATGGACTGGTTGTAACGCTCTACACCACCACTTGAGGCAGCTCTATAAGCAATATGGAGCTTTCTTTTAACCCCTAGTATTTTCCACATTTTGGTCATCACTTCGCTAGTGAAGTGGGTCCCCCAATCTGACTCGATTCTTTGGGGTAAACCAAATCTGGAAAATAAATGGTTGATGAGCAATGCTGCGCATGTTTCAGCACTATTGTTAGTTGCACTGATGCACTCTACCCATTTAGTGAACAGGCATGTCACGGTTAACATGTATTTGTTACCTCTTGATGACCTTTTTACCGGACCAATAAAATCAATTTGTATATCTGACCATGGCATTACCATCCCCCTTTTCTGCAATGGCACTCTATGCGTTGGCGCAGTGGGTTGGAACTGTGGACAGATTAAACACCCTTGACAGTAGGTTTGGACATCTTTCAACATGTGTGGCCAAAAAGCGTAATCACGTAATATTTCATACGTGAGTTTGGCACCACGATGACTGGATGTGGGAGCATCATGGGCATGTTGAAGCATTAGACCTCTGAACTTGGTGGGTACTACCCATTGCTGTATGCCAGATTTTGAGGTTCTAATTCACAAACCGTCCTTTAACTTGAATTGTGTTCTGGATTTCATTAAGATTCTTGGGGGCCCATTTATCAAAGGGCTTGCGGACCTGATCCGACACTGCGGATCAGGTCCGCAAGACCTCGCTAAATGCGGAGAGCAATACACTCTCCGCATTTAACATTGCACCAGCAGCTCACAAGAGCTGCTGGTGCAACGCCGCTCCCTGCTGACTCGCGGCCAATCGGCCGCCAGCAGGGAGGTGTCAATCAACCCGATCGTATTCGATCGGGTTGATTTCCGGCGATTTCTGTCCGCCTGCTCAGAGCAGGCGGACAGGGTTATGGAGCAGCGGTCTTTAGACCGCTGCTTCATAACTTGTGTTTCTGGCGAGTCTGAAGACTCGCCAGAAACACGGCCCTTCAAGCTCCATACGGAGCTTGATAAATGGGCCTGTAAGATCTTCTTTGTCAATACAATCTTTTGAGAGGGGGTTGCTTTCAGGATCTTCTATGTGTTTATAGAAGATGCCTACAATGGGGTCTTCTTGACTAGCGATCAGGTCCTCACTAGGAGAATCCTGACTCCATTGTACCAGGTTAGGTTCACTCTGTTGTTTTGCCTGGTTCCTGGTAATGGCTTCTACCTGAATTGCACCCATTAAGTGGTAAATATTAAGGAGTTCTCCAGTTATGGCTCCTTGTTTGGCTAATGAATCCACAAGATCATTGCCTTCCTTATCTGGGCCTAGAACCCTGGAATGACCCTTGGTCTTTTTCCAGTGTATGGTTAAATCATTGGATACCACCAGTTTATTAATCTCGCAGAATAACTTGCCATGCTTGACTGGTTTGCTATTGCTTTTCTGCATGCTATTTCTTTTCCAAGTTGGCAGGTATTCAACAAAACTGTCACGCACATAATTTGAGTCAGTTATGATCACAAATTCCTGAATACCATGTTCAATAGCCATTTCGATGGTTTTGAAAACAGCAGTTAGTTCTGCAACTTGACTGGATCTTGGTCCAATGTTGAAACCTATAGATATATTTGAGAATCCATTTGCCCAAGTTATACCAAAGCCAGCAACTAATCTGCGCTCATTATCAATAGTGGCATGGTAAGAACAGCCATCAACATATACCCAAAGTAATGTTTGACAATGGTCCTCATTGTATATTTTATATGGGGAAAGCAATTGTTCCTCCAGGAAATCATCTTCTGATAATTCTTCCCCGGGATCTCTAGCAGTACAGTCGTGGAGCTCAGCAAGCCCCTGTGTGACTGAATTCTTTTTATTTTGCTTGTAGCGAATTTCTAAAGGCCAGCCTTGTAAGGAAAGAGTCCACGCTGTTATGCGGCTATTTGACAAATTCCCATCTCTTATTCTCTCACTTTGCAAATATAGCAAAGGCTGGTGGGTCGTTTCTACAATAATTTTCTCGCCCTGTATATAGCTGCGGAAATTTTGTAGAGCCCATACAGTAGATAAGAGGGCTTTTTCGCAATCACTAAATTTTATTTCTACTGGGGATAGATTTTTGCTCGCATAAGCAATGGCTTTGCTTAAATTATCATGCTTTTGGTATGCTTATATCTGTGTAACCTGTCTCTAAGAAGAAAGGTTTACCACCTTCAGGGTATGCTAAGCAAGGTGCTCGAGTGAGTTTTCTCTTCAGCTCTCTGATGGCTGTCTCTTGAGACTCACTCCAGTGCCATTTCACATCCTTCTTTAGAAGAAGTAGTAGTGGTTTAGCTAATTCTGCATAATTATCAATGAATTTGCGAGAATAATTTGTCATACCCAGGAATGATCTCAATTCCTTTAAGTTAGTTGGGTTTTTAGAATTTACTATAGCTTCCACCTTTTTCTTCTGAGGATTTAGCCCTTCAGAAGTAACTTCATGTCCCAAGAAGTTTACACGAGTGCGGCACCATTGAGCTTTCTGTAGGGATAATTTGACACCTGCCCTTTTAAGTTGGCTGAGGAAGTGTTTAAGCTCTGCAATGTGTTTTTCAAAGTCTGTGCTTTTGATTAAAACATCATCAACATAAGATAAGGTCCCCCTTTACAGTGCATCAGACATAGCCTTATGCATGAATACAGCAAATTCATGTCCAGAATTTATGTATCCAAAAGGAAGTCTCTGAAATGCATATTGGACCTTTTGGAAGGAGAATGCTAGCTTATACTGGTCCTCCTCATGTACCTTGATGGTCCAATATCCCTGTGCACAATCAATGGCAGTGAATATTTTGGATCCCTGCATTTGTGCTAGGCACTGGTCAATATATGGCACAGGCCAGCCAGACATGTACACTTGTTTGTTTAGCTGTCTTAAATCAGCACACAAACGCCATTGTCCATTGGGCTTGAGAACACCTAGAATAGGATTATTATATGAGCTGTGCACCTGTCTGATAATACATCTTTCTTCCAAATTCCTTATGATCTCTGCAAGAGAATCATATGAGGCTAAGGGAAGTCTGTATTGTTTGACAAATACAGGTGGTGCATCGGGATCTGTTTGTATTCTTGCAATGTGCAAGTCTGTAGTCCCACAGTCATAAGAATCCTTAGCAAAAATATCCTTGTACTCCATCAGGAGTTCTCGCAGCTGTTGGCGTTCATCATCGCTGGAACAGCCATTAGCTAAGGATATTTGCTCTTCGACTATTTGCTGAAATCCTGGAAAGATTTCAGGCTGTCCTATTTCATAGGCTTCTTCCATCCTAGAGGTGAGATCTCCTTGATTATAGCTTACATTGCCCGCATGACTCTGGGAATTGGGGTAATCTTGCTGTTTGATTGGCTGATCAAACACTAGAGAGGCTTCTTCAATTTTACAGATGCCTTCCTCTGAGCTGAAGGGATAAATAGACTGAATATTAAATAGACCCTCTGGAATAGATGCAAAGGATTGTTCTATTAATTGTTCGTCAGTTAAGTATCCTTCAGGGATCAGCCCAATTACATTATTCTGGAATCCAAATGTGTAATAACTTGATTCCAGTGCATATCCTATGGTAGTTCCCTTGGATAATGTTATATCCTGTGGGGTCATGTTATGCACAATAATATGTATTGGAACAGTTCCAATATTCACCATAGGAGTGTAGGTCACTGTGACACCCAGATTTTGTATTCTATGGGAGAGGTAAATTAGTGTTTCAGAAGTTTCTAATTTCTGGCCTCTCTACCTGTAAGGGTAAAAGAAATTTATCAGCCCCCGCAGGAATTACAACATCGTTAGACACCTGCATATTCACAGCATATGGCAATTGCTGGTTTGATTTCAGGGCTGCACTTTCATCCTGAAATACTTCAGGGTCCCCCTTTAACCTGCTCCAGAGGCAAAAGTTAATCAAATCTATTTGTATGGCATATCTATGTAAGATATCATTGCCAATGTATATTTGATTATGGGAAGTATTTAAAACTAAAAACAGGTGCTTCACCGACTTATTACCTATAGAGACAGATAATAAGCACTTAGCTGTGATGTTATAGCTTTCAGACCTGTCATCCAGGTTGTGGACACAGTGGTCTTGGGGAGAAAGATATTTAATCACTTTAGGTTCAGCTATTTGTGCTAATAAAACTTCGCTTATATAGCTAGCTTCCTGTTTTAAGTTTAATTTAGCATACTTGGTTGTACCAAGGTCATGCATTTGTATAGGGATAAATAGATCCTCTTTAACTCTCTCAATCCCTGTGAGGTATTGAGCGTGGCCTCCCCCTTAGGGATTCTATGATCCCCCTTGTCAAGAGATATGGTTAATACATCGCCATCTAGGGAAATATTCGCTATCTTTCCAGGCGAAATTTTAAAAGTATTACCATCAGAGCCACTTAAAGGAGTCTGATCATCTATTTGTAGAATAGTGATTTCAGGTACAGAGTGTTTCCTGAAATGAATCTCCACAGCATCTGGTTTCTCTTCCACCATGTGACAGCTATGTCGGGTGCGAGATATACCAGATTTTTCATAATTGATAGGCCTTTTAACTTGTGACCAAATTACATTATTTATGCAATCAATTATGGTGCTTAATCGCTTCAGGAGATCACTACCAATAATTAAACAATCAGTAGGCAGATCCACTATAATGACAGGGTGTCTTATGACCCTGTTCCCCAATTTAAATTTTAACCAGGCCTTACCGTAGACTTTTAGAGAATCACCCCAACTCCTATTAGAGAACCGTCAAATTCTTTTATTTTAGGTTTGTGGGGTGTTAGCTCATTTAGCTGTGTGTAGTACCTGTGGGATAAGATAGTTGCCTGAGACCCAGTGTCAATTAACCCCATGATAGGGTTGGAGACTGAATCTTGCAGCTCAACTAATACATAATACCTTCCTGCATTTTCTACCATTTCACACATAAAGTTGGCGTTATCATACATCTGTGGGCTTGCCACATGTTACCTGAATTCACCATGTTTTCCGATGCAGAAGAAGTTTCATACCTACCGGTCTCCTCTACGACAGGGTCGGCTGGATTCTTGTGTACTGCATCTGTGGAAACAAGGTTAAGAGAGTGCTGCAAAGGGAAAGATTGGTTAATGCTTTCAGGGCGAGGTTGCTCGTCATCAGTTAAATTGTCTGTTTCCGGTCTGAGGGGAGAGAACATGATCAGTACCATTGACATTTATCGTTACATTTTGTATATCTCTCCCCTCCCTCTCAGGTGATTCTGCAGTATTTATGGCTGTGCCTGTGGTCCACTGCTGACCACTGGCTGTACCCCTAAAAAAGTATTGTTCGGTTGCTGAGCCGTAGAAGGTTGACTCATATTAGCGAATTGTTCGCTAAACCGATTTAACTGGGTAAACAGCATATCTACCTGATTGTACAAGTTACCTCTACCCCTGGGCCTATCTCTTGGTGCCCCATAATGATTCCTGGACCATTGGGTTCCCTCAGAATCAGGGCTGCTATTTCTATTCTGGCGTGGTTGCCCCTGGGGTTCAGCTTGTTCAGTATTAGTACTTTGGGGAGCATTATATACCTGGGGTGTCTGGTTACCCTGAGAATATCTTCGCCGTCTATTGTATCTACCCTTGCACGGATACCAATTATTTGGTGAGTATTCTCTTTGTGAGTAATTATTTACCTGATTATGTCCCCCACTTTGGTTATAGTCTCCCTGCGCCTCAACCCGTGTAGGGGAGGGGGCAGAGTTAAACCTCTGTGGAGATGGCCTGTTTTGACTGGCCACCTCCGCGTAGGTTTTCTTTTTAGACTCCAAATTGAGGGGGCTAGGTGACACCCTAGTTTCTGCTACAATTTTGGGTTTTGACTCCTTTTTAACCCCCTGCTCACTGGACTGCTGAATAGAGTATAATTTTGTACTCTTTGATCAGCCATTCCAATGAGCAGTCCTCATCAAAATCTCTAGCTAAGTTAATTTTGATGGGTGTAGGCAGTGCTTCAAAAAATAAATATACAAATTCTGAGCCATCAAATCTGGGATAATCTTCAGCCATACTGTATGCATTTTTCAATTCAGAAAGGAATTTGATTGGACTCTGATTCGCACTACATTTTAAACCATATACCGCTATTTTTGCTGCAGTTTTAGTGCGATATTGCCCAAATTCTTTTTTGCATTGTCGTTTTATTCCTCTCCAGGAATGAATATTCATATCCTTTAGTGAAGTAAAGAATTTGTGATGCTTACTGTCAAATACCCAGGGCAGAAATTGAATTTTTAATTTCTCACTTGTAACATTCATTATAGCTAATGCCTTTTCAAAAGCCTCTAAATGATCAATTACAGATTTTGTTCCCTTATTGGAGAATATAGGTAATGCACGCTGTATGGATTTACATCATGAGGTGATTGTCTATTTGGGAAATCTATTTCTGACCCATTAGGGGCCATTTGTCTATAATGTTCCATATATTTTTGTACCTTGTCCCTGACACATTCGCTAAAGGAGTTAGCATTATCTGCATTATTATCACTGTTAATATAAGGGTTTTCATTATGGCGATATGACCTTTTTAAATCACTTAATTCCTTCTGGCTTTGCGCAAACTGTTTATTTAAATCTTGTATCTGTGCGAGTAAGTCTATGTTATGCTTATCTAAGGCGGTTAGGTTTTGGGCAAATTCATCCATTTTATTTTTGGCTATTTTTAAATCCTCTTCGCATCTGCGTGAGAAACGAATACTACTTTCTAGCTCCTGTATTTGCAATCGTTTGTCTATGACACAAAACGACATTTCGTCAATAATGCATATTAAAAGGGGCCAAGATTTTAGTATTAGTTCGTCTCGCTTTTTGGGAGTCTTGCATTGATTAATCATTAATAATTCTTGGAAGAATTCATTCTCTTCATTCCACATATTATTAGTGATAATATTTTTAGCCCTAGTTTCAAGCATATCCATAAAATAATTTAATTCACCCGCAATATTAAACTTCCCTTTAATGTAACTTATGATATCTTTCTTAAGGACCTGACCTTTAGTAATGGGTATGGTGATGGGACCATTTTCATTGCTATGTACAGAATTAAATGAGTCACTTCTGGCTACAGACATTATTATATTGGTTTAGTATTTAGTTAAATTAAAACGCTAATACAATTTTTGCCAATAAAAAGAGAGAAAGAAAAAAAAAATTATATTTTTTAAAAAAAATAATATTCATTTTGAAATATGAAAAATTAATATTTCGAAATATGAAAAATTAATATTTTTGATTAACTTTGAAAATATGAAAAATTTATATTTTTGATTAATTTTGAAATATTAAAAAATTAATATTTTTTATTAATTTTTCAAAAATTAATCTTTAATAATATTTCAAGATATTAATATCAATCTTGAAATATGAAAATCAATATTTCAATTTTTCAAAAATTATATCTTCATAATATTAATATCGAAATATGAATTTTTTTTCTCTCTTTTATAAAAACTTCTATTTACTACAAATATATGATATCAATATAATGAATATTAATAAATCTCAGCAAGTGCCTCCAAACAATATGTCAGTATTTATGATAAGAATCTAAGTAGTGCTCTCCAAATAATATATCAGCTTATGGCAGGGTTATAACACAATAGAAATAATAATTATCCTTAAAAATAGAAACCCTTAACTAACATGCATCTACTAGAAACCATACAATTAATATAAATACCTGAATTCTTTTATTTAGTTAATATCCATGAACATTTTGAAATATATTTGTAATACCAGAATATGAAACACTATTATACACGTTAAAAACAACTATTAATATATGCTATCCTTCTTACAAAACCCAGAAAAATTTTACCTTTAAAACCAGCCTTTCATTCAGAGCTGCATTTAAAATATTACAATGAGACTTAAAATAGCAGTTACAGACATTCAGCAATATACTCAGTTAATTAACCACAATCTATTCTAACACAATTCTAATTTAAAACATCAGAAATTATGTATATTATTTATGTAAAAACACAATTCTGAGTTATAGTTATATATTTGCACAGATAACCAATTTAAAATTTAGGATTAGTTTAACAACACATAGGCTATGAAATGGTAGCTTAAAATCCAAACTGCTCTTTTTAATCTTTCAACTTTACTTTAAACTGCAGTGACTTATAATTTAACTATAGTCTTACCAATTACCTTGTATACTTTACCAAATAAACCAATTGATATCCAGTTTCCAATGTTTCTCAACAGATTCAATTTCACCTCAGAATTTAAAAATTGGGGATATTCGCATATGGAGTCTAAGAGTAGTTGTGTGCTTTAATAATAACCACAATAGTTATTCCTCTAGGATTAGCCAGCAGCCTCCTCTCAGTCTCTATGCTTGGGGTTAAATCATCTAATTTCACCCCTCCCCTTTTTTGATCATTATCTATCATTGGTGAGTATTGGAAACGCCCAATGGAAGCCTTGTCTCGGATTGGTTCATCTGGGAATGTATGTTGTCAAGGAAATGCATCCTTGCAACAACCAATAATCTCATGGCTGCAATTCTCGCAACATAACACTGGGTGGCAGCAGACAGCACAACACAACAAATTAGACCTTTAACATTTCTAAACATTTTTAACAAGTTAATTATTCTCATAAAATGGTTATTTAATCAGATCATAACTCTCTGCATCAATCCCATACAAACCCCAACTATAGATGTGTAGCACCAGATCATTTTTCTGATTATTCTGATACCAAATATGTTATATTATTAACATTGTATTATATTAAAGCAATTTAATATTGCTAATTATTTTGAAATTTATGGCATTTATATATCTAATATGTTTTCACATAATATAGTATGCTCTATGTCTCCCACAATTCTTGCATGCAGGAATTTTGCCCATGGTCCACCATATTTCACGTTTCTAATAAATTCTGGATATATGAATCCTTTTCATGCAGATCTGAAATTATATGTCTGAAAAATACAAACAATACAGAGGTTATTAAACATTTTAGACTGACTAAATAGTTACCTATCAAGCTTAGCAAATACCCATGTAATAATAGAGAATTAGATAATTCCCCAAATTTCTATATTTAATACATTCTGAGGCATGCATTCAAAGATGATTATTTGCTGTATGTTCAGTAAATGTCAAAGTCACATCTTAACATGTGTCTTTGAGATTCCAGCAATCTAATTTCCATCTCATCAAGCTTCAAAGAGGGCCCCATCTCCGTTTTGTATATTCAACTGTTAGCAGTTACATCTTAACATGTTTTCTGTTCAGCTAGCATAGATGTGTATCTGATTTTCAGGAGTAATTTAACACCTCTATGTTAATCACTTGTGTATCCAGAATTTTACCTGTGTTAATTTTCAGCTTCTTGTGGTTATACAATTGTATAATTTAGCATATTGAGTGTGGGAGATCTCTTGGAAACAATCCTTTGTTCTCAGATGTGTGTTTAGGATAACTTACATGCTGAGTGGGGGAGAACCAAAACATGACTGAAGTCAGTTTGTCTGAAAGAAATTAATCACTTTCCACTGACCAGCCAGATCTGAATGAAATATATTACATATATATATATATATATATATATATATATATATATATATATATATATATATATATATATTGACCTTAACCCCTTAGTGACCAGAGCACTTTTCCATTTTCTGTCCGTTTGGGACCAAGGCTATTTTTACATTTTTGCGGTGTTTGTGTTTAGCTGTAATTTTCTTCTTACTCATTTACTGTACCCACACATATTATATACCGTTTTTCTTGCCATTAAATGGACTTTCTAAAGATACCATTATTTTCATCATATCTTATAATTTACTATAAAAAAAATTATAAAATATGAGGAAAAAATGGAAAAAAACACACTTTTTCTAACTTTGACCCCCAAAATCTGTTACATATCTAAAACCACCAAAAAACACCCATGCTAAATAGTTTCTAAATTTTGTCCTGAGTTTAGAAATACCCAATGTTTACATGTTCTTTGCTTTTTTTGCAAGTTATAGGGCCATAAATACAAGTAGCACTTTGCTATTTCCAAACCATTTTTTTCAAAAATTAGCGCTAGTTACATTAGAACACTGATATCTTTCAGGAATCCCTGAATATCCCTTGACATGTATATATTTTTTTTTAGTAGACATCCCAAAGTATTGATCTAGGCCAATTTTGGTATATTTCATACCACCATTTCACCGCCAAATGCGATCAAATACAAAAAATTGTTCACTTTTTCACAAATTTTTTCACAAACTTTAGGTTTCTCACTGAAATCATTTACAAACAGCTTGTGCAATTATGGCATAAATGGTTGTAAATTCTTCTCTGGGATCCCCTTTGTTCAGAAATAGCACACATATATGGCTTTGGCGTTGCTTTTTGGTAATTAGAAGGCCGCTAAATGCCACTGCGCACCACAAGTGTATCATGCCCAGCAGTTAAGGGGTTAATTAGGGAGCTTGTAGGGTTAATTTTAGCTTTAGTGTAGTGTAGTAGACAACCCCAAGTATTGATCTAGGCACATTTTGGTATATTTCATGCCACCATTTCACCGCCAAATGCGATCAAATTAAAAAAAACGTAAAATTTTTCACAATTTTAGGTTTCTCACTGAAATCATTTACAAACAGCTTGTGCAATTATGGCACAAATGGTTGTAAATGCTTGTCTGGGATCCCCTTTGTTCAGAAATAGCAGACATATATGACTTTGGCGTTGCTTTCTGGTAATTAGAAGGCCACTAAATCCTGTTGCGCCTCACACGTGTATTATGGCTAGCAGTGAAAGGGTTAATTAGGGAGTTTGTAGTGAGCTTGCAGGGTTAATTTTAGCTTTAGTGTAGAGATCAGCCTCCCATCTGACACATCCCACCCCCTGATCCCTCCCAAACAGCTCCCTTCCCTCCCCCACCCCACAATTGTCCCCGCCATCTTAAGTACTGGCAGAAAGTCTGCCAGTACTAAAATAAAAGGGTTTTTAAAAAAAAATGAAATTTTTTTTTAGCATATTTACATATGCTACTGTGTAGGATCCCCCCCTTAGCCCCCAACCTCCCTGATCCCCCCCAAAAGCGCTCTCTAACCCTCCCCTCTGCCTTATTGGGGGCCATCTTGGGTACTGGCAGCTGTCTGCCAGTACCCAGTTTACAATAAAAAGTGCTTTTTTTGGGGGTTTTTTGTTTTTTTCTGTAGTGTAGCTTCCCCCAACCCCCCACCCCCCACAAACAAACCCCCACCACCTTGCTGATTGTTTAGATTTTTATTTTTATTATATTTTTTATTTCCCCATTTTCTGCAGTGTAGCGGTTCCCACCCGCTCCCTCCCCGTGCACGCGCCCGCCCCCACCCTCCCGTGCACGCGCGCGCCCGCCCGTGCGCGCCCCCAGCCACCCCCGCCCACGATCCCGCCCCCCTTCAGATCCACATGGCCATCGATGGCCGCCACCCGCCTCCCGGTCCGGCTCCCACCCACCAACGCCGGTAGCCACCGATCTCCGGTGCAGAGAGGGCCACAGAGTGGCTCTCTCTGCACCGGATGGCTTACAAACGTTATTGCAGGATGCCTCCATATCGAGGCATCACTGCAATAACCGGAAAGCAGCTGGAAGCGAGCAGGATCGCTTCCAGCTGCTTTCCACACTGAGGACGTGCAGGGTACGTTCTCAGGCATTAACTGCCTTTTTTCTGAGGACGTACCCTGCACGTCCTCAGTCGTTAAGGGGTTAAAATATATGACCAAAATATATATTTGTTAACCTTACATATACCTTGACAGGTGTAATGATATGTAATGTTTTTTGATAGAACAGGTGAAAAATAAGTTCTGGTACCTAGTATCCGCTATAGCAGGACCACTCAGCCTCACACCAAACCTTGGATTCACACAGATTTAACTTACAGGAATCCAGTTATGCTCATTGAACTGAGGGTCACTACTGCAGGGTACAGAGTGAATACGGAGCTGTCACGCAACCAAAATACAGGATATATGTATTTCAACAGATAGAAGAAGTATCTACAGATAAGATAGACAAAAAATCTACCAGATAGCAAGTGAGGATAAATGTGATATAGCAGACACATATACAGAGTAGGTAAATGGTAAGAGAGGATGTCAGACAAACTGATATAATGAAATGCAATAGTGTTACAAGGGCAGATGGTATAATCCCCAAAATGTATTTGAAGTGGTGTGGTAGATTAGTAATGGTTAGAGATGCATGAGAAGTATGGCAATACAGGATTCAAGCAAAACCAGGATTAAGTAATATAAGAATCTACAAATGAATCCTTGTCCAGAGTTGTTGTAGGAGTTACTTTTCAGGTATACAGCACTTGAGGAGATTAGGTATGCAGACAAATTGATATGTTAGGATATGCTGATAGATATTGTATTTGCAAGCTTAGGTTAGTAGTAAGCAAAAACAGTCACTTAATTAAGTTCAGGGTGGACACAGCAAATGTTATAAGGCAAGCAGCAGTTCAAGGTGTGTAAGCAGTATTAGAGGCAGTTAAAGTTTATCCTGCAGTACGATGATAGAAAGAGTCAATGAATATAGCGGTAGTTAGTTTGCATAATTGAGAAACATAGTGATATCCCAGTAAAGAAAGTAAATATACAGACCAACTCCAGTTGATTAATTGGAAGGCAAAGTCAGAGCCAGATGAAAGCGTTACTGTTTGCTGGAGGGACACAGCGCGGTACACGCGCTGCAGAGACGCTGAGATGCCGGGTGTGACGTCACAGCCACCCGGTGTAACAGTCAGGGAAACTGAGTGCTGATCCTTTGGTTCCTATGGTACTGCAAGTGGCAGAGAAGGCAGACCGGCACAAAGCAACAGATGAATAAGGTAGACTGCCAAGTTTCACAGCAGCAAGAAGGTAAACCCCTCAGATAGAGGAATGGGCTAGGTATCTTCAGAGAGGAGTCACATAGAGTAACTAATTCAAATTACCAAGCAAGGAGCATAGAGAGGAGGGGCCTTAAATAGGGGAAGAGGAGTCAGAATTAAAGGGACAGGTTTGTAATAGTGAATTCCCTGACAGGACACCCCCCTCAAGGAGCCGCTCCGTGGATCAAGGACCTGGACGGTGAGGATTCCTCCTATGGAACAAAGAAACTAGGCGAGGAGCCATAATATTAGTAGCAGGCTCCCATGAATCTTCTTCAGGTCCATAACCCTTCCAACTGACCAAATACTGAAGGCGGTTCCGAAAGTATCGAGAATCTTGGATAGAATCAATTTCGTACTCCATCTCATGAGTTAGAGAAGCATCCATCGTAGGTGTAGCCCTAATAGAAGCATAGGGTTTAAGGAGTGAGACGTGAAATGTTGGATGTATTCTCATGGAAGAAGGTAATAGGAGCGTGACTGCATTAACATTAACAACGTTCTTAATTTCAAAAGGACCCAAGTAAAGTGAAGCAAGTTCTTGGAACTTGTAATCTTATATTCTTCGTGCTTAACCAAACTTTATCACCCACCTTATATTCAGGAGGTTTAGAACGTCGTAGATCGTAGTAACGTTTTTGAGCATTTTGAGCATCATGTAGTAATTGTTTTACACTGGCGAAACCTTTAACTAAGGTGTTGATTTTGTCATTAACAACTGGTATAGGAGAGTTTTTTGGAGACTGAACGTCATAAGAAGGATGAAACCCGTAGTTAAGGAAAAATGGAGACATTTTAGTAGAGGAATTGAGCATGTTATTATGAGCGAATTCAGCAGTGGAAAGGAGAGAATGCCAGTTGTCTTGCTCTAGGGAACAATAACAACGGAGGTACTGTTCCAGGGCTTGATTTGTTCTCTGTCTGCCCATTGGTTTGCGGATAAAAGGCTGTACTTAACTTCCTAGAGATGTTGAGGGATTTACAAAGATGATCCCAAAACCTAGAGGTAAACTGCGAACCTTTGTCAGTAGTAATGGAATTCGGTAGACCATGTAATTTGACCACATAATCTATGAAAAGGGTAGCTGTTTCGGAGGCTGTGGGTAGACCTCTATGCGGTAGGAAATGGGCCATTTTAGAAAAAAGATCAACAACAACCATGATAGTGTTGAAGTTAGCAGAAGGCGGCAGATCAACAATAAAGTCCATGGCAATGTCTGCCCACGGTCTTTCAGGTATTGGAAGAGATAAAAGATATCCATAGGGACATTTATGTTGATGTTTTTTAGTAGTGCAAAGAAAACATGTGTTGATGTATTGCCTGATTGTATCAGACATTTTGGGCCACCAATAATTCCCTGAAAGGATATGAAGGGTCCTATGTACGCCAGGATGACCTGCTAAAGTAGAGTCATGAGCTGCTGCCAAAACCTGATTCCTGAGAACCTTGGGTACATATAATTGATCATGATGATAGAACAGCTCATCAGAATGTTTATCTAAATTGAGGTGCGTTATTAATGAATCCTCCTTCTGTTGCAGCTTTAGGGTCTCCAAGAAATCATTTGTTAAACAAATAATTCTATCCGCAGGTATCACTGAGGCAGGTGCCAGATGATCTTGTGGCTTAGAAGGTATACGAGAGAGGGTATCAGCCTTAAGATTCTTAGAACCTGGACGATAGGTGATCACGTAATCAAAACGTGAGAAGAAAAGGCTCCAGCGGACTTGACGAGAAGTCAGGGTCTTGTTAGTCTTTAAATACTCTAAGTTACGGTGGTCTGTATAAAAAGTAATAGGGTATTTTGTACCTTCCAGGATATGCCTCCAGAATTCCAATGCGGATTTAATGGCAAGCAATTCCTTATCACCAATGCCATAGTTTATCTCAGCTGAGCTCATGACACGCAAATAGAATGCAACAGGATGTAGTGGCTGTTCTTGGGAGGCCCTCTGGGACAGAACAGCCCCTATTGCAAATTCAGAAGCATCAACCTCAAGCGTAAAATGACAACTGGGATCTGGGAATTGCAAAATAGGGGCTGAAGTAAATTTATTCTTAAGGGTAGTGAATGAGTCTTCAGCTCTACTATCCCATGAAAACCTGATATGTTTTTTAGTTAAAGTAGTTAATGGTTTGACAATATGTGAGAAATCTTTAATGAATTTTCTATAAAAATTCGCAAATCCAAGAAACCTCTGGACATCTTTTTTGCAAGAAGGTACTGGCCATTTGAGTATAGCTTCAACTTTACTGGTCTCCATGGTAATCCCAGTAGGAGAGATACAGTAACCCAAAAAAGAAATAGAGTTAGTATTAAATATACACTTCTCTAGTTTGGCGTAGAGATGATGTTGCCTTAAACGAGATAGAACTAGTTTTACATGTTTTAGATGGTTTTCAAAAGTGTCTGAATAGACAAGAATGTCATCTAAATAGATAACGATACATACATCCAAAAGGTCATGAAAAACATCATTTATGAAGCACTGAAAAGTGGCTGGGGCGTTGCAGAGCCCAAACGGCATTACTGTGTATTCATAAAGTCCGTATCGTGTACGGAAAGCCGTTAGCCACTCATCTCCTGCTCTCATCCTGATCAAATTATATGCGCCCCTAAGATCAAGCTTGGTGTAGATGGTGGCACCTTGAAGACGTTCAATTAGTTCAGGAATGAGAGGCAGGGGATATCTGTTTTTCTTAGTGCATTTATTCAGTTGTCTGTAGTTTATAATGGGGCGTAAACTGCCATCTTTGTTTTTCACAAAAAACATTGCAGCACCCGCAGAGGAAGTGGATGGACGTATAAACCTTTTTTCAGATTTTCGTCTAGATATTCCTTAAGGTGATCTAATTCCGGTTGGGATAAAGGATATATATGACCATAAGGAATCGAACAGTTAGGAATGAGATCAATAGGGCAATCATACCTTCTATGTGGTGGAAGTGTAGCTGCCTCAACCTTATCAAAAACATCTGCATATTCTTTATAACAATCCGGTAGTGTGTCTACAGTAATATGACAAAGTGTATGAGAATCAGTGCAAAATTGCTTGCAATACTGAGAATCAAAAACTACAGTAGAGTCTGTCCAAGATATATTGGGGTTATGCTTAGACAACCACTGAATACCAAGTATCATAGGGTAGACAAAACTTGGTAAAACATCAAAAGACATCAATTCTGTATGCCCTGAGGCTGAGGTGACAGTAAGTGGAACTGTATGGTGTGAGATAGGACTAGAACTAAAAAAAGAACCATCAACCAAACGGATGGCTAGTGCAACACTCTTTTTTATTAGTGGTATTTTGTGCTTAACAACAAAAACTAAATCTATGAAATTCCCAGATGCTCCAGAGTCAATTACGGCCTGTACGTCTGTCTTCTGCTGATCCCACTGTAACGAGAGAGGGATTGATAAATGAAGTAAACTATTATTAACCATATTTACAGTGTGCTTAAATCTTACTCTCTTATCCTTCTTTTGACGAAGGAGAGATGGGCAATCCCTTACGCCATGATCCTTTTCAGCACAATATAGGCACAAATTCAGCAGTTTGCGTCTGGCTTTCTCTTCAGGCTTTAGTGGCCCTCTAATCACAGCAACATCCATGGGTTCATCAACATTCTTGGTAGAATGGGTAGGAAGATTTGCATGATACGGGGTGTATTTCCTAGGAGTATTATCTGTTGTGGATTTTTCATACTTCCTTTCCCTGAGTCTTCGGTCAATACCAATACACAAAGTCATGAGATCCTCGAGGTCATCTGGAATGATACCTCTAGCAAGTTCGTCTTTTAATGAATCACTGAGACCCAAGCGAAATTGATTTTTTAAAGCTGGATTGTTCCACAAGGTGTCAGGAGCCCACCTTTTAAAGTCCGTTATGTATTCCTCTACCATCCTTTTCCCTTGGCGTAATGATCTTAAAGCTGTTTCAGCAGTATTCTGCTTGTTATGATCCTCATATAGAAGGGACATTGCGGTAAAGAAGGAATCAAGAGAATTTAATATGGAATCATCAGTTTCGTAGAAGGCGTTGGCCCAAGATCTAGCTTCTCCACGCAAAAAAGAAATCACAGTCAAGACACAAATTCTGTCAGTAGGATAAGACTTGGGTTTCAAAGTAAACATAAGAGTGCAAAAGTTTCTAAAGTCTCTGAACATAGACCTGTCCCCAGAGAATTTCTCTGGCGGACTTACAACAGGCTCAGGTGTGGTGTCAGAAGTAGAAGATTTATTTGCCATATGCTGATTGATACATTTTCTAATTTTCTGGTTCTCAATTTGTATCTCTCTTAAACCCTGTAACATATTATCCATACTTTGGGCTAGTGAACCCACTCTGTTGGAAAGCTCACTCAGCTCCATGATAGAGGATAGAGGTACTTTTTCTTAGGCTTGGTAATATGTAATGATATGTAATGTTTTTTGATAGAACAGGTGGAAAATAAGTTCTGGTACCTAGTATCCGCTATAGCAGGACCACTCAGCCTCACACCAAACCTTGGATTCACACAGATTTAACTTACAGGAATCCAGTTATGCTCATTGAACTGAGGGTCACTACTGCAGGGTACAGAGTGAATACGGAGCTGTCACGCAACCAAAATACAGGATATATGTATTTCAACAGATAGAAGAAGTATCTACAGATAAGATAGACAAAAAATCTACCAGATAGCAAGTGAGGATAAATGTGATATAGCAGACACATATACAGAGTAGGTAAATGGTAAGAGAGGATGTCAGACAAACTGATATAATGAAATGCAATAGTGTTACAAGGGCAGATGGTATAATCCCCAAAATGTATTTGAAGTGGTGTGGTAGATTAGTAATGGTTAGAGATGCGTGAGAAGTATGGCAATACAGGATTCAAGCAAAACCAGGATTAAGTAATATAAGAATCTACAAATGAATCCTTGTCCAGAGTTGTTGTAGGAGTTACTTTTCAGGTATACAGCACTTGAGGAGATTAGTTATGCAGACATATTGATATGTTAGGATATGCTGATAGATATTGTATTTGCAAGCTTAGGTTAGTAGTAAGCAAAAACAGTCACTTAATTAAGTTCAGGGTGGACACAGCAAATGTTATAAGGCAAGCAGCAGTTCAAGGTGTGTAAGCAGTATTAGAGGCAGTTAAAGTTTATCCTGCAGTATGATGATAGAAAGAGTCAATGAATATAGCGGTAGTTAGTTTGCATAATTGAGAAACATAGTGATATCCCAGTAAAGAAAGTAAATATACAGACCAACTCCAGTTGATTAATTGGAAGGCAAAGTCAGAGCCAGATGAAAGCGTTACTGTTTGCTGGAGGGACACAGCGCGGTACACGCGCTGCAGAGACGCTGAGATGCCGGGTGTGACGTCACAGCCACCCGGTGTAACAGTCAGGGAAACTGAGTGCTGATCCTTTGGTTCCTATGGTACTGCAAGTGGCAGAGAAGGCAGACCGGCTCAAAGCAACAGATGAATAAGGTAGACTGCCAAGTTTCACAGCAGCAAGAAGGTAAACCCCTCAGATAGAGGAATGGGCTAGGTATCTTCAGAGAGGAGTCACATAGAGTAACTAATTCAAATTACCAAGCAAGGAGCATAGAGAGGAGGGGCCTTAAATAGGGGAAGAGGAGTCAGAATTAAAGGGACAGGTTTGTAATAGTGAATTCCCTGACAACAGGGGGGTATTTGTATTTTTTTACAGGTAAAAGAGCTGATTTCTTTGGGGCAATGCCCCTCAAAAGGCCCTATTAAGGGCCATTGGTAGTTTATTGTAATTTTATTTTTATTTTGGGGGGCTTTTTTATTTTCATAGGGCTCTTAGATTAGGTGTAATTAGTTTAAATATTTGATAATTTATTTTTTATTTTGTTTAACTTAGTGTTTATTTTTTTTTGTAACTTAGTGTTTGTTATTTTTGTAACTTAGTTGTTAGATTTTTGTAACTTTGTAATTGTAGATTTAAATAATTTGAGTACGGTTAGGTTTTTAAATATATTATATATTTAATTTCATTGGTAGCTTAATGTAATTTTAGAATAACAGTTAGGGTAAATTAATTATTAGTTTAATATAGTTTAATGTAATTTTAGTCTAATATTTAGGGTAGATTAATTAATAGTTTAATATAGTTTAATGTAATTTTAGTATAACAGTTATGGTAGATTAATTATTAGTTTAATATAGTTGAATGTAATTGTAGGATAATAGTTAGGGTAGGTTAATTAGTTTAATATAGTTTAATTTAAATCTAAAGGTAAGTTTAAAATTATTATAAGATAGGGATGAGTTAATATTTAATATAAAGTTAGTGGGTTGTTAGGTTTAGGGGTTAATAGGTTAATTTAGTTTATGGTGATGTGGGGGGCTGGCGGTTTAGGGGTTAATAGGTTTAGTAAGTGGTAGTGATGTTAAAGGCCAGAGGTTTAGGGGTTAATACATTTAGTTAGTTGTGGCGGGGTCCGGGAGCAGCTGAATAGGGGTAAATAACTTTATTTAGTTGCAGCGGGGTCCGGGGGAGGCGGGATAGGAGTTAATACCTTTATTAGAGTTGCAGTGGGCTCCGGGAGCGGCAGGATAGGAATAATAACTTTATTTAGTTGTGGCGGGGTCCGGGAGCGGCGGGATAGGGGTTAATAACTTTATTAGAGTGGTGGTGGGCTCTGGGAGCGACAGGATAGGGGTTAAACATTTTAGTATGCAGTGTTTAGTGACAGTATATAAATAAAGCTGGGAAAAAGCCGAATAGCAGCGAGATTGATGACTGTTAGTTAACAACAGTCCGCTGCTCATCGCCCTGTACTTGGTCCGCGGCTTTTTGACAACTTTTTATATAAATATGGAGAGTGTATTCAGGTCCGCGACCGCTATGTTAGTCGATGTTAGGCGAGCGTATTGGTGCCATTGAATGCAAGTAAGTTGATGGCTTGATAAGTAGGCCTCTAAGTGTCATAAGTGATTTTGCAGCAAAATTATCACCAAAAGGCCCTTGAATAAATCAATATTTGCTTTATTTTCCTGTATAAAGACCCTTGCATTTTTGATCCTGACTTGTCCTCCATGTTATGATTGCAGATTATCTGATTACATTATGTCTTGACTCCTTTATGTATAAACATAGATTTTGACAGCAGATAACAACCATAGGCCAAACAAATCTGCCCAAAATTTCCTAAAAGTATAAATTTATTTAGTCCGTAGGATAGACTTATGTTTATCCCAGGCATTCTTGAAGTCCCCCGCAGTGTTTGCCATTACCAACTATTGTGGTATATAATCCATATATAATTTACCCTTTATGTTATGAAGTATGCTTGAACCTCAGGCACTTAGAACTTGGTGGACCCTAGTTAAAAATGATGATCTTGCTGGAGTCATTCTGAAATAGTCATCAGAAGCCATCCTGAAGTATGCACACTGGACAAAATATTTAATTTAGATGACTCTAGAGTAATTCACCAGCTGTTCATGCTTGTGAAGTAATCAGTAAGGTAATTTGCTAATTCTGTCATCACCCAGAATTGTTTACCTTAGCTGATAACTTTACAAGCCTGATGATGTCTGATGATGTGCAAATTACTTCTAAAGTAGTTTGAGGATCATCAAATGAGAGTAAGAGAGTGTAGAAGAATGGAGGAGAGTGAGTAAGAGAGAAAGAATGAGAGAGGGAGAATGTGAGAGAGGATGAGAGTGTAGAAGAAAGGAGGAAATTTTAAAAGAGAGGAGAGAAGTGTGTGAGAGAGGAGAATGATGGAGTTTTGCGTGAGATATATATATATATATATATATATATATATATATATATATATATATATATATATATATATATATATATATATATATATATATATATATATATATATATATATATATATATATATATATATATATATATTAGCTGTTGCCCGCAGCTTTGTTTCTGTGGATTTTGTGATTTGGTACAATTATTTTGAAAAGAAACATGAGTTTTTTGTCCAAAATGTACTAAATATAATTTACAGGTTGATGTCTTAACGTAATAAGCAATGTTTATTGCAGGCGTTAGTTGGGGCGTATTGGCTGCAAAACAAAGATAGAAAAAACAGCCATCATGTTCTCTGGGCCAAAGAGGAAAAGGACAATCCAAGCTGTTATAAGCATCAGGTCCAAAAGACAGTGTCTGTCATTGTTATAGGGGTGTATCAGTACCCATGGCATGGGTAACTTGCACATCTGTGAGGGCAACATTAATGCAGAAAGATATGTATATATTTTGGAGCAACATATGATGCCATCTAGATGTCGTCTTTTCCAGGGATGTCTCTGCCTTTTTCTAGCAGGACAATGCCAAACCACATTCTGCCCTGATTACAAGCACATGGTTGCATAAGCAGAGAATGCGGGTGCTATCATGGCCTACCTGCAGTCCTGACCTGTCTCCGATTGAGAATATGTGGTGCATTATAAAGCAAAAAAAAAGGCAACGAAGGCCCAGCACAGTTGCACCAACTGGTGTCTTCAGTGCCCAAACGCTTAATAAGTGTTATTAAAAGAATAGGTGATGTTACACAGTGGTAAACAGTCCAATGTCCCAATTTTTTTGAAGTGTTTTGCACTCATCAGATTAGAAATAAGTGTGTATTTTCAAAAATTCCTTTCAATTCACAAAGTAAAACATAACATAATGTGTTCATAATGTGTTTTCAGTATAGTACAGAGTGAAATACATTTTCAAATAACTCTTTTTGTTTGTTTGTCTTTTTGCATTTTCCATACTGTCCCAACTTTTTCAGAATTGGGGTTGTAAAATTAAAATAAGCAGTTTTCCTTTTATCCATTTTAATGTATATCAGTCAAGGGCCTCTAGTTATGAAGCCGTCTACTTAGCTGCATTCGCCGGCCCAATACGCTCGCCTAAGCTCGCCTACCATCGCCGCCGCAGACCTGAATACGCTCTCCAAAGTTATCAAAAAAGCTGTCAAGAAGCCGCGCACCAAGTAAGGAGCGATGAGCAGCGGACTGTTGTTAACTGACAGTCATCGATCTCGCTGCTCATCTGCTTCTTTGCAGCTTTTTTGATAGCCTGTCACTAAGCACCCACACTAAATGACACTGTTTTACCCCCTAAACCGCCGCTCCCGGAGCCCCCCGCATCTAAATAAAGTTATTACCCCCTAAACCGCCGCTCCTGGACCCGCTGCAACTATAATAAATGTATTAACCCCTAAACCTCCGCTCCCGGACCCCGCCGCCACCTACATCATACCTATTAACCCCTATCCTGCCCCCCACTACACCACCGCCACCTACATAAACTTATTAACCCTTATCCTGCGGATCCCGCCGCAACTAAATAAATTGTTTAACCCCTAAACCGCCGTACCCGGAGCCCACCGCCACCTATATTAAAGTTATTAACCCCTATCCTGCCCCCCACTACACCGCCGCAACCTACATTAAAATCATTAACCCCTAAACCGCCACTCCCGGACCCCGCCGCCACCTATATTAAACTTATTAACCCCTAAACCTAAGTCTAACCCTAACCCTAACACCCTCTAACTTAAATATTATTTTAATAAATCTAAATAATATTACTAGTATTAACTAACTAATTCCTATTTAAAACTAAATACTTACCTGTAAAATAAACCCCAAGATAGCTAATAATAATAATATAATAATTATATTGTAGCTATTTTAGGATTTATTTTTATTTTACAGGCAACTTTGTATTTATTTTAGCTAGGTAGAATAGTTATTAAATAGTTATTAACTATTTAATATCTACCTAGTTAAAATACTTACAAAATTACCTGTAAAATAAATCCTAAACTAATTTACAATTAAACCTAACACTACACTATCATTAAATAAATTACCTACAATTACATTAAATTAAATAAACTAAACTATAGTACAAAAAAACAAACACTAAATTACAGAAAATAAAAAGAATTACAAGAAGTTTAAACAAATTACACCTAATCTAAGCCCCCTAATAAAATAATAAAGTCCCCCAAAATAAAAAAAATGCCCTACCCTATTCTAAATTACCAAGTAACCAGCTCTTTTACCAGCCCTTAAAAGGGCTTTTTGCGGGCATTGCCCCAAAGTAATCAGCTCTTTTACCTGTAAAAAAAATGCAATACCCCCCCAACATTAAAACCCACCACCCACATACCCCTACTCTAACCCACCCAATCCCCCCTTAAAAAAATCTAACACTAACCCCCTGAAGATCTCCCAATCAGCCAATCGGATTGAGCTCGCATTCTATTGGCTGTTACGATCAGCCAATAGAATGCAAGCTCAATCCTATTGGCTGATTGGATCAGCCAATCGGATTGAACTTCAATCTGATTGGCTGATTGAATCAGCCAATCGGATTTTTCTTACCTTAATTCCGATTGGCTGATAGAATCCTATCAGCCAATCAGAATTCAAGGGACGCCATCTTGGATGACGTCCCTTAAAGGAACCTTTATTCGTCATCGTCGTTAGTCCGTCTGGAAAGGTGGATGTTCCACATCGGCGGGATGAAGATGGAGCCGGAAGAAAGAAGATAGAAGATGCTGCTTGGAGGAAGACATTGCCCGGAAGGAGGACCTGTTCTTTGCCGCTTGGATCAAGACTTCGCCCGGATGGAGGACCACATCGCCCGGATTGGATGAAGAATTTGGCTCAGCTGGGTGAAGACGACTCAAGGTATGGAGATCTTCAGGGGGTTAGTGTTAGTTTTTTTTAAGGGGGGATTGGGTGGGTTAGAGTAGGGGTATGTGGGTGGTGTTTTTTTTTTTTTTTTTTTTTAAAACAAGCTTTATTGAAAATTGTGAATAATACAATAATGAGAATAATTATTAATCTGACAATATACACAAGAAAGATTATAACAAATAATACGAGTGAGTGACATTGATAAGTTGCCAGGTATAGAGAGTAGACAAGAGAAGGAAAAGGTAATACAAGGTAGTTCAAGTTTATGAAGTAGGCCTAAAATTACCTTCTCATAGTACATTATTAACAAAGACCTCGACAACATAATCTATATAGGATTTCAGGATAAAAGTGGTTAATGATTACGGTCTCTGGATTTACAAGTAGGAATTCACACAGGGGCACTGATTTTTTTATATGACTTGAATACCTGTATCTCAGAAAGGATGAGTATGTAATGATAAAAGTTTCTTTTGTGTGTATTTTGCAAAAGTTCTTTCAATAAAAATTATTTTAAAACAAAAGTGGTTAGTGATGCCAATATAGGGAATCTATTTATCAGTTATGAAGTATAGTGTGGGCGTCAGGGGATTTGATTTGAGGTTGAAGTTTTGAACTGAGTTGGTTGTGTGAGGGAAATAAGGAGGGAGGAGGGTTGATGGTCAGGGGAAGGGAATATGAGAGGAAGGAAAGAGGGAGAGAAGATGGGGGAAGGGAGAGATAGAGAGGAAGAAGAAAGAAAAAAAAACGAAAAAAAAAAAACTGTTAAATTAGGGAGGGGAAACCTGCTAAGGTCGTGTAGGGTGGTTACATTTTTGAATAGTATTGTCAGATTGTTCTATTCCACAATGCACATATCATCTCGTGTTTTGTGAGATTATGGGTTCGAGAGTAGTGGTACCTCTAGGGAGAGGAGCTCCGAAACCTGATTTTTCCAATCTTGACGAGAAGGGGTATTTTGTGTTTTCCAGAGTTTGGGGATTAATTTTTTGACCGCTGTAATCATGATCACTAGGAGAGTGTTGTGGGCAGCGCTACTTGTTTTGGGGAGTGATCGGAGTAGAAGGGTTTCAATATCAATATGGGTTGGGGTACCCAATAGATCCGAGATTTCATGAGAAACCTCGAGCCAGAATCTTTGAAGTTTCGGGCAGGACCACCATATGTGGTGAAGTGAGCCCTCCTCTCCACACCCCCTCCAGCATGAGGTGGGTTTTAATATTGGGGGGGTATTGTATTTTTTTTTTACAGGTAAAAGAGCTGATTACTTTGGGGCAATGCCCAACAAAAAGCCCTTTAAGGGCTGGTAAAAGAGCTGGTTACTTGGTAATTTAGAATAGGGTAGGGCATTTTTTTTAATTTTGGGGGCTTTATTATTTTATTAGGGGGCTTAGATTAGGTGTAATTAGTTTAAACTTCTTGAAATTCTTTTTTATTTTCTGTAATTTAGTGTTTGTTTGTTTTTGTACTATAGTTTAGTTTATTTAATTTAATTTTAGGTAATTGTAGGTAATTTATTTAATGATAGTGTAATGTTAGGTTTAATTGTAACTTAGGTTAGGATTTATTTTACAGGTAATTTTGTAAGTATTTTAACTAGGTAGATATTAAATAGTAAATAACTATTTAATAACTATTCTACCTAGTTAAAATAAATACAAAGTTGCCTGTAAAATAAAAATAAACCCTAAAATAGCTACAATATAATGATTATTTATATTGTAGCTATCTTAGGGTTTATTTTACAGGTAAGTATTTAGTTTTAAATAGGAATTAGTTAGTTAATACTAGTAATATTATTTAGATTTATTAAAATAATATTTAAGTTAGGGGGTGTTAGGGTTAGACTTAGGTTTAGGGGTTAATAAGTTTAATATAGGTGGCGGCGGGGTCTGGGGGCGGTTTAGGGGGTAATAACTTTATTTAGTTGCGGCGGTGTAGGGGGGGCAGATTAGGGGTGTTTAGACTCGGGGTACATGTTAGGGTGTTAGGTGCAGACATCTCCCATAGGAATCAATGGGATATCGGGCAGCAGCGAACATGAGCTTTCGCTATGGTCAGACTCCCATTGATCACTATGGGATCCGCCGCCTCCAGGGTGGCGGATTGAAATCCAGGTACGCTGGCCCGGATTAGTGACAAGCATACCTGGTAGTAGTTTGATAACTACCAAAAATAGTCAGATTGTGCCGAACTTGCGTTTGGAACATCTGTAGTGACGTAAGAATCGATCTGTGTTGGACTGAGTCCGGCGGATCGAAGCTTATGTCACTATATTCTATTTTTGCCGGGCTGTAGGGGTTGATAACTTAGGCGAATCAGCCTCGCCACAAATACGCTGCGGAATTCAAGCTTATTTGCGGTTGACGGCTTGATAACTAGAGGCCAATGACTTAAACAGATTAAATCTTGCAATCATCTTGTTTTACAGTCTTGTATATTATTCGTGGAACTGTGGGAGGAGTCTTCATTGGTATAATGATTTTGGTGGTGTACTTTGTCCGTGTTAAAGGTGAGCTGATAAAAAAGAGCAATCAAAAATAATAAAAACAAAACAAAAACAAGACAACATTGTTTCAGAAAATATAGAATTCTTATATATATTTTAATTATTTCTAGGAAAAAAGAAGCAAAAAAAATATAGGTAATGTATCTATGTATATATGTTTATTTCTTTGATTTGATATGTATTATTGTACTTGAGTAGTTTGATTATTTCATTAACTAATACTAATTTGATAAGAGTTTAAAGGGACATTAAACTTCAACTACAATAGAAGGGTTAATACTAATCATGCTGCTTTTCCCTCCTGTACCTGCAGCTCTCTTTAAATGTGTTCTCTTATTTTAACTCAATACAGAATCCAGTTGGTAAAGCTCTGCATTTTATACTGGGTGTCGCCATCTTGTAACACTCATACTGTTACATCCTGTGACATCCTGTTCACTTTCACAGATCTGTGATGTTACTGACTTTTTCACAGCTGTACTTTGCACTTCAGTATAGGTCACATGATAGTGCTGAAGTGTTACATTTCTGAAGTTTTCTGCACAGTTTAAAAGTTACGCAACAAAAAAAAAAAAGATGGCGGTACCCAGTGTGAAGATGCAGAGCTTCACTAACTGATCATTGTAAAGTTTGAAAATAAGAAAACGACTTTGAAGACAGCTGCAGGCAAATGAGGGAAACAATAGCATTGTGAGTAGTAACCATGTTACTGTAGTTGTACTCTGCAGTTTAATGTCCCTTTAAATATTAGTATAACTTGTATTGAGAGATGTGCTTTAATGTGTTAAATATTTAACTAAAATCTCATATCTCACAGAATTAACCGTTACAGTATTTTTTATGAGTTCATATTATGCATAAAATTAGTATTTGTGATTATTGTTTTGGAGGTTTTGCTGCAATCAACTACTTAAAATATTGTGGGCCAGATTACAAATGAAGTGCGAAAATACCAATGGCATCAAAACCTTATATCACTCCTGCTATATCCAGCAGATGGTTAATTTGTTGTACCTTTCAAAAATGTTGTGAGCGGCAAACATTGTGCAAGCTCAAAGTGCTTTACAACAGCACTATATCTAGTGCTAACAAAAAATTACCTGAAAAACAAAATAAAAAAATCCTAAACCCCCCATCAGAATTAATTCCCTTATTGCCATAACCCCATCCCAATTAACACCTACAACTAAGCCCTTGTAATTGCTATTAATTACTAAACTACAGCCCCTCATAGAAACTAACTACTAATTGCAATAAACCTCAATCACAATTATCCTCCCACCACTAAAATACCTAAATGCTAATAACCCCTAAACTGCCAGACACCCCACTGAAAGTGACTTCCTAACTGCTGGACCCCAAAGCAAAACCCCCTTATTACCCCCTAATCTGCATAATCCACAAAACAAAATAACCTGACAATTACTCTCCTAATGCCAGAAACCCCCCCCAAAAAAAATAATACCATCCCAATCAACCACCTAGCTGCCATAACCCCAATGCAATGCAAAATTCCCCTGTTTTCTCTCTTTAATAACCGTATCACAAACCTTGGGGTCGATTTATGAAGCAGCGGATGCTGCTTCCGACCCACTCCGTTTCAGTTCCGCCTGAAGCGGAAGTTAAGAAGCAGCGGTCCTAAGACCACTGCTCCTTAACTCGTCCGCCACCTCTGAGGTGGCGGACAGCAATCAGCCCAATCGAATACGATTGGGTTGATTGACACCCCCTGCTAGCAGCCGCAAATCTGCGTATCTGCAGGGGGCGGCATTGCACCAGCAGTTCACAAGAACTGCTGGTGCAATGATAAATGCTGACAGTGTATACTGTCGGCATTTATCGATGGGCGGCGGACATGATACGCTACATCGTATCATGTCCGTCCGCACAATAGTAAATTGACCCCCATCTCTCTATTCCTTCTGCTTTTAACCCCCAACTAATAAAATAATTTGTTCCAGCCACCAGTAGTTTAAAAGACCTTTATTCTTTCATCAGCTAGGGTCTTAGACAAAAATACAACGTTTCAGGCCTGCTATAGGCCCTTAGTCATGTCTAAGGGCCTATAGCAGGCCTGAAACGTTGTATTTTTGTCTGAGACCCTAGCTGATGAAAGAATAAAGGTCTTTTAAACTACTGGTGGCTGGAACAAATTATTTTATTGTCTGGAGTGTTTGCAGGATAAGGCAGATCCTGGGTTCCGTGCCCCACAAGCCACATATCCTTTGGTGCTGTTTTCCACACTTTCTGTAAGGATTTAACCCCCAACTGCCATACCTCAATTCAAAATCCCCCTGCTATTAACTCCTTAACTGCCATAACCCCATTGCCAAATTCCCCCCTCCCCCATTAACAATACATTCATGCAGGATGTTTTTATTTGATAAAAATTAAGCAATGAGATGAATGGGTTGAATTCAATTAAAACAATAACAAAAGGAGCAGATATGGTGTATTAAAATAAAATAAAAAATCTGGAGAAGAGGCGGAACATGGCAAGGGACAGTAAGAAAAGGACACCAAGTTATGCAGGATTAATATTTTTTCCTATGGGGCTTTTTTAAAGTATTTTTTTAGTTGATCTTATAATTGATTTTAGTAAAAACCTACTTAGTAGGTTTAAGGGGTTTGGAGAGTCTAAGCGTCATGCCATTTTAGATAAGGGGTCTTGTAGTGAGTGGGATCTTACCATAAGGGTCAGTTTAGTTGAGGGACCTTGTGGAGGGAGGGTCCACAGTGGGGAATATTACAGGATAGGGGATGTTTTTCTGTTTTTATTAGATTATTTGATGGAAGCATAACTAGGTAAGCTTAGGCACAGCAATACAGTATTATGAACTAGCTGCTGATTGTCATTGGCTCACCTGATGTGTTCAGCTAGCTCCCAGTAGTGCATCACTGCTCCTTCAACAAATGATGCCACAAGAATGAAGCACATTTTTATAATAGAAGTACATTGGAATGTTGTTTAAAATTGTATGCTCTGTCTAAATCATGAAAGAACAATTTTGTTGTTTATGTCCCTATACTTATTTCAGTATTTATGTGATAAAGCTATGCAGGTTGAATATGTAGGAATTACATTTCTACTGGATCTTCATGGTAATATTTTTTATAATGGAAAATAAATACATTATATGATAATATCTGAAGAAGGTAAAACAGTAATTGAGAAAAATGAAGGTTACTTTGTAAGCATACCCTCCTATAAACACTAAAAAAAACACGTTTATGCTACTTATTACATTTCTCTGATTTTTTTTCCTTTTATTTTAAAGTGACTCAGATGCAACAGAACTGCAGGGTGATGAATGTAAGTAACCAGACAATACATTTTCTTATTTTAGAAATAAATGGGCTTCAGCACAAAAACTGTGTTTTTCCCTGCACTGTTAATATTTCCATGCCACCATCTTAATGAAGCTGTCTTTATTTATCAAGCTATCTTTTTATTTCTTTACAGACAATTTTATTTATTTATTTTCTTTGTAATAATAATTATAACTAAAAACTTGACACAACAAAAGGACTAAAATAGTATGAGGAAGCAGGGAAAAAGCTCCAACAACTCCCTCTTCAGATCTTATCTTTGGTTTCTTCCAACAAATGTATACCTAAACATCTGACTGAACACAAACAGGGGCTCCTAAAGGCTTGATTCACCACCCTGTGCCACTAGGTGCTGCAATACCTGTTACCCAAGTTGCCCCTCCATTAGGTCCAGAGGCACCCCCCTGTTACTCCCACAACCTGTGAAACCCATGCATCCACCACTGCAGCACTTTCTACACACTCTTCTCCACACTTGCAATTAACTCCTTTAACCTCATTGAACATCCACTTGCACAGCACTACCCCCACAGGACACCTGCTGATCTGCAGATCCCTTGTTTGCATTTACAGATTCTGTATCAGGTCCCAGAAAACTTTATGCCAAAACAGCAACACAGTCCATCCTCCTACTGAATCTTCTTCTCTTAACAGCTCAAAAGCCACCACCTTTCTTGACTCACTCCTCCAGACTGTAGGGGACATTAACTGATCAAAGTGGAAGGTATAAATTATTCCTGCATGTCTCTCCTGGACCGCAACCATCAGGACATGTCATGATACTTTCACTTTGCCTCCTTTGTGGCTCTCTGCAGCTAGGTTCCTTGCCACTCTTTCTCTGATTATGGAAGTAAGCTATCATCCTGCCTCACAATACATAAAATACAAAACATTTGATGATCTAAAATTATCCTCTGGCATTACAAGATCACTTGCAAAATTCTAGAAAGGCAGATTTTGCTATACTTCTTTTCCCTGAGTCTTCCCTGCATTTCTGGGGCACAATTACATATACGGCGCAGGCTTCAGCGCAACCGCTGCAACCCGCGCCGCCCGTAATTTTACCTTGCACATTGGGCTATTACATATAGGGCGCCAGCAGTTTATAAAGTGCCGTAAGTCAGATAAACTAGCGATGTCCAGAAATGAGTGTAAATACAAATTTCTGGAGTCACTAGTGACTTACGGCACTTTAGAAACTGGTGGTGCCTAAGAAAAGTAAAAAAAAAAATCTAATCTCCCGTAAAAGTCTAACACACCTCCCAAAAATAAACCCAACACGTAAAACCCCTATATCCGCAATCCCCCCTCTCACAACTAATAATAAATGTATTAACCCCTAAACCGACAACCCCCACAACGCAATAAGCCTAATTAAACTAATAACCCCTATATCGCCATCAAACCCACACCGCAAGTAATAACTAAATTTTTAACCCCTAAATCCGCCTAACCCCAACATCGCAAACTACCTATTAAAAGTATTAACCCGTAATCCGCCATTAACCAACAACGCAAACTTCCTATTAAAGTATTAACCCCTAAACCGCCAAAGCCCACAACGCAAATAAATAAATTACTAAGCCCCCTAGCCTAACACCCCCTAACCTAACAACCCCTAAATAAATCAAAATTACAAAATACTAAAGTTACTATTAAAATAAAAAAAACTAACACTTCTTTAAAAATAAAAATAAACTAAGTATAAATTAAAGGGTCAGTCTAATCAAAATTGAAATTCTAGTGTAGACTGTCCCTTTAAGATAAAATTACAGAAAATAAAAAAATCTAATATTACATAAAATAAAAAACAAAAATTACCAAATTTAAATTAATTATACCTAATCCCTATGAAAATAAAAAGCCCTCCCAAAATAAAAACACCCCCTACTCTAAGAATAAACTACCAGTAGCCCTTAAAATGGCCTTTTTGCAGGGCATTGCCCCAAGATAATCAGCTCTTTTAAAAAAAATAAATAAACAAAGTCCCCCCTAACAGTGAAACCCCCTACCCACCAAACTCCCCCAAATAAAAGAACCTAACACTAAAAAACCTAAACTACCCATTGTACTGAAAAGGGCATTTGTTGGGCATTGCCCCGGTGGGGGATTGCGGTTGACAGGTAGATAGATATTGCGCATGCGTTAGGTGTTTATTTTTGCAGCTAGTTTCAGGATTTACGGTGCTCCCATACTCAGCACAAGGCCTGCTGCGGCTGCCTTGTATGGCGAGGTAAAAATGGAGTAAGATTTCTCCATTTTCGCCACGTAAGTCCTTGCGCTGAATATTGGATAATTTGCGACGCAATCCCATGTTAGCCTATGGGAGTAAAAATTGCGGCCGACAGGTGAAATATTTGTGCCGCATTTATATGCGGTGCTGTATATAGGATGCCAAACCTGCGCAAAAACCGACGCAGCCGGCTTTTGCGGGCGATGCCGCATATGTAATGTAGCCCCTGAACGTAAAGGAGAGAAAAGCCAGGTGCAATTTAGCACTGCATGACATAAGAGTTCTGTTACATTTACACTTTGTGCTTTGTATTTTATATTACTTTGCACTTAATATTAAGGTTTTTTTTAAAAAATTCCCAAAACATTTTTTAATTGAGGAATAACAAAACATAGTCATACAATTCACATCTTGTACATAATAAAAGTAACATTTAAAGGCAAATGAAGTCCAATATCTGGCATCATTCACATATACAAAGTCATTTTATACAACATAGTATATCTTCTGTGGAGTTTTAAACTTTGATGTTACACTCAATGTGAAACATGAATAGAGACCTCAAATAATTTTTCCATTTAGAAGGGTGCTTTGTAACAGTTATCTTGTTTTCAATAATTTTCTGGGTGGGGGGAATAGGGAAGGCTGATAACACCCGTACAAGAGATCTTGTTTATAAATTATCTAAACACACACACACACACTGAAGTAATGGCACTTATATAGGCAAGCTCCCAATATAGATATTTTATGTATTCTCAATTGAATATATTTAATCTTAAATCCTTGGATAAGATTTTTAAATTGGTAGTGGTGCTGGCATCTAATCAACTTATAGAAAAGAAATTGGAAAGAGTTCCAAAAAAGTGATGCCTTGATAGCACTCTGTGCCCAGATTTGTGTGAGGCTGGAGATTTTAAAATATGACTTATATTTAACAAAAAATAAAAAAAATGGGAAATAACATTAAAATATTTAAGAGTAAATTGCTAGGTCCACACTGAGAGTTATCTATTATTTGTTGTATAGATGGCCTTAATTGTGGTATATACAAGAGATTAACATTAACCACTGATTAATATATTGCACAAATGCTCATATTCCATGGTTATTAATTTGAACCAAATCCCATGAGTCACTAATAATTCACTAAATAATGTGAGTGATTCATGTTAAGGTTTTACTAGATATACGTAAATTTCCTTATTTATGTTGTATTGGCAGATTGTGTATAAAATCTCTTTGGTTGTGTGATAGCTAGATAAAAAATAGAATTTACCATGCAGTGTTAATGCAAATTATTGAGACAATGGTGTGTTTGTACCAGTACATTGAATTGCTGTATTGCAGTTGGTCGTATATACAAAAAATTTAATTGGTTTATTTTATATACAAAGGCACTGAATATGGGTGTCATGATCCGGTGTAAATGCGCTCAGGACACAGACCCTCGGGGCAGTGGTAGGGATTTGAAGACACCGACCCCTGACCCGGGGAAGAGTATCCTGGACGTGGATAGATGATATTCTGTGATTCATAGTTGCTAGAAGTTATTGTAGAATAAATGGAGAGTGCAACATTTGTATACAATATATTTTGAGTTCACTGTGACTTATAGTTAGTTAATAGAAGTAACTGCAGGATTCAATGAGAGAAAAATATAGCAAAGTGGAATGTTCAGGCTTCAGAGTAATCTGGTAAAAGATTGACACTTAGATGCAAACTAAGGATTGTTGCAGGTTCACAGTACATAATATTATATAAAGCTGTATGTCAGTGTTAAAGCACAGCTGCACAGGTACTTAGACAAGCTGCAAGTTTAGGCATTAATTACTGTTTGTGCATTTAGATGCAAACTTGGTTTGTTGCAGGTTCACAGTAAATATTATTATAAAGAGCTGTATGTCAGTAATTAGCAGAGCAGCACAGGTGAAAGTTAAGTTTAAGGCATCAATTACTTTTTGAACATATATTGGAGAATCACAGGAAAGCTTTTAATTGAACACATAGATGCAGAGTTCAGAATATGTTAACATATTTGCAGCAGGATATTTCAGCAATGACAACTTGTAGCAGAGAAATAGTTATAAAGTTCTGAGTAGGATGCTGTTGTAATTAGAGAGTGATGATAACCAAAAGTATGCTTGAATTATAATAAAGTTCTGAGTTTGTTAAGTAGCAGTGTCCAGGAAACAGAAAATGGAATTATTTGGATACTTGCGATTTGATGATTTTAGGCATTGGAATAGAAAATGCTGTACGTTGAAATAGTTGGTAAATTCATACAGGAAACAGTCACAGACCTCTGTTGTTCAGGATCACAACTTCAATGTTAATGCCAGGCACATTAGACCTGAGAAGGCTTAAAAAGAGGCTGAGGTAATCAGGTGCATGAATGATTAATGAGGCAGGCAGGCAAGCTGAATGTGAATACTGCCCAAATGCAGCAGTCAGAGAAGGATTTCTTAAAGGGATAGTGACATTAGGCTGAGATATGTTACAATGGGTATATGGGAATTGATGGTAATAGGTTACACTTTTGTGTGACACTGTTGTATTTTATTGGTTGAGATTTGAAATTAAATTAGTTAGTTTATACAACTGTTATAACTTATTGTGAACTCCACTCTTTGAACTGGTATCACTTGTGTAAGATCGCTAGTGTTACTGATATTCTCTTGAGTAAGGTTGCTGTATACTAAGTATTGATACCTCAGACTATTAGAAGTTAACTATCTGTTAACAGTGTTAACCATTCTTTCCCTTATTCCAGAATATTGATTCTGTGAGTTTGTATTAAGTAAAAGTGCTTTTCTAACTGACCCAGCAATTTGTATTGGTTCACTAGTATCACTGAGTTGCTACGTCCAAATATTTGTGGAATGGCAACAATTGAACACATCACAATACTATTTGTATCTATGTTTGCTATTTGTATCGCTTTCTCACAATTGTGCTCAATGATAGCAATATGGTTGATTTGTATTCGTACTAAATACAGCGTTTCTATGTATCATTCATATGATTATTTCTCATAGATATTAATTGTGTGCTGTATCATTACTATGTGTGCACTGCACGAATCTTGTTGACTAAATAGCTTGCCAGCACTGAAAGTAACATTATACACAGTCTGATTTGCTGCCATGGTATTAGATTTGAGTATTATTGGATCTATGACCTATACTCATTGGTATTCAATGTTCAGTAGTTACCTCAGTTTTGTGGACTATAATAACATTAAATAACTGGTTTTCTATTTACTCTTAATGGTTAAATTTAGAACACATTGGACCCCATTGTCCACAACACCCCCCTGACGCGTTTTGCAGATTAAAGTCCAATGTGTTCTGAATCTGCGTTTACTAAGTAAACTTTTATTTATGGGGGGGGGGGAAGTAATCAGGTAGTATCTGCCAAAATACCAAATGGACACTATAGTGGCCAGGAATGCTAAAACTAAGCATAAGGCTCATGTCTCCAGCTTTTAAGTCTATGAAGTACGGTGGGTCTCAAAAGTAATGAGCTATTTATGTATTGGGGCATAACTGAAGGAATGCCTAACAATGAGGAATCCTTCTGAATTTAAAAAGTGGATCTAACAAGGGATGTGAAATATTCGCTATCACTATCTTATAATGTATGTTTGAGATTGTTGAGGTTGTTAAAGTCCCAGATGTTGGCTTAGCTAGAATCGTACAAACGTGTTTGTGATTTCCAATCAATGTGGCAATAAGCCTAGTTGGTTGCCTAATGTTCCAAGGCTTTGCATTTAAGTGATGTAGTGGGGTGGGTGTAGAACTAGTTTAACATGTAGCAAATAATAGTCAACTATGCAACAAAAAGTGGTGGTTAGCATACTTCACATAACAATTAAGGTTTTTTACATTTTAACTTTCTATTTTTAATTTTTTGTATACAGCAGTGTATTTAGAATTGTGATTTTACAAATTCAATAAAGGATACCAAGCAAACAAAACAAATTAGATAATAAAAGTAAATTGAAAAGAGGGGGCGGAGCCAGATGTTGAAGCGGCAGGAAGTGTTTTGCTAGAGCTCCTCACTTTATTTCAGATTTCATGGACTAATTCATCACTTTGCTGAAAGTTGATGTATGGCAATAGTACTAAAGTCATATCTGAGGATGCTCTTCTCACTTTGTTCTGCCTATGTTCTTCAACGCTAATTATTCGGCACTGAGAGGTTTCTTGAGCAGTATGGCCTAAGGAAGTAACGTGGAAACTGAAGCCTAGCAAAATTTGTACTGATTTTATTTCTACCTCTCTGCTTCAACATGGACACTATTGAACATGAACTTCATGCCCTTCTGACAAAGTTTGAAGCAGCAATGCTTCAGCAGATCGCCCATGTGTCTCGGACATCACAGTCAGAGGAGGGATATTACTCGAAGGTTGGGCAGTCGGACCCGGTGGAGCAAGCACCCGCAGCGTATCAAGAGCGGAATGTTCAGACTATCAAGTCAGTACGGGCAGATCTTACTTCGCAGAGCGAGGTACAAGACAGCGCAGCCACTTCACTTAACAAGCTGAGTCTGACAGAGAGGGATTCCGGCCACTCGACTATGCCTCAGCAAATGATGGTATGGACGACTCCTAATATGGAGATGGTTAAGCTTACACCAATACCGACGAGACTGGTCACACTGATCACTCCGATTGCAAGACCCAATGATTTGGCCATCTTGCATGAAGTATGTTCTCAACTCCCACTACCTGGAAGGGAATTCACGAATATATTAGAAGGAAACAAGACGGGCATCGGGTAGACATTGTTTTGGGAACTTGAGTGGTAAGATTGAGAACCTAAGTGGTACTGCTCAACAAAATTACTCTCTCCAATCCATATCCCCTCATCCGGAGACTTGTTTAAGTAACTACCCTATACATATGTACTCTCTCCACGCAGCTGACAATAAGTACTAGCTGTTGGTAGACTTTATTTACCAAGAAACAGGTTATAACCTGGTACTCCTTTATAATCACTAATGATCGTATAGTACATTGAGGAAATTTTACTTTAGTGTATACTTTCTTATTTATGACCTGTTTGAAATTGCTTATACAGCGGTCTACTTTATATGTTTTTGTTTTACACTAACCATGTAAATTACTATGTCTTTCTCCCCACTAGGTTCTAGGTTTGTAATTGGAATAGGTTGAGTGGAGATAGTACTGAATCTCTAAAGCCCTATATAGATTTCTAATATATAGCAGTTTATCAGTCACAGCGAGTATATCTGTTTATTAGACTATCCCACTCCATATTTGACTAGCTGGCATCTACTTAGTTCCCTTTCCCATATAATCCCACAAGTCTAAACAAACTAATCCTTCTGTTTGCAATCAGGTGGGAATGTAGGCAATGCAATTGATATGTCCATTTTATGTAATAAGCAAACCAATTCTACTACTATTTAGCAGAGCAGAGGGACAGAGTATGGTGATCTGTTATAATACAGGTCTTCACATAGTTCTCATTATGTAAGTTTCTTCTGAGCACTCTAACATGCCAAAGTCTACTAGCCCAATGTGATGACCTACACCCTATTACAGTTAGGTACTATTTTTATAGTTTTCTTCATGAGACAGTCATGTGGCACCCATATTGTCTATGATTCTATAAGACTAACCAAGTAACCCAGTGGTTACTATATACAGTACTTACCTTAGTTAATTTTGGAAATAGCTCAATGTTTAATGATTCAGAATTGGTCTATTTACTCTTATATATATCCTGTACTACATCCTTATTCTGGGCCACCATATTGACAGGGAAAGTATGTCAGATCCTCACCATGTTAGATTTTTTGCCAATGGTGTTAGGACAGGCATGTCAATTTATCAACGTAAAGGTATTTCATTAATTGTAGTTTTGCAATAATATCACTTACTTTTGATATAAATGTTTATCATGCTATTAGCTAAAAGTCAGTGTTCTTTCAGGGTATGTCCTGCTGCTCTTTTTGTTTGCACTATTTTTACATGCGGGGACTGGGGGATGTCATTGTGCTGAGTCTCATGGGAAAGAAGATGAGTATAGCTTATTGCTTATGTGGCCGTGCCGCCGCCGGCCGAGGTGGCACGGTCATGGGCTTGGACTCCCCAGATGACTGCAATTCAACAAGTTGTATTCTATTTGCTAATGAAACTGTATGACTGAGATACCCTGTAATATCGTCATTAGAGTAATATGTAATGCTTGCCAGGATTTCATCAATATGTCTCGGTTGGTAATTTGGGACATAATACGACTTAATATTGTTTTTGTTTATCAACTGTGATTGGTTTTACATCCCGTATTCATTTCCATTCAGTTCATGTGTAAGCTCCCCAAAACTCATTGCATGTATATATTCTCTTTTTTGTAAAACTTCAAGGATAGCACTTGTTTACATATCTCTGGACTCCTATTGGTCATGCCTTACAGGTTCGGTGTGTACGTCCTACCCCCACAGTCTTATTTACCTAGTTGTATATTATAAGTTGGTTGGCTCCGTTTCCCCCCCTAGGGGCCACCCCCTAGTAGCTTATTGAGTAAGCAAAGGAACACAGATTCCATTGCATATTTCCCTATTGATTATTATATATTAGACATAAGATAGCGGCCTTTGATACTCCCACCCTTTTCCACCCTCTATGACAAAAAGGATCAGAATTGTATTAGTCCCATATTGCTTATATGTCGTGTATTTATGGTACCAAAGTTAATATTTACTGATCAGGGAAATCATTTGTCATAGCTATTAAATGTACAGGATGTTTGTTTTTCATTCACATGTGTTTATCTTTAGCATTGTTAATTTCTTCTGTATGATAGATGTGAACTATAGGCTTTACTTGATGATGTTATCACTATGCAGACATATGTCTATTGGTTTAATTATCCTGTAAGCTTGTTTATGCTTTGTATGATGTTGGACCTCAATAAAAAAATTTAAAAAAAAAAAAAAAAAAAAAAGTAAATTGGAAAGTTGTTTAAAATTACATGCTCTATCTGAATCATGAAAAAAATTGGGTTTCATGTAAATTTAATGTAATAATACTGAAAGGAGCCAATTTGAAGTGTAAAGTAATATAAAATACAAAGTGTAAGTGTAACAAAACTCTCATGTCATGCAGTGCTATATTGCATTGGTCTTGTCTTTCCTTCACATACAGTAATGCAGAGAACACCTCTTAGAAAAGTATAGCAACAATTTTCTGTCTAGAATCTTGAGAGATCTCGCAGTGCTGGAGGGTTCCACCCTTTTCCTTTTAGCATTCAGTGAGTTCAGCCCATTTGAAGTTTGCACTACAATTTCTCTCTAAGCAGGAGAATCTTTAATCATCAGGCCCTATGTCCTTTAAGTTTTATTATGTTTAAGTTTGTACTTTCTATTTTGAACGATGATGCATTTAGATTATGTATAAAGCTGTGTATTTAGGAATTTGAAACCTGGAACTTCAAGAGGGATAAGAGATGCATTCCATTGAAGTAATGAGGCTCTCTGGGATACATAATCTCACAGTAAAGAGTGAAGTTAACAGTGGACCATCTGACACTGATATACATTCTCAGTTTGTAGCATATACAAATTAAACAAATGTTATCAGTATAATTTATTTCATTTGCTTCTAGTTTAGTATACATTACTTTTCTGTTAGTTAAGTAACGGCTAGATTTGGAGTTTGGCGGTAGATGTGGTGCGATAGCTACGCATGGTTTATGTCTAACGCACGGCATTGTTTAACGCCGGTATTTAGAGTTCCAAAAAAACCTTCTAACGATACTCCTAACGCGTGTATTTCACACGCGGAATCCTGCCCGCGTTAGACAGTCTCCCATAGAGATCAATGGAAATGCAAACAAACACGCTTTTTTCATCTAACACTCGATCTCGCGAGAAATACGCACAGCTCGGTCATATGACGCATACCACATAATGCACAACAATAACACGCCGCAAATGTCACAACAACAATCACTAAACAAAGCACATAAGCATTACACATTCAGAAGCGGGGGGAATTTTAATTAAATAAAATACAGGGAATACGCATATACTTTAAGATGCGGAAATACGGAAAATAACAACAAGGAAAAAAATAAATAAATCATACACTAGCAAAATACTCGCATTCAATATTACTATATATTAGGACAAACATACATATACAACACTTCACTAATACCACACCATCGCAAATTAACATTTAAACATAATACTATTGGACAATGTTATAGAAAACGAGCACTATGACATCATCGCATTCTACACATTCCACAAATACTAACTCCAAATGAGCATGCGCAAATTCACACACCTAATACACATTGCACAAATAATAAGTAAGAATAAATCACACCTGAACACAATTTACAACGCAAACCGGTACATCATTAAACATTTACACAGGGTATATAAGCACCACACAAGAATGGCTTCTCTCACAGTGTTGCTGGTGGGTTTTTGGAGATTGGAGCTTAGAGATTTTGTGCATTATTGTGAGTCAGTTAGTGGTAGTGGGAGTTAGAGAGTTAGTGGTAGTGGGAGTTAGAGAGGTAGTGGTAGTGTGAGTTAGAGAGTTAGTGGTAGTGTGAGTTAGAGAGTTAGTGGTAGTGTGAGTTAGAGAGTTAGTGGTAGTGTGAGTTAGAGAGTTAGTGCTAGTGTGAGTTAGTGAACGACAGTTGGTTTGGGTGAGTGTGCGAGTGCTTTTTCTGTACACTTAACACATTTACACGCAAACACATTCAATACATACATACACTTATCAATAACACTACATACACTCCATACCCCATACCCTCTCATACTACACTCCATACCCCATTCCCTGTAGTCCCATTCCCTTTCATCCCATTTACTCTTATCCCATACCCCATCCCCATCCCCTAGTTACATTTAGTTTACATATCCTCCTTTTAGTCTTCTTCTTTTTGTTCATTTAAATACTCCTTACCCTCTTTTATTTATATCCCTTTCACACTTTCTGCACTTTTTTTGGTCTTTTTAGTTCTTTATTTTGACCCCCTTTCATTTGATCACACTCACTTTTTGTTTGCTTATTTGGGGTTTAGTTTAGGGAAGAGATGGAGGGCAGGCAGGGGAGAGGTAGAGGGGGGAGGAGAGGGAGAGGGAGAGGAACAGGGCAGGAAGGGGGGCAGGAAGCGGGGGTGGAAGCGGTGGGTGGACCCAGCCACTTGGTTCAAGATGAACAAGTGGCTGGGCCCAGAGGCGAACAGAGTAGGGCTTCACAGTCCGGGAAACAGAGGGCATCGTCACAGGGGAAGGCCAAGGCGACTAGGGAGGCAAGGTTTTCTATGAAGGAGAAGGAGGCCCTCTTAGATGCCTATATGGCCAGGTATAGGAGGCTGCAGCATCAGAAGACCACCCCGACTGAGAAGAGGAAGCTCTGGCATGTGATAAGGAATGCAGTCAATGCAGTGGGTGGCCGGAACAGAGATATGGACTCTATTAAACATCGCTACCGGGACTGCAAGATGGATCTTAAGAAAAAGTTAAGCCAGGAGGCCCAACATGCCGCAGGAACCGGTGGCGGCCCTGCACTGGAAATCGATTACTGCAGATGGGAGGAAATGGATATAGTCGGTATCGGAGGAATTGATACCGGGAGCCTGCCATTCTCATCTGACGGTAAGCTCATTTAAGAATAAATTAACATACGAATTTATTTCAAGGGACACTATACGCAAACCTTTCCTTTCATGATTAAGGTAGAGAATACAATTTTAAACAACATTCCAATTCACTTATATTACCTAATTTGATTCATTCTTTAGATATACTTTAATGAAGAAATAGCCATGCACACGGTGAACCAATCACAGGAGGCAGCTATATTCAGCTACCAATCAGCAGCTTCTAAGCATATGTAGATATGCTTTTCAGCAAAGAATATACAGAGAATGAAGCAAATTAGATAAGAAAAGTACATTAGAAAGTTGATTATAATTGTATGCTTCTAAATCATGAAAGATAAAACATTGGGTTTCATGTCCCTTTAAGGATCAGATTAATGCTATTACGTTGTTTACACGCATTCACAATTACTTTGCGGTTACATCAGTATCTAGGCTATAGGTTAGGTGTGCATTTAAACAGACTGAAAACAAACGCTAAAACATTCAGATTGACCAGAGATATCACAAACACGGTTTAGAAAATGCGGAAATCGTATTTTGATTGTTAGATTTCAAAGTGGATTAATGAGGCTGCATTTGTAATTGCATCGTAAGCTAAGTAATTTAAACCTTTATTTTGAAATATGCTAATATATACATTTATTTATTTTTCTAATATACAGAGTCTGGGGAGGAGGCAGCACAGCAACTACAGGCTCCTCCTTTTCCCCGGGATGAGAGTGGTGGGGATGAATCTCCACCTCGGAGGGAAGAGGCCCCCCTTGACGAAGAGGCCCCCCTTGACGAAGAGGCCCCGGAAGCAGAGGAAGAGGCCGCGGAAGCAGAGGCCCCTCAAGGACCAGCAGGCCGCCATGCACCAGCAGGCCGCTGTGCACGGGCACCCCGCCGTGCACAACAAGAGGAAATAGCGGAGGTGCGGGTTCTACTAGACTACATTGACCAGATGCGTAACTCCCGGATACAAAATATAGAAGGCAGAACTAGAATTATTGAAGGACAAAACAATATCATTGAAGGCCAAACCCAAATCATACACCTCCTTACTCGAATAGAAGAAGCCCAAAACAGAACCTTTAGACTCCAACAAGAGATGTTTAATTTCTTCCGGGAGGCGCATGCTGGTCTGCCTCCTGCTGGTCTGCCTCCTGGTCCGCCATCTGCTGGTCTGCCTCCTGCTCCTGGGCCTCCTGCTCCTGGGCCTCCTGCTTCTGGGCCGCCATCTGCTGGGCCTCCTGCTCCTGGGCCGCCATCTGCTGGGCCTCCTGCTGCTGGGCCTCCTTCTGCTGGGCCTCCTGCTGCTGGGCCTCCTGCTGCTGGGCCATCTTCTCCTGCCGGGCCATCGTCTCCTGCCGGGCCATCTTCTCCTGCCGGGCCATCTTCTCGTGCTGGCCCATCTTCTCCTGCCGGCCCATCTTCTCCTGCCGGCCCATCTCCTCCTGCCGGCCCATCTCCTCCTCCTCACCTTGGTCGTCCCAGTACTCTTCCTTCCACTCTTCCCACAACATCTCCAATGAGAACTCGTCGGAGTCAGCAGTTGACCCTCCCAGAGCCTCAGCCCCGTGGGAAGAGGGGAAGGAAGAGGAAGTAAGTATTTGTTTTCATGTTTAATGTTTTTTTTTATTTAATGTGTAATGGATAGGTATGTGATGATGTGGTTTTCATACACTTGTGGACCACACTCTGTATATAATCTACTTCTATGGGACCGGGTCCATGGAGGCAGATTGTTTGCAGAGTGTGGGTTATAAGTGTGTGAAAACCACATCACATACCTATCCTTGTTCATGATATTGATTGGTTTCTGTGATGTGATGTCCAAACTGTTTCCCGAATCGCAAACAAAATTACCATTACAATTATCCATGATGGCATATTACTGTTTGAATGCCAATAACACAGCTTAAAGGGACAGTCAGAACATTATTGATTACAAAGAAAACACTGTATTACGCATTATCAAGTTGGAAACAACAAAACATGGAGAAATACGTGTGACTTATGTGCTTACCCTTGTATCTATGCCTATGAAAAATGACCACTTATTTGTTGTTCTGACATAACAACATTTTAGACATCAATGATCAATACATGGTAAATATGCTGTATGAGCTCAAGGTTTTAGATATACAAATGCTATCCAAATGCCCTCTAGTGGTCAAATTGCATAATGATTACATGCACTCTTCAAGCTCTAAGAAATGAGCACACGAACCTCATAGGTTTAGCTAGCAAATTAAAATAAACACAGACAAATGATTAATTGGTGAGAAACCTTTGATATCATTGATATTACAAAATTGACTTTTTTTTTTTTTTTTAAATTTGTCTTTATTATTCAGCAGAGTAAATTTCAACATATTGTTTGCATCATGCAACGTCCATATCCAACATCAACATAAGATTAAATTCAACCAGAACTTAACTGTGTTAACAATACCCTTTAACTAAACCAAAACAAATTTGACAATTACTAACACAGTAATTATAAAAATCTGATCCCAACTCTGAGGTCGGTTCCTATCAACTATGAACTAATTTAACTTAATTTTCTCTACTGGTTTTACATATACTACCCACAATTTCTGATCGCTTCACAACTCCTGACCAGTTTTGGGACAAATCCTGTTTGTCACTTGAGTCCTAATAACCCTCCCTACCTCCCTCCCCCCCCCCCCCTCCGCCGAGAAGGAGAGAAAAAAAAAAAAAAAAAAAAAGAAGAAAAGAGAGAGAGAAGAAGGAGAAAAAAGAAATAATAAAAAAAAAAATATGGGGAAGCCCCCCACTAGGAGCTACCATACCCCCAGTAGTACCAGTTCCGAGTTTCTAAATGGAAAAATCATATAGTCTATTTCGACTGCCGAGAAAATTTTAATAAACGCAGACCATTTTGTGAAAAACTTTCTAATGTCCCCTTCATCATTCATGTTAGTGTCCAGCTGTTCTAAAATACATTGTTTTTTTAAACAATTTTTGATCTCCCTAACCGTTGGAGTTGCAGACGATTTCCACTTTTTAAAAATCAGATATCGAGCTGCAATCACTACCATATTGATTAATTTATGTTGAGGGTGTAGTTTTTCCCTGTCTTTTCTCAGAAAAACACTATGACTTAGAGAGATTTCAAACGAAGGGATCTTCACTGTATTTTTTAACCAATATTCTACTTTTTTCCAGAATTGACCCACTCTCGGGCAACTCCATACCATATGGACCAGATCCGCCGCATGTTTTGAACATTTTGGACACTTATTAAATTCATTGTTCCCACATTTCAAACCTTTCTCCGGGGTGAAATACGCCCTATGTAACAGTTTGACTTGTGATTCCCTCCAGGTTGAGGATAATGTGGTCTGAGCTATTCTTGTAATTGAGCCCTGTACCAACTGGACATCCACATTGCTCTCTGGTATTAAGTTGTTCCATTCAACTGAGAGTTTTTCAAGATTTGCTGTGCCTTTAAGAGAGACAAGCAAATAATAGCAAGGAGAAATGGAGAACTGCCCATTTTTCACCATATCTAACCATACCTCCAATCTCCCCCAATTCCATCCCCCAATAGCCTCTCTCCTGAGCTCTGTTACGCAGTGTCTGGCCTGCAGATAGGCAAAGAATTCTCTATTATAGATGTCAAACTCCTGCCTAAGTGATTCGTATGTTTTAACCACTTGATTCTCACTATCCATGAACTGAATAGCCCTATCCAGGCCGACCCTGTGCCATCTTTGAACTGTTGCTGATTCTAAGCCAGCCGGGAACTTCGGGTTGCCCCGAAATGGAACAAACTTAGATACATTACCGTCTAACAATAGGAGCTTGCCCATTTTCCACCAACTTTGTATAGGATTATAAATTGTTTTAAATGATTTCAGCTCCTGGGGAATTAGTTTGGATTTGCAGTGTATTAAGGCTACTGGTAGAAATGGATAGCAAATATTGATTTCTAACTCATTGTTTGTTACATAGTCTTTGGCAAAAATCCAATCCGCCACAATACGTGCTAGATAAACCATATTATACAACCGCACATCCGGTAGTGCAAGACCCCCCTGGTTTCTTGGTAATTGTAATTTGGAAAACGCAATTCTTGTTTTTTTGTTCTGCCATATATATTTTCTCACTACCGCATTCAGCTGCCGGATGTCTTTCCCTTTAAGAATTACTGGAACATTTTGGAGAATATATAGCAATTTTGGGAGTAATATCATCTTAAACAAGGCTATCCTACCAGACATAGACAGAGGGAGGCTTTGCCAGTTTATTAAGCTCTGTTTAATATCCTTAAGAATTGGGGAGATGTTAAGTTCATAGAGCTTATCTATGTTAGATGGAATTACGACACCTAGGTATCTAAAAGCCTCTGACACCATTTTGAAGGGTATGTTTAATGGTGATTCTTTATTTTTTCTCAGCCAGAGCATTTCTGATTTTGAATTGTTGATTTTATAGCCTGAAAAAGCTCCAAATTGTTTAATGATCAGTAATAACTTTGGGAGATTGTCTTTTATATTTGCTATGTAGAGAAGAATATCGTCTGCATACAATGCAATTTTGAGCTCCTTATTTCGTATTTTTATGCCTTCCAATTGGTGTCGTATCATCATAGCTAAGGGCTCTATTGAGATATCAAAAAGCAGGGGGGAGAGAGGACACCCCTGTCGAGTTCCCCTCTCCAGAGTAATCCCTGGCGTAAGGTCGCCATTGACCAGCAGTCTCGTAAATGGCTTGTTGTATAAATTTTTAATCAATTGACAAAATTTACCTTCAAACCCAAATTTAGTTAAGGTCTCTGTTATGTGATCATAATGAACCGAGTCAAATGCTTTTTCCGCATCTATTGAAATGACTGCCTGGTCAGGGATGTCCTCCCTCCCCTCGCTGCCTTCCCCTGTATTGAAATACTCTACCGTCAATAGAACTTCCCTTATCTTTGCTGATGAGTTGCGTTTGTAGAGAAAGCAAAAATTGACTTTTTTAATAATGCAAAACATTATTTGTTTTCTAAACTGTCCCTTTAACAAAATTACATATGCTAACATATAATATATGCAGATTGTTGGTATATCTACATGTACTTGTTCAAACAATAAATATTGAAAACAGATTTATATTGACGTGTTAAATAAAGTCTATTTTCTTAAAGAGACATTATTGTGTTAATTTGTTTTTTAGAAAGACATTTGTTTTAACAATGAATATGGTTTAAAGTCCTTTTAGGAGTGGGGGAAAAAAATATGCTAACAATAATATATTTGGAGATTAACCAATGTGGAACTCATACATGATACAAAAATCAACATTTGCATTAAAGGGACAGTATACTATCTTTTTAACAGAACTGCATGTAATAGACACTACTAGAAACAACAAGATTAACAGATACTGATATCAAAATCAATATTAAAAAGCTTTAAACACTTTCAAAGAAAATCGGGTTATCTCTATTGAAAAGATAGATGAACCCCCATTACAACCGTAAAACAAGACAATACCCCATCATTAACATATGAAAAGACCCTTTACACAAACAGGAGAAAGCTGGAGATGGTACTCACATGAAACTTTGAGGCTTGGCGAGGAGTCTGAAAATTACTTCAATTTTATTTGAACAGAAGCAAAATGAGACGTGTATTTGGTCAACAATTGTCATATAATTGTCTCTCCTTTCAGGATATAACAACTTACTATTGTTTACTGTGCCTTTAAGACTGTTATTTGCCTTACCCTATTTAAACTCATTCTGGTTACCTCACAGTGCTTGGTATTTTCCTCCTTGGAGCCTGTAACCTGAGCCTCACTCTTGCTGACCTCGTTAGCAATCTCCAGCTGTCAGTCCTAGACAGATCCTCTGTTCACTTCAGGGGTTTCCATGCTACTTTCTGCTGCAACCTTGTGCTGTGACGTCACACACCATTCTGTTTACTTCAGACCGGGTGAGTCCTGTAAGCTAGCTCTTCTGCTGCATTTAACTCCACATAAGGTACCTTATTATTGTTATTTAAAACTTATTACTACCTTATACCGCAGTGTGAACACTGGGACTTTTGTGCAACTTAGTTTTGAACCATTCCTGACTTTCCTTTCAACTGAAACACAGTAAGCTTACTATATTTTGTTCCTCATTATTCTTAGAATTGGTAAGTCTATCTTTTAAGTAATCTGCTGTGTATGCTGCGCCCATAAGCTATAGATTACTTTGAGAAGTATACCTAAATTAAGGAAGATATCCAACTTCACACTGTTCTCTCTTAACAGTTGTTGAAGTATGATATCTACCACACACAATATATTTTTATCTAAGAGTAACTTATTTCTACAGTTGTGGTTCTTAAAACATACGCTTTATTAAATGTTTTACAGGAAAGGAAACCTGCACGACATATAAAGTGCCATTCTGAAATAGGAATAGGAATTATTCTATCAGTATTTATTCTAATCCTACACTAACCTGTGCATATTGTTACACACTTGTTACATAATACCAAGCCCGAAAATGAACCCAGTAGATTTGGTTACTCATGTTCAAAGTTTAACAGATAAGGTTGAGTCAATGGCACAAGCTTTGGCTTCTGTGCAACAAGAAAATATATCTTTAAAACAGTATATTAAAGAAATTGCAGACAAACAGAAGGTTGATATTAACCCTGAACCCACTCTCTCAGCACCAGATACATTCTCAGGTGATAGGAAGCATTTCAGAGAATTTAGAAATGCATGTTATCTGATTTTTTCACTAAAACCCAGAACCTATCCCTCAGATCATACTAAAGTTTTGACAACTATATCATATTTAAGGGGAGAGCCACGCATATGGGCAAATACATTTTTTGAAAGTAATGACCCCATTCTGTACTCCTTGGATGCATTTTTTTCAGCTATGTCACAATTATATGATGATCCTTTTAAACAGCAAACAGCAGAGAATGCTATGAGATCTCTAAGACAGCTAAAGAGACCTGTAGAGGATTACATAGCTGAATTCAAAAAATGGTCAAAGGATGCTGGGTGGAATGATTTATCTTTAAAAAATCAATTTAGGTTGGGTCTTTCAGAAGCTCTAAAAGATGAGTTGGCCCGAGTAGAACCCCCTCCTACTCTAGAAAGTCTAATAAACCTTAGTATATCATTAGACAGACGTTTAAGGGAACGCAAACAGGAGAGATATTTAGGGGATCAGGTATTAAAACGAACACCAGTATACAACACTAAGTCTACTACCATTACATCCCACGAACCCATGGAGATTGGGGTCATCAAAGGACCACTTAATCCCCAGGAGAAACTACGTCGCAGACAGAATAATCTCTGCATGTACTGTGGATCAAGTGAACATACTGTCAAAGATTGCCACATTCTAGCCCGCTTGAAAAAGGGTAAGAAGAACAATAATGGATACTGTTTAAATTTACATAACGTGAATACTAATCAATGCTCACTCTCTATTCTCATACAGTGGGAGAACAATCGACTTCACAACAGAGCTATCATTGACTCCGGTGCCAGCACTAATTATATTGATTTCTCATACACTGTAAATAATAAAATTCCACTAATAAAGAAATCAGTTTCTGTGTCACTTCGTGTCATTGATGGGAATCCATTACCATCTGGTCCAATTGAATACCAAACAATTCCACTGCGTGTTACCATATCTGAAAATCACACTGAGTACATCACTTTTGATGTAGTTCCTTCTCCTATCTATCCAATCATATTTGGACTCTCCTGGTTAAAATTACATAACCCAGTAATATGCTGGAAGACATGTAAGGTTCAATTTACTTCAGATTACTGTCTCTCCACTTGTTCTATTAATCAATACCTATTACTCACTGACTCTGATATAATACCTCCCGAGTATTCAGACTTCCATGATGTCTTTAGCAAACAAGAGGCAGAAAACCTACCCCCCCACAGGAAGTATGATTGTCCCATTGAACTGCTCCCTGGGGCAGACATTCCATGTGGACACATTTTTCCCCTATCAAAACCAGAACTAGAATACTTAAGGGGATATTTAGATGAAAATCTACGCAAAGGATTCATTAGGCCCTCCACATCACCTGCAGGGGCTGGCATGTTTTTTGTCAAAAACAAAGACAACAGTATACGTCCTATTGTAGATTACAGGGAGCTTAACTTACGCACAAAAAAGAACAGGTATCCTCTACCCTTAATTCCCGAGTTAATTGAGAGACTTGAGGGGGCTCTGTTTTTTACAAAATTAGATCTCAGAGGAGCATACAATTTGATCAGAGTTCGGGAAGGTGACGAATGGCTCACAGCGTTTCGTACAAGATACGGTCTATACGAGTACACTGTGATGCCATTCGGCCTGTGTAACGCTCCCGCAACCTTCCAGTTCCTGATTAACGATATATTTAAGGATTATCTAGACATTTTTGTAGTGATATATCTCGATGATATATTGATATATTCAAATACACTGCCAGAACATATAAAACATGTCAGATTGGTTTTAACACGATTAAGGGAAAATCACTTGTACGCAAAACCTGAAAAGTGTGTTTTTCACAGTAACAATATCACATTTTTAGGTTACGTGATCACCCCCAATGGCATTAACATGGAAACTACTAAAATCCAGACCATTCAACAATGGCCAATACCTACTAGTAAAAAACAAGTGCAAAGATTTATGGGCTTCGCGAATTTTTATCGAAAATTCATTAAGAACTTTGCCCATCTAACTAAACCACTTGTTAAACTCACAAAATCTGATCAAAAGTTTCAGTGGACTAAAGAAACTCAAGAAGTCTTTGACAATCTTAAACTCCAATTCACCACAGCACCTATCCTAACATTTCCCAACCCATCGCTGCAGTATGTTCTAGAGGTTGACGCCTCGGATTTTGCCATAGGTTCAGTGTTATCACAAAGATTGTCATTAAAGGATCCCTTACATCCAGTGGCATTCTATTCCAGGGTGATGAAAGCTTCAGAACTTAATTATGCCATCGGTGAGAAGGAATTGCTTGCCATAAAATCCTCTTTAGAACACTGGCGACATCTGTTGGAGGGTACTTCGATACCCATACTCATCTACACAGACCATCGAAATTTACAATACCTTAAAACTAATAGAACCCTTACATCCAGACAAGCCAGATGGAACTTATACTTTAATAGATTCAACTTCCTAATTACCTATAGACCATCCTCAAAAAACGGAAAAGCTGACGCTCTATCACGAATGTATGAAAAACCTTCTATGCCTCACCTTAAACAAACAGTCATTCCGTTGGAACAAATCGTTGGTCTTACCCAAGAATCCACCATAAGATTCAAACAACAGCAACGGTTGGATAAAACATTACCCAGTCTGAAACTCAATCAACGGAGGGATGACCTCTACTGTTTTGAGGATAAGGTCTACGTTCCAACCACTCTCAGACAATCCGTTCTTCAAACTTATCATGACAATCCTTTGGCAGGACATCCGGGTGTCAATAAAACCATGGATTTAATAAAAAGAGATTTCTGGTGGCCCAAACTTACTCAAGACATACAAGATTATATCAAATCTTGCAAAATCTGTACCACTAAGAAGCATACTACTAACCAACCTTATGGGAAGTTAATATCTCTACCAACACCAACTAGACCCTGGACAGACATAGCTCTAGATTACATTGTTGAGCTACCAATCTCCACTAACAATAATACCATTCTAGTCGTCACAGACTTATTCAGTAAAATGGTACACTTTATTCCAACCAACAATCTACCATCAGCTGCAAAGACCGCAGACTTATTGTTTCATAATGTTATCAAATTACACGGTTTACCACAAAGTCTTACATCTGACCGAGGATCGCAATTCACCAGTAAATTCTGGACTGAGTTGTGTAAGAAATTGAACATCCAAACCAGATTCAGCACATCATTTCATCCTCAGACTAATGGACAGACTGAGCGTAGCAATCAATGGTTAGAACAATTCCTTCGCTGTTATGTTAATTCCAAACAGGATGATTGGACCACCTATTTACCTTACGCGGAATTCGCGTATAATAACGCTAAACATTCTACCACAAAATATTCTCCATTTTATATCAATTATGGATACAATCCATCATTCGACATTGACTCAAAAGAAGAAAGCATCTGTCCGTTGGTGAATGATTTAGTTAACACTATTCAGGAAACCTTTTCCTCTGTCCAGGAAAATATAGATCAAGCAAAACTGTTTCAGGGACATTATTATGATAAGAAAAGAAGACCTGGTCCAGCTTACTCAGTTGGTGATAAAGTTTGGCTCTCTACCAAAAATTTGAAGCTGAACTATCCATCCCGTAAACTGGGATCCCTGTTTATTGGACCTTTTTCCATCAAGTCAATTGTTAATGACAATGCTGTTACCTTACAATTGCCGTCAACTATGAAGGTGCACCCAACCTTCCACGTGTCTTTGCTAAAACCTTATCATCATACCCGAAATATAGTAGATACTGAAGTTTCAACACCAACTGATCCTGACTGTGAATATGAGATCCACTCCATTCTTGATTCAAGACGACACAGAGGTGAGCTGCAGTACCTTATTCATTGGAAGGGGTATCCTTCTGAGGATGATTCCTGGGAGCCTGCGGCTAATCTCACGGCACCTCGGTTGGTTGCCCAGTTTCATAGACGGAATCCGGATAGGCCCAGGTGTTGATCTTCGGAGCCGATCCTTGTTGGGGGCGTTCTGTCATATAATTGTCTCTCCTTTCAGGATATAACAACTTACTATTGTTTACTGTGCCTTTAAGACTGTTATTTGCCTTACCCTATTTAAACTCTATCTGGTTACCTCACAGTGCTTGGTATTTTCCTCCTTGGAGCCTGTAACCTGAGCCTCACTCTTGCTGACCTCGTTAGCAATCTCCAGCTGTCAGTCCTAGACAGATCCTCTGTTCACTTCAGGGGTTTCCATGCTACTTTCTGCTGCAACCTTGTGCTGTGACGTCACACACCATTCTGTTTACTTCAGACCGGGTGAGTCCTGTAAGCTAGCTCTTCTGCTGCATTTAACTCCACATAAGGTACCTTATTATTGTTATTTAAAACTTATTACTACCTTATACCGCAGTGTGAACACTGGGACTTTTGTGCAACTTAGTTCTGAACCATTCCTGACTTTCCTTTCAACTGAAACACAGTAAGCTTACTATATTTTGTTCCTCATTAGTCTTAGAATTGGTAAGTCTATCTTTTAAGTAATCTGCTGTGTATGCTGCGCCCATCAGCTATAGATTACTTTGAGAAGCATACCTAAATTAAGGAAGATATCCAACTTCACACTGTTCTCTCTTAACAGTTGTTGAAGTATGATATCTACCACACACAATATATTTTTATCTAAGAGTAACTTATTTCTACAGTTGTGGTTCTTAAAACATACGCTTTATTAAATGTTTTACAGGAAAGGAAACCTGCACGACATATAAAGTGTCATTCTGAAATAGGAATAGGAATTATTCTATCAGTATTTATTCCAATCCTACAATAACCTGTGCATATTGTTACACACTTGTTACAACAATGGACTATATAACTAGAGACCAAATAAAATATTTTGGTTTTTAATGTGAGTGTCTAATGAACCTTTAATAAAATATACGACGAAATTACATTTAGAAGAAGTCGGCATCATATATTTAGCATATGATAAAGATAAATGCATATTGATTACTTTATTCTAACACAATAGCGCATATTTATGAATTAGATATCTTTAACATTAAACACAACAGTCATTTTTCATAAAAAGGAACATATTGTTGACAAACATATTAAACAACATGGACTATAGAGATTTGCACTTGCCTCGAAATATCTTATGCATGAAAACATTTTGCTTTCGTTCGTTTATTCAACCAGACATCCAGCAAAAGAGAATGTGGTGGTCTTTATCAGCTATGGGTCAACAATGTAACATGATGCAAAAAATCCATATTCGCCATGTTTTTAAACTTGTCTTCTCATTCACAAACGTGTGTAACGTGCACAAACAAATATTGCGGGACTACGTAATACAATCAGACGTTTTTTTACCTTTGCATGTGACGTCTTAATTAACATGGCACTTCCATGATCATGTAAGAACGCAATCCAATAAAAGGCGCATTCTTGATCACGTAAGAACGCAAACCAAAAATGGCGCATCCTTGATCGCGTAAAAACGCCATCCAATAAAAGGTGCATCCTTGATCGCGTAAAAACGTCAGTCAATACAAGGAATCATTGGACAGCCTGGCAGGTGACGTCTTAAGCAACATGGCGCATCCGAGATCGCTGAAAAACCGCAGCCAATACAAGGACTCAGTTGACAGCTTGGCATATCAATAAGAAACGTATTTATATTTTAGTAACTAGTATGTGTCTATATTGCTATCTAGGAATGTCACAAAATCAGGAATCATCTTTTCGGACTTGTCTGTCCCTTTAACTATAGCTATGGTGTATATCTTTAACATTTAAAAGATACACATGAGAAATACATATGCCATTGATGTTTTAAGATATGTTTAGATTGTTTTGGAATAACAATAATGACACATATATTGATCAAACGTGTCATTTATTCAAGTTGAAATATGGTCAGCCTACCTATAGCCATATATGGGAGGAGAAGTATTTTTTTCAAATATTTGGAAAAACATATTCCTCATCTAAAATATGCGCATTACACACAGAGATTGATTTGGTTACACTACTACAATAAGATAGAATTGAAAATGAAATACATGTGCTGTCAACATTACAATAAGATTGTTTAATAACCTCTTAAGGACATATGACGGAATTTTTCCGTCATAAAACAATTGAGCAAACTGAAAGCTGTGTCCTTAAAGGGTTAATAAGATTATATGTCCTTTTTCATGTAAAAAGGACAAAAACGCTTTAGAAATGGAAATCCATTCATTAACAATTGTGCTCAGCATCACTTAAAGGGACATGATTTTTATTTTTAAAAAGAGGATACACAGAGACAATACTATTTCAATAAAATGAACACTTTACAGGGATTATATCATTGTATCAATCCTCAGATCATTTGTTAAAGGTGCATCAATTCATGCAGAGTTTATAAATACACACATGGATGTGAAATTTGAAATATACATATATATATACACAAATAACAATCTATATATACATATATAAAAGAATTACTATGCTAATCATAATCATGCAATGATAAAGCTTTTCGAAAAATATATAAAGACAAATAATAAAATTACATTGGAGATGTTAATCTTAAAGTCATTTACAATTGTATTACATATATGATTCAGGAAACACCATTATTTTTGCTAAGGTCCCTTTAAGGATCAACCAGATAAACTAGAGATTTCAATCAATGACATGAATAAGGAGGACAAAGAATCGTGCAATGACATGTCTTTTATTAGTATGTCAGAAAACATCAACAACGTTTATAAAAAATCTTTTAAAGATCAGGAAAATTGGAGCCATATGACAAGGTAACAGAGTGCATCACAGTCCATGAAGAGAGTTGCCAAGGGCCAGCATAGCCCCATTGGAGACATATGACAAGGTAACAGAGTGCATCACAGTCCATGAAGAGAGTTGCCAAGGGCCACCATAGCCCCATTGTAGATATATGACAAGGTAACAGAGTGCATCACAGTCCATGAAGAGAGTTGCCAAGGGCCAGCATAGCCCCATTGGAGCCATATGACAAGGTAACAGAGTGCATCACAGTCCATGAAGAGAGTTGCCAAGGGCCAGCATAGCCCCATTGGAGACATATGACAAGGTAACAGAGTGCATCACAGTCCATGAAGAGAGTTGCCAAGGGCCAGCATAGCCCCAGTGGAGCCATATGACAAGGTAACAGAGTGCATCACAGTCCATGAAGAGAGTTGCCAAGGGCCAGCATAGCCCCATTGGAGCCATATGACAAGGTAACAGAGTGCATCACAGTCCATGAAGAGAGTTGCCAAGGGCCAGCATAGCCCCATTGGAGAAATATGACAAGGTAAAAGAGTGCAACAGGCACAACAATAACCAGAAAAAAAAGGCCAAATGGCAACCATAAAAACAAACATCAACATGTGGACGGAGGATTCTTATCTGCGCCCTTGGAGCATCTCCAGATCCTCCACTTACTGGTCATCCCCTTCATCGTCCTGTGCATGTCTAGCTACAGATTCAAGCATTGAGTTCCACCGCCTCATCTGACGTAGAGTCATATGCTGAACCTGTAGCTGGGCCTGCATGGTGTCGGCCATCCCTCTCAGGACAGCTGCGTTCCTCAACACGGCCTGCTCTACGCGTGCTAGACCTTCTAGCGTGAGCCATGTTGAGTCACAGCCTAAAATAAAGAAACAATCAAATATTAATGATAATTACACAACAGACAAAATAAAAAGCAAAGATACATTGTCATCATAAAGACAAATAATTCTTTAAATTAATTTGTTGACATTGATTATTTACACATGAAATATGTTATTCAGACAGACCTAAACCATTAAATGGACATTTTAATCCAACATGTTGTCCCCTTTAATTGGTTTTTAATGATCCACTTTTACAGCTTGAGTGTCTAAAATCTTGTAAAAGGATTTACATTGTACTTACATTAGCAATTTAAATATTTTAGTTATACTGTGGTAGGCACACCTATCCTTAAACATTTTGGCGTTGAGGACAAGCTGTGTAAACATAGCAACCAGAAGAAATTACATTCCCACTGGGTTATACAAGAGATAATGTATGAACATTTGTACATAAATTGTTGGATCCAAGTAGTGGTGATTGGTATATGTAGTGATATCAAATTAAAGGGACACTAAACCTAAATATTTTAGTTACTGATTCAGATAGAGCATGACATTAAAAAGAATTATTAATTTACTTGTATTCTTTAAATGTTTGAATTCTCTAGCTATATTTTAAATGCAAGAATGTAAGTTTATAGGGCAGGCCATTTTTGGTTATCAACTTTGGTTGTCCCTGCTGATTGATGGATACATTCATCCAACAATAAAGAAATGATGTCCAGATTTTTTTTGAATAAAAAAAATATAGGCATTTCTTTGTATCAATAAAGATAGCAAGAGAATGAAGAATAATTGATAAGAGTAGTAAATTATAAATTTGATTAACATTGCATGCTCTATTTGAATCACAATAGAAAAAATTTCATTCAGTGTACCTTTAAGTATCTTATAATGTTGATTTTGAATGATACTTACAGCTGTGCCTGGGAAGGACAATCCGACACCCAGGACAATGAAGGTTGAGACAGGGGGGAGGGATGGGATTGGGTTGGGGAGGGATGGGCTGCTGCTCTGGGGTAGCCCGTACAGCTGGGGAGTGGTGAGTTGGAGGCTGGGCAGCTGGGGTAGCTGTACGGGCCAAAAGACGGGGAGAGCGGCGAAGGGGGAGGAAGGGGCGTTTTTTGGGAGGGACAGGATAGGAAAAATGGGAAGGGCCGGGAGGGTCTGTGGTCTGTGGAGGGGCAGGGGACTGGGCAGGGGACTGGGCAGGGGCCTGGCCCTGGGCAGGGGACTGGGCAGGGGATTGGGCAGGGGACTGGGCAGGGGACTGGGCAGGGGATTGGGCATGGGCGGAAAACTGATGACCAGAAGAGGAGGATCCATCTGAAATAAATATTATAAATATATTAACATCTCATACATCATGAAATCAAATCAACGCATTTCAACTTGATTATGTTTGCAATATACTTAGAAGTGTGTTTGAATTGCTAAACAATGATGACATGAGGATATGGTATGCATATAGGCACTCAGATGAATATCAATGACTGTCTGTACAATTATAAAATTATTATTGTGGTTTGGCCTGGAATATGCATGTGACATCATGATGGCATGAATTTCAAATCCAAATATTTAAACAAATCCAAGCATATCTTCATGCTGCCTGATATATAAAGGGGGCAGTAGTGTATTTTAACAGACAAATAATATTCCTTTTTAAAGTGCAAAAGCTGTAGACTTTGAATGTCTTCAATAAAATGATTTCCAATAAAGCAACATGTTGGAAACATGTTAGATATATTTCACATACCATCAGACTTCAAGGGAGCCTCTTCCTCCTCCGTCCCACATGTTAAATCAATCTCTGTAAAACATAACATGTTGTGTACACGTTAAGATCAGATATTATAACATATGTTACTGTTGCTCAAAGACACACATCAATGTTGCATTAAAGATATACACACCCAAAGTTATGATTTACATCATTTTGATGGAGCATACAAATTACATTAGATTTGTTATTCTCAATGATTCAGATTTTCAATTTATTGTTTGTATTAATTTTTAAATCATAAAAGCATAGTACATTGAACATTTAAGATTTCTCATGTGTGTATCACTTGATGATTGTTGTCAAAAATGAACATGGAAACAAACATATGCTATACATCTTCAGAATAACAAAGGTGTAGACTAAGAAAGTTTTAATTCTTAATCTTTCAATATTCAAATAAAATTAATATATAATCAGAGGAGTAAATTATATGTTTGTTTCAAATGTTATGCTTCATCAGAATCATGCTCATAATATTGATTACCAATACACCTTCAATGACATATAAATGAGTCAATGGACTTACCAGAAGACCGCAAAGGCAGCTCTGTGTCGGTGCTGGATTCCTCTGGGCTCCCCACAACAACTCTCTCTATGAATGATATAGATATATATTAGTGAACACATTTGGGATAGCACTAAATCACATCTGTATCGATTTATAAGAATAATCAACTTGAAAATGTGAAGAATAGAGCAGTCATTATAAAAAAAAATGCTTTATTGAATCAAGGGGATTCTGTAAAAAATGATGTATTGAACATATGTTTAATTTCTGACTATATTAGACATCAAACTCATCTCATACGATGCTATTGCATATCTAAATATACCCATTGATCAATGTTCTTAAAAGAATACACACAAACCACATTTTGAATGACAGCTGTTGACAAATATAAACAAAGACATGTGTCACATCAAGCCATTTGTGCAATGTACAGTAATCTTGTTTAGGACACAACACATATTGATCACAATACCAAACCAAATTGATTAGTACAAATATGTAATCATGGTGCTGTTAGAGTATGCTTATATCTATAAAGTAACTCCAACAGTGAATATGTGAATTATATATCAATATTGTGTAATCCAAAGAATGTAAGGATTAATGAATCTATTGTTTATTAAAGGGACACTGACATGATTTATTTCAATCATTGATTTCACTGTTCAAACTGTTCCAAATGATTTAACATTGACTCCTATTATAATTTTAATGTTGCTACATTTTAATCTTAAAGGCAGATAAGCAATATTGGATTCAATAAATATTGTTTGTTGAAGGTATCCACCAATCATCAATAAAAACCCAGGTTGGTCAACCAAAATTGAGCTGCAGATAAACGTACATTCTTGATTTTAAAACACATTTAGCAATAGAATATTTCACATATGATTATAGTATTATATTTAAATGTTGATTAATATTGCATGCTCTATCTGAATGACAACATTAATAATTTTAGCTCAGTGTCCCTTTAATATAAAAATATATTGATTTGACAATGTTGCTGTTAATGAATTCTCTACTCCATATGTTGATGTAATGAATGGGATTGAGCATGCAATTCCAATCTAATATGTTATTTAAGTATATCCTAAGAATTATTTAATTTTCATCTATTAAAGGGACATGAAGCTCAAAATGTGTAATTGTATACTTTTTGAAACTATGTACTACTGTTATCTGAACACATGATTTTAACTTTTGACAAAATGACAATTTATGCATAAAAAAACAGCAGGATAATACCAGTAATGCATTGTTTAACCTAAAACAAAATCAATATGTTTTTAGAAGAACTAAAACAATAGACTGAACCAATGTAGCTCATAAAATGTTTAAACAAAACAATAAAATCACGTTTCAAAATCATTCAATGTAAAATTTAGTTGGCATGTCCCTTAAATGACGTGATCAATTTCAAAAATGGAATCTATATTTTTAAAATCAAAACATATGCAAAAGTGTGTGAATTTTTTCAAAATGTATACAAATAAGATTAAGCAATACACAAGGGAAGAATATAAATTGGACATTCAAAGAATCTTACATTAAAATTAAGATATCAAGAATAGATGGGATATCTTAAATTCGATAAAAATTCAGAGTAGTCTTACAATGTAATCCTATGTTGTTGTTTTTTTTATTCTTATTTGTAAATATTTTAATAATCCATTTTGCAGATACATATAAATATTGAACAATGTGGATTTAGTATGTAATGTTCTGTCCATGTTTCTAAGACAAATATCAATTAAAATGAGACATACCATACTGTGACAAGCCCTGGCTTGAGGATCCAGCACCAACATCCAGATCTGTATTATATTAAATGAGGATTGGATATCATTAATACAAATCATGCCATGTTTAAAATCTTTACATTATTAGCAAATCAATTAAAAACTATTAATCTTTTGGTAGTCCCATGAGTTAATTGTTTCCTCAATTAAATTCATGATCAATATATCCTGTACTCTTATTTTCAATCAGTTGTGTTGTTTACTGTAGCTTTAATTATTTTTTTGTGTTATTTCATTCTCATCAATTGATGGGCATATGTTATTATTTATTTGGATTCTGCTATTCTTTTTTTTATTATGTATAATATTGAAAATAAGAATACTGTATTCTTCACATATATAATAATTCACATTTCATTTTGACCAACATGTGTAAAGCAATGCCACTTACAGCAAACCCATGTTAACGTGTATGCGCAATTCTAATTTTCGCGAGCATTGCGCAATGATTCCAAGTGGAATTACGCATCCATCATTTGACCAACATGTATAAAGCAATGCCACTTACAGCAAACCCATGTTAACGTGTATGCGCAATTCTAATTTTCGCGATCATTGCGCAATGATTCCAAGCGGAATTACGCATCCGTCATTTGACCAACATATATAAAGCAATGCCACTTACAGCAAACCCATGTTAACGTGTATGCGCAATTCTAATTTTCGCGATCATTGCACAATGATTCCAAGCGGAATTACGCATCCGTCATTTGACCAACATGTATAAAGCAATGCCACTTACAGCAAACCCATGTTAACGTGTATGCGCAATTCTAATTTTTGCGATCATTGCGCAATGATTCCAAGCGGAATTACGCATCCGTCATTTGACCAACATGTATAAAGCAATGCCACTTACAGCAAACCCATGTTAACGTGTATGCGCAATTCTAATTTTCGCGATCATTGCGCAATGATTCCAAGCGGAATTACGCATCCGTCATTTGACCAACATGTATAAAGTAATGCCACTTACAGCAAACCCATGTTAACGTGTATGCGCAATTCAATTTTCGCTCTGTGACGCATATTCTGTAGAGCGCAAGAAACATCATTCCTATTTCATGTGTCACTAATCTAAAATCAGATATCTAAACATCATATGTAGTGTATGTTGTGAGATCTGTATAGGTTTAGTATCTGACTATATACACATTTTTTAAAAATATAATCAAATATTAAGATATTATATGAAGTTGGATAGTTACCTGGTTCAGAGTCTCTTTCAGCTCCTCCCAGGCCACCGGACGGAGAAGCAGCTGCCCTGGCCCCCGGGTCAGGACTTTCAGATCCAGCAGCTGGGAGGGAAGAAGAGGAGGCCGAGGATGGCGAGGATCTAAATCTTTTGGGGACCCGGAGAGTGAGGAGCTCGCATAAAGTCACCTCATAAGGGAGTAGGTAGAGTTTCCGCGGGGCCTCTCTTTTGCCCCCTCTTTTACGGGCTTGTACCCACTCCCTTATGAGGTTGACTTTTTTTGTCAAGCGCAACCTCATATCTCCGAATCTCCTCATGATCTGATCCTGGCTCCTCTGGACGCCACACACCAATTGAACCGCATTGGTGATAGACTCCCAGAGGGCCTTCTTAACAGGTGCATCTGTCGACCTCCTCTTGTTCCCAAACAGCTGGGGATAAAAGTCCTGGACGGCGTGGACCAGTGCAGCGCTCTCCTGCTTGGTAAACCTGGGAGGTTTCATGCCTGCTGGGTTGTAGAATATATAATAATAATATAGACTGCCTGCAGGCATTAGAAAACTGACAAAGATGGCAACGTGTAATGGACTTTTATATGGTGAAGTAAACATGAGATGCACCATGGGACAAGTTATCTGTACATCTGATTGGATAAAAGTTTGAAATATTGTTAGAATGTCTGTGAGACCATCCTGACTCAAGTTGTGTTTGTGTGATGAACTCTGATTGGCCGTTCCTTAATGTTTCATATCTTAGCAACTTCCATACACATACCTCCTGGTGGTGCTGTTACTTCATTTTTCATGTAGAAGTATTTGTAACTCATGGGCCTGTCATGCGGATATGTGTGACGCAGATTTAATATCCGTGATCCGTTAAATATTAATGTTTAAATTCTCTTTAAAATCTAATACTGTCACATTATTAAATGTTGTAGACATTTTTCGGTTTAATAACGGTCTGTTTCTTTAATACAAATACACATTGAATATTGTATGCCTTTATTGTTCATAAAATCAATTTGGTGACTTATTGTGAAGTATTGACATTGCTCTATTAAATGTATTTATAATGCATATTGATTGTGTGCTATTGCGTGACATTAGACTCTAATGTTTAAAGATGCAAATCTGGTGTTTCAAGATCCGTTTCCCACGCAACATTTCTGAATGTTCAAATTCCGGTTATAATGTCATTAACTTGGATAATCTGTTTATAGATGTTAAACTACAGGTTTGTTTGTTATTAGTAAATAAACCTCGAGCTTGTATTTGTCTGAACTGCTCATATATGTTATTGTGCAATGGCGTCTTTATTTTTTAAATAGACATTACAAACAATTGTATCAAATGATCTGTAGAGATAGAAAATTGTTTAGACTTTAAAATGTAACTCAATTTATCTTTGTATTTAGATATCCTCAACAGAAGAAATTTAAATGCACATGGTTGAGCCAATCACATAAGGCATCTCTGTGCATCCACCAATCTTCATCTACTGAGCCTATCTCGATATGCTTTTCAAGCAAAGTATGTCAAGATAAGAAGAGAAGTAAATACACTCTTTAAATCTCTTAAAGGGACACTGTCCAAACAAATTTAGCGTTCGTGATTCAGATTGAGCATGAAATGTTAAGCAACTTTATAATTTAATCCGATTCTCAAATGTTAAGAATTATCTTGTTATCTTTCTTTGCAAATCAATAATGATATTTTAGATTACGGACAATTTTGGCGAAAAACCTGGGTTGTCCTTGATGATTGTTGGATAAATTAATCCACCCAAAAAAAAAAGTTCTGTCCAGAGTACTGAAGCAAATAAATTATCAATTTAATGCCTTATTTTTAAAGTAATGATAGCAACATCACGAGGAACATTGATAATATGAGACAATTTATAAAGTTGCTTAAAATAGAATACTCGTTCTGAATGTATAAATCATTAATTTTTTAACTGTCTCCCTTTAAGTATATTTTGAGTTCATGTCCCTTTAAGGAGACATTTCACAATAATGCTTGAAAAATAATAAACCTAGGCACCTTCCTTTGGCAAAATTAGTATAACATATGAGTAAAGCATATTTAGATTAACTTCTGGATTGTTTTACACACTGACTGAAATATATATTGTAATGGATGTATTTCGCAGTCTTCAGCTTAGAGGGACATTAAGCTATATGTTATTTATGCATTTTGGATAAGATTATAATATTTGAACAACTTAATATGTTCTATTATTCAATCATTAGATTGTAATTATATATATTCTTGGATTAAATACATATCTACATAGGCTATTTTGATGCTGATTGTTGGTTGCATAGATGCCTTATGTAATTGACTAAGATATGTGCATTGATGTATCTTTTTCGAAGTATATTTAAAGACTGAATGTAATTCTATAGTACTTTCTAAATATGTTTAAATTATTTTATGATTTTTTAAAATTCAATACACAATATATTTTGTGAATGTCCCTTTAAGGACCAAAACATTCGGAATGTTGATTTAACATTGTCCAAAGAAACTAAAGGGGAATGAAAATGATATATAGATATGTGATGTCTAACCCAAGAGGTAAGATTTTAAAAACTATATAATATTAATAACTATAGTTAAATGTCCCTTTAAATGACTCCACTAGAAAATCAAATTTATTAACATGGCATCCAATAACTACCTTGTGCAAAATATGAAGTTAACTGACCTACCATTTTTACATTTAAAATTTATAAATTTATTAAAATAATGTTTTTAGATACCTAAGAAAGATACAAGATCTTATAAAATAAATTTTACATTCAACAACACTGTCACTTTAATGTAAGTGAACCACTTCCCCTTCTTAAAAGTGAAACAAATAAATTTATGTCAAATTCTGACTACATATCCGAAAATATTTTAACATCTAAGAATTACACAAGAAAAGCATCGATGGATCTCACTCCCCAATTAATTTAAAAAAGATAGTTTAATTTAATATTCTCTGAATCAGTGGATTTTCTAAAATTAATGCTATACATGATGCCTAATTTGATCTTATGCATGTGCTTGTCAAATAGACAACTACCAGTCATGGGAGTCAAATTGTTTTTTATTGACAGATTATATGGATATTTATTATAATATGTTTAAAAGAGGGTATTTAATAATAAAATGTTGATTATTAACATTTAAAAATAAAAAGTTCTTTTAACAAAAACAAAAATATTCCTGGAAGTCATCAGATGACAATCTGAAAATAAAAAAAAAATATTTTACAAAGTTAATACACACGTATAATATGCATAAAATACATTTACAATCATCTTGTGTCTATACTCTAACTTTGTGCATAATTTTATCAAGATATTTATGAATTAAATTTTGGGATTAAAAACCAAACAAACCATACACCATTATATTGTGTAATAAAAATTACATTTAAATATCAGAATTTCTAATTATACATAATAATGTATATCACATTTAAATAATAAATATATATGTATGCTGAACATAAATGTCATATTTAATGTCCATTCAAATACCTCTATATCAACTATAATATGTATTCCTTTTTCTGATTGTGATACCTAAATATCTAATTATGGACTAAGTATGACTAATGTATGTAAGCTACTAATATTCTACATTCTTCCTGTGATTCTTAACTAGCATGCATTGGTAAACCAACCTGGATAATGCATGGTCTTTGAAGGTCAATTCAGGGGTAAACAGTTGATCTTCAATAGGTGTCTTATTCATCATTTCATAAATAGAGGACTGTGAAATACCATCTAAAAATTAGAAAATAATCTAAGTGTCTGATTGTGATACCTAAATATCTAATTATGAACCAAGTATGACTAATGTATGTAAGCTACTAATATTCTACATTCTTCCTGTGATTCTTAACTAGCATGCATTGGTAAACCAACCTAGATAATGCATGGTCTTTGAAGGTCAATTCAGGGGTAAACAGTTGATCTTCAATAGGTGTCTTATTCATCATTTCATAAATAGAGGACTGTGAAATACCATCTAAAAATTAGAAAATAATCTAAGTGTCTGATTGTGATACCTAAATATTTAATTATGAACCAAGTATGACTAATGTATGTAAGCTACTAATATTCTACATTCTTCCTGTGATTCTTAACTAGCATGCATTGGTAAACCAACCTGGATAATGCATGGTCTTTGAAAGTCAATTCAGGGGTAAACTGTTGATCTTCAATAGGTGTCTTATTCATCATTTCAAAAATAGAGGACTGTGAAATACCATCTAAAAATTAGAAAATAATCTAAGTGTCTCCAATAGGATGCCTCCACAGCCTTATTCTATCAAATAGTTGGCACTTACCATGTGAACATGTCTTTGTATGGTTTTCAAGGTCAGCAGATTTGAAAGATAATGCCAGACATGATCCCATTGGTATTCTTCAATTTCAATCTTGTCTTTTTCCACTGTCAGTCTGGGAATTCTTCACTGTCATTCTTCGAATTCTTCCCTTTCAGTCTTTACATGAAGTCATCTACCTAATGGCATAAAATTGTTTTTTAAAATTACTACTACAAGTGTGTGAATCAGTTCTGTACCCCTCTCCCACCCCCCATTTCTGAATCAATTTCTGTCACTAGCTTACTAAGCGTGTGTAGCATCTTGTGTTATGTTCTATCAAGTGTGAAGATGAGTCATATTGAGCAGAACGAACCTCTAATGTGTGACTTTGAACCATAGTCATGCTAGAGGATAGTTATGCTAGAGGATCCCTTTCTGAGTATTTACATTTTAAGTAATGTGTAAACTAAATACTAGTTTAGAAAATGTATGCCATATGATGTATTTGTGTACAATTCATGCCAGCAACAGTCCATACATTTATACTTACCAGCTGATGTCCTCTTTAAAAACCAGGTGGCAAAGACTCGCTACAGGACCCAATGACCAGAGCATCACCTATATTAATAAATGAAACACATTTTTAGCATTTGATGAACAATCCTAACATGTTTGCACAATTCTCTACTTGTCATTTCCCTAGAGTTCACATCTATTGACAATACTCCAGTCTAACTTCTATTATTTACCGTCTAAAGTGGCGGTTGATGATGTCTGCTCTGACATTAAGCCCCTCGTCCCGGAATGGCCCCTCTAGAACTGGATCATCCTCCTCATCTCTGAGGAGGTTTCGGTGCGCCTGGACGGCCTGCAGCATCCCAGCCCGCTGTGCAATATTATGCAGGACACTACAGGCTATAACGATCTTAGCCACCTTCTTTGGGTTGTACTGGAGGGCTCCTCCCGACCTGTCAAGGCACCTGAACCTCATCTTCAGGAGCCCGAACATTCGTTCAACCACCACCCTGGTTCTCTTATGAGCCCTATTGTAGCGCTCCTCAGCCACATCAGTCGGGCTACGCAAGGGGGTAATAAGCCAAGGGTGGCTCATGTAACCAGAATCACCTATAAATTATGAACAGAACATAATTCAAACTGAATCCTCAAAATTGTATTTTGAGTCCAATAAAAGTTTGTGTACACGATAATCCACTAACAAATGTTTATTTTTTAAAATAATAATCTAGTTCAATATTATTCTCTATCTTCCCATTTCAGCTAAGACATGCTACAAATGCGTATTTCTCCTAAACCAGACCTTGAGTAAAATCCCAACTAAATGGTTACATTGCATTCTCTATCTGAGCATTTAAGGTAAGACATGCTACATATCTGCATTTAACTAAAAGTAGACATTTGCGGAAAGAGACAATGACATGGTTAAATAGCATTTGCTAATATCTTCCCATTTCAGCTAAGACATGCTACATATGCGTATTTCTCCTAAACCAGACCTTGTGTAAAATGCCAACTAAATGGTTACATTGCATTCTCTATCTGAGCATTTAAGGTAAGACATGCTACATATCTGCATTGAACTAAAAGTAGACATTAGCGGAAAGAGACAATGACATGGTTAAATTGCATTTGCTAATATCTTCCCATTTCAGCTAAGACATGCTACATATGCGTATTTCTCCTAAACCAGACCTTGTGTAAAATGCCAACTAAATGGTTACATTGCATTCTCTATCTGAGCATTTAAGGTAAGACATGCTACATATCTGCATTGAACTAAAAGTAGACATTAGCGGAAAGAGACAATGACATGGTTAAATTGCATTTGCTAATATCTTCCCATTTCAGCTAAGACATGCTACATATGCGTATTTCTCCTAAACCAGACCTTGTGTAAAATGCCAACTAAATGGTTACATTGCATTCTCTATCTGAGCATTTAAGGTAAGACATGCTACATATCTGCATTTAACTAAAAGTAGACATTTGCGGAAAGAGACAATGACATGGTTAAATTGCATTTGCTAATATCTTCCCATTTCAGCTAAGACATGCTACATATGCGTATTTCTCCTAAACCAGACCTTGTGTAAAATGCCAACTAAATGGTTACATTGCATTCTCTATCTGAGCATTTAAGGTAAGACATGCTACATATCTGCATTTAACTAAAACTAGACATTTGCGGAAATAAAAATAAATGGTTAAATTGCATCCTATAGCTGAACATTACGCTAACATTTTAAAACTACAGTGGCAATTGTCAAACTAATTAACCATGTTGTGCACAAATACTCACCAACGAGATAACCAGGGGGCATTTGTCTTTCCTCAAACGGTCGCCACAGGGACGACTGAGAGAGGATGCGGGCATCATGACAAGCTCCTCCAAAATTCGCATACACATGCATAATCCTCATCTGTGCGTCACAAACATACTGCACGTTGAGGCTATGAAAATGTTTGCGATTTCTGAAGGGCAAGTCATCAATTGGAGCACGCAGCGCAATGTGGGTACAATCTATGGCTCCCAAGACATTGGGCAATTCAGCAATAGCAAAGAATTCCCGCTTCAGGTGCCTCCAATCACCATCATTCTGTGGGAATCCTATGTATTGCTTACTGATACGTACCATGGCGTCCAGAAAGTTATAAAACACCACAGAGAATGTACCTTGAGACAGGCCATGCATGTACATTTCTCCGGATTGAAAACTCCCGGAGGCCAGGACGTATAGACAACTTAGCATCTTACTCATGCCGGGAACAGCAGTCCTTATTCTTATATGTGGCTCCAAATGAGGTTTAAGAAGATCGTAAAGGCCAATGAGCTGTTCGCGATTGAGCCGATACTTATCATAAACCTCAAAGTCGCTCATGTTTTCCAAGGTGGGTCTCACCCTGTAGACACGAGGACCGCGAACCAGACGAGCCCTTCGTCTCACTCGGAGACGCCGAGGCTGCCTGATTCTATCAACAGCTAGTTCGCCAATAGCAGCACCAGCAGCGTCTACCATGTCGTCATCATCCATCTTTCAAAACAGCAGAGCAAGGCGTAACAAGGTATGCAAATTGATCTGATGTGGATCACAAGGGATGCTTTGGCCATGTTGTTTGGGGGATTTATAGTACAATTAGTCCAATGGTAGTGAGTTTGTAATGATTGCTAATTGTATTCACTTGTTTGTATGTGAGCGGCGCGAATGCTTTCACAGTGGGCGTTTTTTTGGTGTTTGCTGAAATGTTGTTTTCCCCCAATGAATCTCAATGTGAAAGTGTCAAATATCACACATACAGTGCATGTTTGTAATGTTTGATCATATGCGTAATCAATATTTATTAAACGCGATCTTATAGTAACAAGCACACGTCCAGGCAAACATGAATGAAAGTGCATAGTTGTGTATAATGTGCATCGAATGTGATCGATCAATGTTGGTGCAATATTGTTTGTAAACGATAAAGTAACAGCTGCCATCTGTAGTATTGTATATATAAGTGATTGCCGAGCTGTCAATATTGTATGCGTCCCTTTAAAATCGCAATAATAATTCAGAACTTCCCGTCTGCCATCTGTAGTATTGTATATATAAGTGATTGCCGAGCTGTCAATATTGTATGCGTCCCTTTAAAATCGCAATAATAATTCTGAACTTCCCGTCTGCCATCTGTAGTATTGTATATATAAGTGATTGCCGAGCTGTCAATATTGTATGCGTCCCTTTCAAATCGCACTAATGCTGAAGAACTTCCGGCTGTCATCTGTAGTATTGTATATATAAGTGATTGCCGAGCTGTCAATATTGTAAGCGTCCCATTAAAATGGCACTAATACTGAAGAACTTCCGGCTGTCATCTGTAGTATTGTATATATAAGTGATTGCCGAGCTGTCAATATTGTATGCGTCCCATTAAAATGGCACTAATACTGAAGAACTTCCGGCTGTCATCTGTAGTATTATATATATAAGTGATTTGCGAGCTGACAATATTTATTAATTGTCCCATTCAAATCGCCCTAATAATGCTGTTCCAAACTGTTGTTTACGTATATGTTGTATTGTAGTATTGAGTGGTAAAGTTCTGAAAGGGGCGGTACAGTCGTGAATCTGTAATGTGTATGGTTGAATCTTCTAATGACGTCATCATATTATTAACCTGCCTATGTAGTTCTGAAATCCTCATTGTGTTGTTGTATTTGACTACATTGTTATTGTGTGCTGAATAAAATATAAATGTGTGCTTTGTGGTTGCGTGATGGGTGATGCGTGTTATGTACATATACGTATATATTGTGATTGTGTCCCACATATGCTGACTTCTATATAGCGGTCTGGCATTGTTGTTCCTTCCCATAAAGTGACATCTGTAATCTGGTGTAATGATGTTCTTCTTGTACGTAATTCCTAATGGTTTATTGTGATGGAATCATGATGTTAAAAGTACAGTAAAATCCATATGTTCTGTTTTGTGATTCCTAGAGAGAATGTAATGTGTTTTTCCCCCATCATTTGAATGCACATGTATGAGTGAATGCTAAAAGTAATGTATGTGCATCCATGACTGATCATGTGTTAAGCCTATGTAGATATGCTGTTGCTGCAAGCATATGAGTTGAATAAATGAAATGCAATAATAAATGTATATGAGAGGTGTTTCCCATTGTGTACTGTTTGTGAATCCTGAAATGTTGTAATTATTTTTGTGTCCGTTTAAATGTGATTTTATTTTTAAAAATGTTTGTTACTAGTGATGTTGATTTGTAGTTGATGTAATGTAAAAGTATGAAACAATTTAATGCTGTTGTGAATATTCAATAATTAAAATCCATAAGTCCACCATAGGGAAATAGGCATTTCTTGATCTATTTGTCATAGCTGTGTCTAACGCAAAAAAGCATGTTTTTTTTTCCGATTTCTAGCGCTGGTATTTGGAGTTTTTTTGGCTACGCTATTTGCGTGCGTTAGGGAAATCTGTCTGTCGCGTGCACGAGCACGTCTTCCCCATAGAAGTCAATGGAGGCTCCAAATTTTGGTAATTTTTTTTTCTAAGACTGGTTTTCCTCGTAAAGTGAGTGACGTCATGAGCTTGTGTGAAAAAGTAGCTAAATCGTGTTCATTTTGTAATAAATAACTTGTTTGTGTATGTAATGTGGTGTATATTTTTTGTATGCATCGATGAGTGTATGTTTGTGATAATATTATTAGTTAGATGTAGCTATATGAGGGTCTTTTCCCGTGTGTCAATGTAAGTCAATGGCAAAATGGATTTGTGTTGTTTTTTTTCTAACACCCGAGATCTCGCAACTTTGATCCTTTCTATTTGGATGAAAAATAATTAAATCTGAAAAATAAATATAGTGTAGTGTTTGTATGAGTGTAAGTGTACTTTGTGTAATATTTGTTTTGTGATTCGTGGATGTTTATTTTGTCGGTAGATGTTAACTACTGGGTCTGAGCTGTCGGTACAGATTTGTGCGTTGGCTGATTTTTGAGTGTCGGTAACTAAACTCTAAATACCGGAGTCCGTAAAAAACAAGCGTTAGGAGCCTCTAACGCTGGTTTTGACGGCTACCGCCAAACTCTAAATCTAGGCCTAAGTGTTTTTTGCATTGTGAGCAAGCTTCACCTGAATACTGCTAGAAAGATAAATCAGTGAGTGCTGGAGTAAAATGCTTAGAACATATCATGAGAGGGGGCTTCAGACATACCCAGTGAACTCCCCTGACCCTGAAATTTTCTGGAACTGTCATATTTATTTTACATAAAACAAATACAAAGTGGAAAGTTCTTTGTAAAAGATGCACAAAATTATGATCCTAATTTGTTAAAGTAACAAAATGTTTCAAAGCATAATTAGAATGTGTATAATCACTACTTAATACAGAATCTAAATGCATTAAAAACAAAAATGAAAATGTCAAAAAACTTAAAGAACTCAATCTGAAGTCTAAAACAATAAAAAAAACAAAAAAACAGAAAGTGTAAATGTAACAAAACTCTCATGTAATATAGTGTTATATTGCACTGGGCTTGTCTCGCTTTCACTTACAGAAATGCAGGGAAGTTTTGCAATATTTGCCTGTCTAGGGCGAGATCCGATATACGGCGCAGGTTTTGGCGCAAGCGTGGAAACCTGCGCCGCCCGTAATTTCACCTCGCACATCGGGCGATTACATATATTTCACCGGCATTCCCTAAGTGCCGTAAGTCGGATAAACTAGCAATGTCCAGAAATAAGCGTAAGTACAAATTTCTGGAGTCGCCAGTGACTTACGGCACTTTAGAAACTGCCGGCGCCTAAGAAATCTAACTAAAAGTTTAAATCTTCCGTAACTGTCTAACACGCCTCCCCCAAATAAGCTCGACATGTATACCCCTATATCCACAATACCCCCTCTCACTACTTATAATAAATGTATTAACCCCTAGACCGACAACCCCCCACAACGCAATAAGCCTAATAACCGCCATAGCCCACAACGCAATAAACCTATGCTAGTATTAACCCCTAAACCGCCATAGCCCACATAGCCTAATTAAATCTATTAACGCCTATCCTGCCCCCCCTACACAGCAGCCACTATAATACATTGATTAACCCCTAAACCTAAGTCTAACCCTAACACCCCCATAAGTTAAATGTTATTTAAAGAAATCTAAATAATATTACTCTTATTAACTAAATTATTCCTATTTAAAACTAAATACTTACCTATAAAATAAACCCTAATTGCATTGTAGCTATTTTAGGATTTATTTTACAGGCAAGTTTGTATTTATTTTAACTAGGTACAATAGCTATTAAATAGTTAATAACTATTTAATAGCTACCTAGTTAAAATAATTACAAATTTACCTGTAAAATAAAACCTAACCTAAGTTACAATTACACCTAATTTCCGATCAGCCAATAGAATGCGAGATCAATCCGATTGGCTGATTGAATCAGCCAATCGGTATTTTCCTACCTTAATTCCGATTGGCTGATAGAATCCTATCAGCCAATCGGAATTCGAGGGACGCCATCTTGGATGACGTTACTTAAAGGAACCTTCATTCGTCGTTAGTCCATCGGGCAGAAAGGATGTTCTGCGTCGGAGGTCTTGAAGATGGAGCCGCGGATGGATGAAGATAGAAGACGCCGCTTGGATGAAGACTTCGGCCGGATGGAGGACCTCTTCTGCCCCGCTTGGATGAAGACTTCGGCCGGATGGAGGACCACATCGCCCGGATTGGATGAAGATTTCGGCCCGGCTGGGTGAAGACAGCTCAAGGTAGGGTGATTTTCAGGGGGTTAGTGTTAGGTTTTTTAAGGGGGGTTTGGGTGGGTTAGAGTAGAGGTATGTGGGTGGTGGGTTTTAATGTTGGGGGGGTTGTATTTCTTTTTTTACAGGTAAAAGAGCTGATTACTTTGGGGCAATGCCCCGCAAAAAGCCTTTTTAAGGGCTGGTAAAAGAGTTGATTACTTTGTAATTTAGTATAGGGTAGGGCATTTTATTATTTTGGGGGGCTTTATTATTTTATTAGGGGGCTTAGATTAGGTGTAATTAGTTTAAACGTCTTGTAATTTTTTTTATTTTCTGTAATTTAGTGTTTGTTTTTGTACTATAGTTTATTTTATGTAATTGTATTTAATTTTAGGGAATTGTAGTTAATTTATTTAGATTATTTAATGATAGTGTAGTGTTAGGTGTAATTGTAACTTATAGAGAGCTTCCACAGCAGTGGAAAATCCAGCATGGAATGGACCGAGAAGAGTAGAAGTTAAAATATAAACTTTATTAAGTATGCATTAAGAAACCTGTGAGTGTTCACAGTGAATCAACCTATATCACAGCATAGATAGAGTCAGCCTAGTAGTCCAACATTACACACTCCAACATGTTTCGTGCTGCAACAGCACTTCGTCAGGGATAATAAGGGAATTGTTCAGTTTTTTCATGTAATTGTAACTTAGGTTAGGGTTTATTTTACAGGTAAATTTGTAATTATTTTAACTAGGTAGCTATTAAATAGTTATTAACTATTTAATAGCTATTGTACCTAGTTAAAATAAATACAAACTTACCTGTAAAATAAAAATAAATTCTAAAATAGCTACAATGTAATTATTAATTATATTGTAGCTATCTTAGGGTTTATTTTACAGGTAAGTATTTAGTTTTAAATAGGAATACTTTAGTTAATAATAGTAATATTATTTAGATTTATTTAAATAATAATTAGGTTTAGGGGTTAATAGATTTAATAGGCTATGTGGGCTATGGCGGTTTAGGAGTTAATACTAGAATAGGTTTATTGCGGTGTGGGCTATGGCGGTTTAGGGGTTAATACTATAATAGGTTTATTGCAGTGTGGGCTATGACGGTTTAGGGGTTAATAACTTTATTAGTGATTGCGGTGGGGGATTGCGGTTGACAGGTAGATAGACATTGCGCATGCGTTAGGTGTTTTTTTTTTAAGGCATTTTAGGGAGTTACGGTGCTCCAATACTCAGCGCAAGGCTTGCTACGGCTGCTTTTCATGGCGAGATGAAAATGGAGTAAGATTTCTCCATTTTCGCCACGTAAGTCCTTGCGCTGGATATTGGATACCAAATTGCCCGGGTTTTATATGTTAGCTTATGGGAATAAATATTGCGGGCGACGGGTGAAATATACGAGCATAACTTCTATGTTACGCCGTATATAGGATACCAAAATTGCGCAAAAAACGGCATCGCAGGCTTTTGCGGGCGACGCTGCATATGTAATGGAGGCCCTAGAATTTTGTGAGAGATCTTGCAGTAGTGGAGTTTCAGTTTAGATAATCTCATCTTAGTTGAGAGCTTTAACCCCTTAATGACCACAGCACTTTTTCATTTTCTGTCCGTTTGGAACCAAGGCTATTTTTACATTTCTGCGGTGTTTGTGTTTAGCTGTAATTTTCTTCTTACTCATTTACTGTACCCACACATATTATATACCTTTTTTCTCGCCATTAAATGGACATTCTAAAGATACCATTATTTTCATCATATCTTATAATTTACTATAAAAAAAATGATAAAATATGAGGAAAAATGGAAAAAAACACACTTTTTCTAACTTTGACCCCCAAAATCTGTTACATATCTAAAACCACCAAAAAACACCCATGCTAAATAGTTTCTAAATTTTGTCCTGAGTTTAGAAATACCCAATGTTTACATGTTCTTTGCTTTTTTTGCAAGTTATAGGGCCATAAATACAAGTAGCACTTTGCTATTTCCAAACCATTTTTTTCCAAAATTAGCGCTAGTTACATTAGAACACTAATATCTTTCAGGAATCCCTGAATATCCCTTGACATGTATATATTTTTTTTTAGTAGACATCCCAAAGTATTGATCTAGGACAATTTTGGTATATTTCATACCACCATTTCACCGCCAAATGCGATCAAATACAAAAAATTGTTCACTTTTTCACAAATTTTTTCACAAACTTTCGAATTCTCACTGAAATTATTTACAAACAACTTGTGCAATTATGGCATAAATGGTTGTAAATTCTTCTCTGTGATCCCCTTTGTTCAGAAATAGCAGACATATATGGCTTTGGCGTTGCTTTTTGGTAATTAGAAGGCCGCTAAATGCCACTGCGCACCACAAGTGTATTATGCCCAGCAGTTAAGGGGTTAATTAGGGAGCTTTTAGGGAGCTTGTAGGGTTAATTTTAGCTTTAGTGTAGTGTAGTAGACAACCCCAAGTATTGATCTAGGCACATTTTGGTATATTTCATGCCACCATTTCACCGCCAAATGCGATCAAATTAAAAAAAACATAAAATTTTTCACAATTTTAGGTTTCTCACTGAAATCATTTACAAACAGCTTGTGCAATAATGGCACAAATCGTTGTAAATGCTTGTCTGGGATCCCCTTTGTTCAGAAATAGCAGACATATATGACTTTGGAGTTGCTTTCTGGTAATTAGAAGGCCGCTAAATCCTGCTGCGCCTCACACGTGTATTATGGCTAGCAGTGAAGGGGTTAATTAGGGAGTTTGTAGGGAGCTTGCAGGGTTAATTTTAGCTTTAGTGTAGAGATCAGCCTCCCATCTGACACATCCCACCCCCTGATCCCTCCCAAACAGCTCCCTTCCCTCCCCCACCCCACAATTGTCCCCGCCATCTTAAGTACTGGCAGAAAGTCTGCCAGTACTAAAATAAAAGGGTTTAAAAAAAAAAAAAATAATAATAATTTTTTAGCATATTTACATATGCTACTGTGTAGGATCCCCCCCTTAGCCCCCAACCTCCCTGATCCCCCCCCCCCAACACAGACAAACCCCCACCACTTTGCTGATCATTTTTTTTTTGACATTTTTTACATTTTTTTTAACATTTTTTATTTCAGCATTTTCTGTAGTGTAGCGGTTCCCACCCGCTCCCTCCCCGTGCACGCGCCCGCCCCCACCCTCCCGTGCACGCTCGCACGCCCGTGCGCGCCCCCAGCCACCCCCGCCCACGACCCCGCCCCCCTTCACATCGCCAGGGCCATCGATGGCCGCCACCCGCCTCCCGGTCCGGCTCCCACCCACCAACGCAGTAAGCCACCGATCTCCGGTGCAGAGAGGGCCACAGAGTGGCTCTCTCTGCACCGGATGGCTTAAAAAGGTTATTGCAGGATGAAGTCTGTGAAGTCTGCAATATAATTTCTCTCCAAGCTGGAGACTCTTCTATCATTAGGACCTTAAAATGAAAATCTTGAACAAATTGCACCACAGTTTTAAGAGACAAATAGAATGTAAACTAAATAGACATTTTTTACAGTTTTATTTAATTTCAGTGAAATAGTGGGTCTTCATTTGAACAGTGGTGATATTAGTGGTGATATTAGCTAGTACAAGATTAGCTAAAGTTGTATTAAGCAGTTATTCCTAATAATAATTTACTAGGACAAAGACATTTCTTTTGTTTTAATATTGACTTTGTATCAAAGAACATTATTGCACTTAAAGGGACAATAAACACATTAAGATTTTACTGCAGTTGTGCAAGAAATTAACATATTAGGTAATTTCAATGTGTTAACCCCTTGTTTTCTACAGTTGTTTTTCAATGGCCAAAGTCCACCAACCACATGCCACATTTGAAGTAGTTACAGCTGCTCAAGGACATTTATTTCCAAACTTTCAATTGTTTCAGTGATTTTTTTTAATAATCTTTAATATAAAAAAAAAAAAAAGTTTTTAAATAATAAAATTTTGGTATCCCAACATACAATATATTTTTTTTTATACAAATCACACTGTATTATTGTGCCTCTATGTATCTAGCTATCTTTTACTTTTTGTTTGTGTTTGAGTGAGTCTGTCTCTATGTGTGTGTTTCAGTAGGTCTATCTGTGTATATGTGTTTGTGTGAGTCTGTGTATGTATGTATCTGTAAATCTGTGTGTGTTTGAGTGTCTGTGTATGTATGTATCTGTAAATCTGTTTGTGTTTGAGTGAGTCTGTGTATGTATGTATCTGTAAATCTGTTTGTGTTTGAGTGAGTCTGTGAGGCATATTTAACAAGGGTCTGTTGGACCTGATCCAACAGTGCGGATCAGGTCCAACAGACCTCGCTGAATGCGGAGAGCAATACGCTCTCAGCATTTAACATTGCACCAGCAGCTCTTGTGAGCTGCTGGTGCAATGCCGCCCCCTTCAGATTCGCGGCCAATCGGCCACCAGCAGGGGGTTGTCAATCAACCCGATTGTACTCAGGTCCATAAAAACACATTTATTTAGCAGCAGTGTATTTATGATTATTTGACAATGCTGTAGAAATTCTATATTTAAAGCTACGCAGAAATGTTTCCTCCTCAATACACAAATGGTAGGTGCCCTTTTGGCAGTAATTAGTTTTTTTTAATTAATATATATATATTAATTACATTCCAGTTTACTGCCCCTTTATGCAAGGACTTTCCAGATGCAAGGAGGCATTTTATCTAAGATTTTTACATCTGCATAAAATGTTATACTCTCAGACTAAGATTGATCAGTGTTTTAAATGAGACAGGTTAACTTAAAATGGTTCAGTTTACACTACAGCTGATTTAATTTTGAAATACATACAAACAAGCCTAAATTCTGCATTTAACCAGATCTAATGGTATCAGTACCACAGCTTATGGTTCCACCAAGACCATATAGAGTACAGCATTTTCAAAATCCATAAGTACACCTGACAGATTGGAACATTTGTACACTATATTTGAAGAGGTGCTCTTGGTTGGGGAAAATGGGGGGACAAAACCAAACATATGTCAACCTTTTAAAAGTACTTTTCATACTCGATCGGGTTGAATTGTGGCGATTACTGTCCGCCTGCTCAGAGCAGGCGGACAGGGTTATGGAGCAGCGGTCTTTAGACCGCTGTTTCTGTGAGTCTGAAGACTCGCCAGAAACACAGGCCCATAAGCTCCATTCGGAGCTTGATAAATGGGCCTCTGTGTGTGTATGTATGAATCTGTAAATTTGTATACGTTTGAGTGAGTCTGTCTGTATGTGTGTCTGCATCTGTGTTTGTGTGTCTGTCAGAGATGCACAAATATTAGTGCTGACTAGTGCTGCTCAGTATAATTCTCTATAGGTTCATATATGTGTTTCTTGAGAGTATCAAGGCCAGTGCCTCACCAGCCTCTGACGGCACCGCACATTACTGAATTGTTTTGCAGTCTGTAAGCTTATTATCTGAAGTCAACTTGAGGTAAATATGTAGCAAGGTTATGCTTGCAAAGCTTGCTATGTGCTTTTTGAGTTCTTAGAATGGGAAAATCCACAATTTTCAGACTTACATTACAGAATAAGGGAGTAAAATAACTAATATTAAGTATATTACAAAGTTGTTTTACTATTCTTATTTAAGTGTTTTATATGACAATCTGAAGGTGCTTACCGACCCTTTAAAAAGTTTATTTCTGTGCAATGCAAATGCTTTATTAATGCTAAGATTAACAACTTTGTGAATGAGGTCTGAAAGGGGAAGAAGGAAAACCATGATGAATACAACACACTAATAAGATAATAATATAAATAATTTGCATAAGCATAGCTGCACACACAGACCTACCACATACACATCTGCATTCACTATAGTTGTACTATTCCATAAGTTTGACATCACTATCTACTTGACATGCTTTTTAGAACACAATATTCATCTTAGTTTTGTTCACTAAAAGAGGAACATGTAAAACTTGTCTGCAAATCACAAGATTGTTTTATGAACCTTCTTAATTTTGTCCACTGAGTGCAAGATAAACCATTTCTAAATGCGGTTTAACTTATGTTAATATTAGTTCCAAGGTTTAGTTTATTGCAGTGTTTCTCAACCGCGGTCCTCAAGAACCCATAACAGGCCAGGTTTTCATTATAGTTGAACTAGAGCACAGGTGAAATAATCAGCCTATCAGTAACCATGGTAACTAACCTGCTCTCACCCATGAGCTGATTATTTCACCTGTGCTCTAGTTCAGCTATAAAATCTGGCCTGTTAGGGATACTTGAGGACCGCAGTTGAGGTTTATTGTATTTCCAATTTTTTATGTAAGATTTAAAATGGATCATTTAGTGAAGATACCATCCTGAATTGGTTCATTTTAATGATAGGTAGAAAAGCTACTAATTGTAGAGTAAAAACTACTCAAACATTGCTTCAGTGAGTAGATAAATTAGCATTCACTGTGTTGAGTTGTATGACTATATATATGCTGGGTTATCTTGCTTAGAAATCTGAAAAATGAAGAATGCTGTTTTGTTCTGTATTCTAAAGAATACGCACAACTTTAATGCATACCTAAATCTAATTTAATTTTAAAAGAACGGTAAAGTCAAAATTAAATATCCAGAATTCAAATAGAGCATGTCATTTAAAACAACTTTTTAATTTACCTCTGTTATCTTATTTTCTTCGTACTCTTCATACTCTGTTAAAAAGCTTGCTAGAAGGCTCAGGAGCAGCAATGGCCTACTGTGAGCTAGCTGCTGATTGGTGGATGCACATACATGCCTCTTGTCATTCGTTCACTCAATGTAATTATTTAGCAGTATTGCATTGTTGCTACTTCAAAATAGTATATCAAGATAGCGAAGCAAATTTGATAATAGAAGTAAATTGGAAAAAATGTATGTTCTGACTCAAGAAAGAAAAGTTTGGGGTTTCATGTCCCTTTCTTTCTACTTTTTCTTTAGAGATTATGGATACATGAAGATTAGAATCATGCCTCACATTTATTCTTCCAAAGAGCACTGGAATTCATGAAGTATTTCACAGATCTGCTGTCTGAACAGAAACAAAAGGATTATGAAATAAATCAACTGTGGCCTGATTTTCTAGCTATTAAGGGGATATCCCAAAATATATCTGGAAACACCTAAGTTTTCCTATAAAAAGCTTCACACCATATTGATATTGCAAACTAGGGCGCTTATTGTAATGAAAAATATTCAGACATATTTGTATTATGTGCAGGACAAATTCTGACACTCCCATACTAAGGAACAGTACCATATTCCCTGTATAAGGCACTGGTGTGTATAATATGGAAAGCTCTTTTGATGAACTTCAGACTTTTTTTGCCTTCACAGCACCATCTTGACTACTCCAGCTAATGGCCTTTTTGAAATTATTAATTTAATCAATTTATATTACTTTATGACAAAACAGTGCAGTGTTAAATCTTTTCAAAGTACTGCCTGTTGAATTAGTTACCGGAAAATGAAACAGCTGGTGATTACAAGATGTTTAACAATCTTGTAAGCACATAATGGAGTATGAAAATTCTCTGGAAACACTGACACTTTGATGCAATTTGTAATGGTCTGGATTCCTTCCCCAATGCTTAATCTGGACTTGTTAATGGAGTACACATAGTAACGTTTGTATTGCTTTTGTAATGCCCTTTTAAAAGCTTTTTTCTCATATATCCTTGCTGAGTCTTGTTAGGAATTAAATGAACTTCTAAATTACTTAAACAATAATTGGCTTGTGAAGTCTAAAATATAAGCCCACAATTTTTCAGGAATAAATTACTAAGAAAGTTTTTAAATAATTAACAAAAGTATATGCATTTTTGACTACCCAATAAATCATGTATTACTGTATAATCTAAAACTGTTTCATACTGTCTGAATTATATTTGTTATCTCATTAGACATGTGCGTTTTGTTTCAGCCGTATTTCGTTTTTGGACGAATTTTGGCTTATTCAGAGATTCAAATGCAATTTCCGAATCGGCCCCATAACTAAAATTACGAAAAATTACGAAAATGAATAAATCAGTTTCCGAATTTTCGGATGCATTATTCATATTCTGAATTTTTCATTGTTCTAATCTAAACTGCTGTTCCCCAACATCGCCAACACTAACTAAATCACTTACTAAAGCTATTAACCCCTAAACCGCCATTCCCCGACATTGCTGACACCAACTAAATCACTAAATAAAGCTATTAACCTCTGAACCGCCGTTTTCTGACAACGCCAACACTAACTAAACCTATTAATCCCTAAACCGCAGTTCCCCGACATCGCCGTCACTAACTAAACCTATTAACCCCTAAACCACAGTTCCCCGACATCCCCGACACTATCTAAACCTATTAACCCCTAAACCGTCATTCCCAAACATCGCCAACACTAACTAAACCTATTAACCCCTAAACCGCCATTCCCAAACATCGCCAACACTAACTAAACCTAAACCTATTAACCCCTAAAATGTCATTCCCAAACATCGCCAACACTAACTAAAGCTATTTACCCCTAAAGCACGGCCCCCACATCGCAACAACCTAAATTAAACTATTAACCCCTAAACCTAACACCCCTAACTTTAACATAATAAATAGACCTAAATTAAAGTTACAATTATTAACAAACTACCTATTTAAAAATAAATACAAACTTACCTGTGAAATAAAAATAAAACCTAAGCTAGCTTCAATATAACTATTTACTAACTACCTAGTTAAAATAAATACAAACTTACCTGTGAAATAAAAATAAAACCTAACGCCTAGATTACGAGTTTTGCGTTAACAGGGGTGCGTTGCTAACTTGCAGTTTATTCTCACTGCTCACTTACCCGCAGCACTGGTATTACAGGTTTTTATAAACCCGGCGTTAACAGGCTAGAAGTGAGAATAAACTGCAAGAGTAGACCAAAATTGACCTCCACACTGCACTCCAATACCAGCGCTGCTTAAGTGAGAAGTGAGCTGGTTATACGTGCTCATGCACGATTTCCCCATAGACATCAATGGGGAGAGCCGGCTGAGAAAAAGTCTAACACCTGCAAAAAAGCAGCGTACAACTCAGTAATGCAGCCTCATTGACTCCTATGGGGAAGCACATTTTATGTTTACACCTAATACCCTAACATGAACCCGAGTCTAAACACCCCTAATCTTACACTTATTAACCCCTAATCTGCCGTCCCCGACATTGCCGCTACCTACATTATATTTATTAACCCCTAATCTGCCGCTTCGGACATCGCCGCCACCTGCATTATACTTTTTAACCCCTAATCTTCCGGCCCAAACGTCGCCACAACTATACTAAATTTATTAACCCCTAAACCTAAGTCTAACCCTAACCCTAACACCCCCTAACTTAAATATAATTTAAATAAATCTAAATAAAATGCATATCATTACCTAAATTATTCCTATTTAAAACTAAATACTTACCTATAAAATGAACCCCAAGCTAGCTACAATATAACTAATAGTTACATTGTATCTAGCTTAGGGTTTATTTTTATTTTACAGGCAAGTTTGTATTTATTTTAACTAGGTAGAATAGTTACTAAATAGTTATTTACTATTTAATAACTACCTAGCTAAACTAAATACAAATTGACCTGTAAAATAAAACCTAACCTAAGTAGCACTAACACCTAACACTATACTACAATTAAATAACTTACCTAAATGTAATACAATTAAATAAATTAAATTAAATTAGCTAAATTACAAAAAAACAAACAAACACTAAATTACAGAAAATAAAAAACAAATTGCAAGAACTTTAAACTAATTACACCTAATCTAAGCGCCCTATCAAAATAAAAAAGCCCCCCCAAAATAAAAAAAAACCCTAGCCTAAACTAAACTATCAATAGCCCTTAAAAGGGCCTTTTGTGGGGCATTGCCGCAAAGAAATCAGCTCTTTTACCTGAAAAAGAAAATACAAACAACCCCCCAACAGTAAAACCCACCACCCACACAACCAACCCCCCAAATAAAACCCTAACTAAAAAAACCTAAGCTCCCCATTGCCCTGAAAAAGGGCATTTGGATGGGCATTGCCCTTAAAAGGGCATTTAGCTCTATTGCTGCCCAAAGCCCTAACCTAAAAATAAAACCCACCCAATACACCCTTAAAAAATCATAACACTAACCCCCGAAGATTCACGAAGCCAGCAGAAGTGGTCCTCCAGATGGGCAGAAGTGGTCCTCCAGACGGGCAGAAGTCTTCACCCAGACGGCATCTTCTATCTTCATCCTTCCGACGCGGAGCGGCTCCATCTTCAAGACATCCAGCGCGGAGCATCCTCTTCAATTGACGTCTTCTTGATGAATTAAGGTACCTTTAAATGATGTCATCCAAGATGGCGTCCCTTAGATTCCAATTGGCTGATAGAATTCTTTCAGCCAATCGGAATTTAGGTTTAAAAAATCCTATTGGCTGATGCAATCAGCCAATAGGATTGAACTTCAATCCTATTGGCTGATCCAATCAGCCAATAGAATTGAGCTTGCATTCTATTGGCTGTTCCAATCAGCGAATAGAATGCAAGCTCAATCCTATTGGCTGATTGGATCAGCCAATAGGATTTTTTCAACCTTAATTCCGATTGGCTGATAGAATTCTATCAGCCAATCGGAATCTAATGGACGCCATCTTGGATGACGTCATTTAAAGGTACCTTTATTCATTAAGAAGACGTAGATTGAAGAGGATGCTCCATGCCGGATGTCTTGAAGATGGAGCCACTCCGCGTCGGATGGATGAAGATAGAAGATGCCGTCTGGATGAAGACTTCTGCCCATCTGGAGGACCACTTCTGCCCATCTGGAGGACCACTTCTGCTGGCTCCATTGAAGACCTCTTGCAGCTTGGATGAAGACTTCTCCCGGTAAGTGAATCTTCGGGGGTTAGTGTTAGGATTTTTTAAGGGTGTATTGGGGGGGTTTATTTTTAGGTTAGGGCTTTGGGGAGCAATAGAGCTAAATGCCATTTTAAGGGCAATGCCCATCCAAATGTCCTTTTCAGGGCAATGGGGAGCTTATGTTTTTTTAGTTAGGGTTTTATTTGGGGGGTTGGTTGTGTGGGTGGTGGGCTTTACTGTTGGGGTGTTGTGTGTATTTCTTTTTCAGGTTAAAGAGATGATTTCTTTGGGGCAATGCCCTGCAAAAGGCCCTTTTAAGAGCTATTGATAGTTTAGTTTAGGCTAGGGTTTTTTTTTAATTTGGGGGGGCTTTATTTATTTTGATAGGGCTATTAGATTAGGTGTAATTAGTTTAAAGATCTTGTAATTTGTTTTTTATTTTCTGTAATTTAGTGTTTGTTTGTTTTTGTTATTAAGCTATTTGTATTTAATTTATTTAATTGTATTTCATTTAGGTAAGTTATTTAATTGTAGTGTAGTGTTAGGTGTTAGTGTAAGGTGGGGAGGTGGAAATGAGGCGCTAGAGATAGCACTAGGGGTTAAAAGTACTATGGATAAAGTGATATCTTACTATTATATTAGTGTGTATTAAGAGAGAAAGACTTTTAGATGTTGAAATCACATCAGATTAGATAATTAGCGACAGGTGTAAAACATATGGTCTTGTAAATGTTGAAATCACTAAAGAACTAGTGACAAGGTGTAAAACAAAAATAAACAACAATTTATTACAAATGTAACCCTGTTAATAGAGAAGCACAAATCTTAGTACTATAAAATGGACATGTAAAATATACAATAAAAATTATAAAATACCTAAGTGTTGCAACACTGATTTATAAATTCAAATTACTTTGATTAGCACACATAAAACAACAGAAAAACAGTGGGTTTTCTGAGTGAAGACTTTTCTAAAGTATACCAAAGGTTAAACCACAAAAACTGTTACAGTAATTATATGAGCGGTTATACGATGTATCAGATAAAAGTCAATCCTTGCAATGATGCCGTTAGGGATATATATCATGCAGTCAAGTTATAATCCCACATGCAGCAATATTAGCTGTGTAGTGGAGTGCTAGTGGCAGATATAATATGACAACGGTATTCACGTTTGTAAATGAACAGGAATGCTTGTAATTATAAGTCAGTTCACTGAATATTCAATTTAAGTAAGGGTTATTAGTGTAGATGTTCTTACCCTTATTTGAAGATAAATCCAGCTAACCTTATTTGCAGCGTTCTGCCTTATTCCCCAGCGCTTGCCGCATCTACTTACTCCATGTTTCCGGCAGCCTCTCAGGTTGCGGGAGTTCCGGGAGGTCAATTACCCTATGACCTGAGTCCCCGTATGGATCCTCTGTGCCCGTAAACGTAAGGGCAGACACCTCAAGCTGTAGTCTTTTTTTTATACTTGCGCAAGTTATTCCTTAGAAGGTTCTTACTTGAAGTCTTTCCTGCACTTTAGAACTGAATGTACGCAGGTAATTCTCTGGTCTCCTTCTGGTGTAATAGAAAGTCACACTCCCATCGACATGTTTTGCCAGGTGTTCTAATGTTAATAATATGTTTATTATAGTGGTGGCGATGTCCGGAGCAGCAGATTAGGGGTTAATAATTTTATTTTAGTGTTTGCGATGCTGGAGGCCCTCGGTTTAAGGGTTAATAAGTAGTTTATGGGTGTTAGTGTACTTTTTAGCACTTTAGTTATGAGTTTTTTGCTACAGCTTTGTAGTGTAAATCTCATAACTACTGACTTTAAAATGCGTTAGGAATCTTGGCGGTAGAGGGTGTACCACTCACTTTTTGACCTCCCAGGACAAACTCGTAATACCGGCGTTATGCAAGTCCCATTGAAAAAAGACTTTACGAAATTTACGTAAGTTGGTTTGCGGTAAGGCCAGAAAAGTGTGCAGTACACCTATACCTGCAAGACTCGTAATACCAGAGGGCGTAAAAAAGCAGCGTTAGGACCTGTTAACTAGTGATGTCCCGAACTGTTCGCCCGCGAACGGTTCACATCGAACATAGGTTGTTCGCGTTCGCGTTTGTGGGCGAACACATGGCGATGTTCTATCCGCCCCTATGTGTCATCATTGTGGAAACTTTGACCCTTTATGTCACAGCCGCCTGACACATTAGAGCCAATCAACATCAGACACTCCCTCACAGACACTCCCAGCTACTCGGAATCCGCCATTTTAGACTCATAACGACCTTGCTTTTTTAATGATAGGACGTGTTATGTTTTTGCTCCTGACATTCATAGGAAAAACATAGCTAGGCTAGTGTATTTACAGTCCAGAAGGACTCCACTCATCTCTGCTGCAAGCACAGCACCCCAAAAAGCCCTTTTTAGGGCTATATTTCGTGCCGTTTTTTTTTTTTATTTCTTTTTTTTTTTTTTATTAGCATTTGCCTGGCTTTCAGCTGTGTGTTTAAGGCTCACAGCATATGCTGTGACTACTGCCACCACTGATATCTCCCTAACAACATTAGTTTAAATTTAACTAACCCAAAAATATAATTATTTTTCTAGTGTAATTTTTTTTCATTTTCTATCAGGCCAGTGTCACACAGCATATACTCTGGTTCATTGCTCTGTGCCAGCCAGCAGCCAGCAGTGTTAATATCCGTTTATAACATTATTTTTAATTTAAAAAAAAAACACAAAAAATATTTTTCTAGTGTAATCTAATTACATTTACTATCATGCCTGTGTCTGTCAGGCTCACTCAGCATTAATATACCTCTTTTTTTTCAGTCTTTTGGTTAATTGGTATGTGCCAGGCAGCCACCCAGCACTCATATCTATTTTTCTTTCACCTTAATTTTAATATATATAAAAAAAAAAAAAGTTTAAATTTGTTTGCTAGTGTAATCAAATCTAATTTTCTATCCGGCCTGTGTGTTTTGCTGACATAGAGAGCCTACTGTGTTTACTTGCTGCCCTCCCTAGTCTATGAGCCACGACTCATATGTGTTTAACCTTTTTTTAATTTCCCCACCCCCCAAAAAATAATTTCAATCATTTTTCTAGTGTAATCTAATAGTATTTTCTATCAGGCGTGTGTGTATCCGACATACATAGCCTACTGTTTTTAATAGCTGCCCTTCCAAGGCTATCAGCCACAACTCATATGTATTTGCTTAACCTTTTTCTTAAAATTTCCAAAAAAAAGTCTTTAAATCATTATGCTAGTGTAATCTAATTGTATTTTCTATCAGGCCTGTGTCTAACTGTCTATCTGACTTACACAGCATACTGTTGTTATAATTGCTGCCCTACGTAGCAGCCAGCCAGTGCGACCACTCATAGAGTCATATGTGCATTGCACTTCTTAACATAATTTTAATATTAAAATCTAAAATTTTAAAATATTTTGCTAGTGTAATGTAACTTAATTTTCTATCAGTCCTGTGTTTTTGTCACTTACACAGCATACTGTGTTAAATTACTGCCCTACCTACCATCCACGACTCATATCTGCCAGCCTGTCTGCCAGGCCCAAGTAGCCAATTAGTGGCACCAATCACAATTCTTGTAACAGTAATAAAAAAATAAAAAAACATAATTTTTTGGACTGCAAATATTCAGTCTCTTAGGGCCATTGAATTTCATTTACCTCCTGCTTGATCTTAACCCTCAGTTTGCTCGTGCCTTTGAATTGCACTTTTCTACAGCCTTCCAAGCCTGTGTGCCAGGCCTACTTAAAAAATATTTACACCAATCATATTTGTTGTGACAGTATTCTAATAATTAAAAATTAAAATTTTTGGTAATAGTTGCTGTGATTTGAATCCTCAGTTTGCTGGTGCCATTGAATAGCACTTTCCTCCTGCCTTGCAGCCTGCTGTGAGCCAGGCCCCCACCTAGCCAATTGTTGTCAGCAATCATATTTCTGTTAACAGTATTTCAAAAATTGTCAATCATCACTGTTTAGACTGTCAGTAATCAGTCTCCTAGTGTCCTTGAATTGCATCTCCCTCCTGCCTGCCATCCTTTTGTGCCAGGCCGTCTTGCCAACTATTTACACCAATCCTAATTTTTTGTCACAGTATAGTTACTAATTAAAATTAAAAAAATCTTTATTGTTGATGATCTTAACCCTCAGTTTGCTCGTGCCTTTGAATTGCACTTTTCTACAGCCTTCCAAGCCTGTGTGCCAGGCCTACTTAAAAAATATTAACACCAATCATATTTGTTGTGACAGTATTCTAATTATTAAAAATTAAAATTTTTGGTAATAGTTGCTGTGATTTGAATCGTCAGTTTGCTGGTGCCATTGAATAGCACTTTCCTCCTGCCTTGCAGCCTGCTGTGAGCCAGGCCTACCTAGCCAATTGTTGTCAGCAATCATATTTCTGTTAACAGTATTTCAAAAATTGTCAATCATCACTGTTTAGACTGTCAGTAATCAGTCTCCTAGTTTCCTTGAATTGCATCTCCCTCCTGCCTGCCATCCTTTTGTGCCAGGCCGTCTTGCCAACTATTTACACCAATCCAAATTTTTTGTCACAGTATAGTTACTAATTACAATTAAAAAAATCTTTATTGTTGATGATCTTAACCCTCAGTTTGCTCGTGCCTTTGAATTGCACTTTTCTACAGCCTTCCAAGCCTGTGTGCCAGGCCTACTTAAAAAATATTTACACCAATCATATTTGTTGTGACAGTATTCTAATAATTAAAAATTAAAAATTTTGGTAATAGTTGCTGTGATTTGAATCGTCAGTTTGCTGGTGCCATTGAATAGCACTTTCCTCCTGCCTTGCAGCCTGCTGTGAGCCAGGCCCACCTAGCCAATTGTTGTCAGCAATCATATTTCTGTTAACAGTATTGCAAAAATTGTCAATCATCACTGTTTAGACTGTCAGTAATCAGTCTCCTAGTTTCCTTTAATTGCATCTCCCTCCTGCCTGCCATCCTTTTGTGCCAGGCCGTCTTGCCAACTATTTACACCAATCCAAATTTTTTGTCACAGTATAGTTACTAATTAAAATTAAAAAAATCTTTATTGTTGATGATCTTAATACTCAGTTTGCTTGTGCCTTTGAATTGCACTTTTCTACAGCCTTCCAAGCCTGTGTGCCAGGCCTACTTAAAAAATATTTACACCAATCATATTTGTTGTGACAGTATTCTAATAATTAAATATTAAAATATTTGGTAATAGTTGCTGTGATTTGAATCGTCAGTTTGCTGGTGCCATTGAATAACACTTTCCTCCTGCCTTGCAGCCTGCTGTGAGCCAGGCCCACCTAGCCAATTGTTGTCAGCAATCATATTTCTTTTAACAGTATTGCAAAAATTGTCAATCATCACTGTTTTGACTGTCATTAATCAGTCTCCTAGTGTCCTTGAATTGCATCTCCCTCCTGCCTGCCATCCTTTTGTGCCAGGCCGTCTTGCCAACTATTTACACCAATCCTAATTGTTGTCACAGTATAGTTACTAATTAAAATAAAAAAAATCTTGATGGTTGATCTTAGTCCTCATTTTGCTTGTGCCATTGAATTGCACTTTTCTACTGCCTGCCAGCCTGTGTGCCAGGCCCAACTATCCAATTAGTGCTAGCAATCATATTTCTTTTAACAGTATTGCAAAATTTGTCAATCAACACTGTTTTGACTGTCAATCTGCAGTCTACTAGTGCCCTTGAATTGCATTTTCCTCCTGCCTGCTTGCCTGTGTGCCAGTCCCAACTAGCCAATTAGTGCCACCACTCATATTTATTGTAACAGGATTGGAATTTTTGTTAATCATAACTGTTTTGACTGTGATTCTTCAGTCTCCTAGTGCCATTGAATTGCAGTTTCCTTTCTCCCAGCGTGTGTGCCAGACAGGCTCATTTGCCAAATAGTGCCAAACAATCATATGTGTTGCCACAGTACTAGTAATATTTCAAAAAATTAACAATTTGTGATTTTTAAAACATCTGTCTTTTTTGTTGTTGTCAGTCTCACAGTGTATACTGTGCCCACTTTCACAGTGCCACCACTCAATTGGTGTAATAGTATTGTTAGTGTCCATTTAAAAAAAAAATGACAGGCAGAGGCAGGCCACCCCGCAGGTTCCGTGGTCGTGGTCATGGTGCTGTGATTCCTTTAGACCCTACAAATATGCACATTGTTCAGACGCCGGGTGCCAGGGGGGATGCAAAAACTTCTGAGGAGGACCTAGTTGAATGGCTAACACAGGAAACCCAATCTTCTTCAGCTTCCGCTGCTAGTCCTCCTAACCTTGACGCACCATCTAAGTCCAGCTGTGCTTTGGGCAGGTCTCAAGTGACCAGTGACACTCCGCCGCCTGTCGCCACCACCAACAGTAGCACCACAGCCGCTTCACTTGATCTGTCACAGGGGTTATTGACACATCATTTTGAAGAAATGAGTGATGCGCAACCATCATTGACAGAGGATGTAGATAATAGTGATCAGTCTCAGTCAGGCAGCATTACCGACATGGAGGTACGGTGTGATGATGATGGTGATGTTGTACCCGGTGCTGCTTCCTTTCTTGATGTTTCAGATACAAGTGAAGCAGTTGATGATGATGTGTCGGTGGATGTCACGTGGGTGCCTGCTAGAAGAGAAGAAGAAGAGGGGGAAAGTTCAGATGGGGAGACAGAGAGGAGGAGGAGGAGGAGACGATTTGGAAGCACGGGGAGGTCGTCTCAAGGAGCTAGTGGCACAGTCAGACAGCATGCATCGTCACCAGGGGTCAGCCAGACAGCCCGCCGACGCCCATCAACGCATGCTGTTGCCACCACCAGAATGCCGTCATCGCAGAGCTCAGCAGTGTGGCATTTTTTTTGTGTGTCTGCCTCTGACAACAGCGATGCCATTTGCAACCTGTGCCAAAAGAAACTGAGTCGTGGGAAGTCCAACAGCCACCTAGGTACAACTGCTTTGCGAAGGCACATGGTCTCCCATCACAAAGGCCGATGGGAAGAACACATGAGTAGAAGCAGCACACAAAGTGAAAGCCGCCCTCCTCCTCCTGCTCCAGCATCTTCAGCCACATCAACCAGTGCTGTCCTCCTTGCCCCCTCTCAACCATCCTCCACTCAGTCTCTCTTACGTAGCAGTTCCTGGTCATCTGCCCACAGTCAGGTGTCTGTCAAGGACATGTTTGAGCATAAGAAGCCAATTTCTCAAAGTCACCCCCTTGCCCGGCGTCTGACAGCTGGCTTGTCTGAACTCTTAGCCCGCCAGCTTTTACCATACAAGCTGGTGGAGTCTGATGCTTTCAAAAAATTTGTATCTATTGGGACACCGCAGTGGAAGGTACCTGGCAGAAATTTCTTTTCACAAAAGGCAATCCCAAACCTGTACTCTGTTGTACTAAAGGAAGTTATGGCATGTCTGGCACACAGCGTTGGGGCAAGGGTCCATATGACCACGGATAGCTGGTCTGCAAAGCATGGTCAGGGCAGGTATATCACCTACACTGCGCATTGGGTAAACCTGCTGACTTCTGACAAGCATGGAATGCGTGGCTCTGCAGAAGAGTTGTGACACCGCCACGACTTGCAGGCAGGCCTGCTGCTACCTCCTCTACTCCTCCTACTCCATCCTCTTCCATAACCTCTTCCTCGGCTGAGTCCTCTTCAACTTCTGCGTCTTGCTCCACATCTATGGCACCCCCCAGCTCCCCAGGTACTATGTTACATCCCGGGTACGGCAGTGTCACGCCGTCTTGGGGTTGACTTGCCTGAAAGCGGAGAGTCACACCGCACCAGCACTCCTGACCGCCCTGAACGCACAGGTGGATCAGTGGCTGACTCCGCACCAACTGGAGATTGGCAAGGTTGTTTCTGACAATGGAAGTAATTTGGTGGCGGCATTGAAATTGGGCAAGTTGACACATGTGCCGTGCATGGCACATGTGTGTAATCTGATTGTACAACGATTTGTCCATAAGTACCCAGGCTTACAGGACATCCTGAAGCAGGCCAGGAAGGTGTGTGGCCATTTCAGGCGTTCCTACACGGCCATGGCGCACTTGTCTGATATCCAGCGTCGAAACAACCTGCCAGTGAGGCGCTTTATTTGCGACAGCCCGACACGGTGGAATTCAACACTCCTAATGTTTGACCGCCTGCTCCAACAAGAAAAAGCTGTTAATGAGTATTTGTATGACCGGGGTGCTAGGACAGCCTCTGGGGAACTGGGGATATTTTTGCCAAATTACTGGACGCTCATGCGCAATGCCTGTAGGCTCATGCGTCCTTTTGAGGAGGTGACAAACCTTGGCAGTTGCACCGAAGGCACCATCAGCGACATCATACCATTTGTTTTCTTCCTGGAGCGTGCCCTGCGAAGAGTGCTGGATCAGGCAGTAGATGAGCGTGAAGAGGAAGAGGAAGAGTTGTGGTGTCCATCACCCCCACAAACAGCCGAATCAGCATCGCTTGCTGGACCCGCGGCAACGCAGGAAGAGGATTGTGAGGAAGAGGAGTCAGAGGAGGAATGTGGCTTTGAGGAGGAGGAGGAGGAGGAAGACCGAGCACAACAGGCATCCCAGGGTGCTCGTTGTTGTCACCTCTCTGGTACCCGTGGTGTTGTACGTGGCTGGGGGGAAGAAGATACCATCAGTGAGATCAGTGAGGAGGAGGAACGTGACATGATTAGCTCAGCATCCAACCTTGTTCAAATGGGTTCTTTCATGCTGTCGTGCCTGTTGAGGGACCCTCGTATAAAAAAGCTGAAGGAGAACGACCTGTACTGGGTGTCCACGCTCCTCAACCCCCGGTATAAGCATAAAGTGCCTGAAATGTTACCAAATTCCCGCAAGTCGGAAAGGATGGAGCATTTTCATAATACATTAAAAACTATGCTTTACACAGCGTATAAGGGTGATGTCACAGCACTACGGGAATGTAACAGGGGAAGAGATGAAATTAATCCTCCTCCTCCCACGACCACGGCGGCAAGGACCGGGCGCTTTCCTGACGTCTTGTTGATGGAGGACATGCGTACCTTTTTAACTCCCATGCACCATCAGAGCCTTTTGGGATCCAGCCTTAGAGAAAGACTCAACCGACAGGTAGCAGACTATCTAGCTTTAACTGTGGATCTCGACACTCTCAGGAGCGATGGACCCCTTGACTACTGGGTGTGCAGGCTGGACTTGTGGCCTGAGCTATCCCAATTTGCAATGGAACTACTGGCCTGCCACGCTTCAAGTGTCCTGTCCGAAAGGACTTTTAGTGCAGCAGGAGGTTTTGTCACTGAGAAGAGAAGTCGCCTAGGTCAAAAAAGCCTTGACTATCTCACTTTTATAAAAATGAATGAGGGCTGGATCCCGAAGGGACTGACATTGGGCGATACATTTGAATAAAAAACTACTGATGATGATATGAGCTGCCTTGGGCTACAACTGGTACACAGGCTGGCCTTTTTTTTTTGGTTATAAAGACGGAGGACTTGCTTGATTATCCGCCAACAACTAGTGTTCAAGCCACAAGCTTTTAGGGCACTTTATAAATGTTTTACAAACATCGATTTTTCTGGCCGCTGCTACAGCAGTTGCTCCAACAATACCCCAATGTTTCAGTCATTTGTACATTCCTAATTTTTCTGGCCTCTGCTGCATCTCTGTGGGTACAAAACTCAAATAAAAAAAATAAGGCACATAACACTAGTGATTAAACTGTTACGAATTGTACAACTTTACACACCACTCATATCCGGTGGACCATTCAATTGAACGCAACATGCAACAAATTTGAAAGAGTAGGACCGACCAAGCATCTTTATCCGTCTCTTGGTTGCTCTAAATTATCTCCGTGTTCCATCTATGACATACCTGTACTCTATTGTGCAAAAGGGTGGCATATGTTTTGTTTCATGCTGTTGTGCCTGTTGCGGGTCGTGGCCCATGATATAAAAAGGTTGAAGGAGAACGACCTGTAGTAATGGTTGCCCCATCCAGTTTTTAAAAAAATGTTCCTGGTTCCTCTCAATTATCTTTGGGTTTCTAAAATGGATGCCATACCTGTACTCGCATGTGCAAAAGGATGGCATATGTGGTGGTGTTTCCTGCAGTTGTTTCTGTTGAGGGTGCTGGACCCTCTTATAAAAAAGCTGAAGGAGAACGACCTGGAGTGGGAGTCCAAGCATGGTTTTTGGTGCTATTTCACTTTTACAAACAATTATCTGTGGGTTTCACAAATCAATGCCGTACCAGTACTCTATTGTTCCAAAGTATGCCATATGTTCTCTTTCCTGCTGGTATTTTGTTTGAGGGTCCTGGACACTCTTATAAAAAGGCCTAAGGTGAAAGAGGTGTACTGGGTGTCCACTCATTTTTATTTTCTATTTCTCATTTGACCAAAATTATCTCTGGTTTTGTAAAATCAATGCAGTACCTGTACTCTATTGTTCAAAAGGATGCCATACGTCCTCTTTCCTGCTGGTGTTTTTTTTTGAGTGTCCAGGACCATCTTATAAAAAGGCCTAAGGAGAAAGAGGTGTACTGGTTGGCCACTCATTTTTATTTTTCTATTTAACATTTGAACAAAATGATCTCTGGGTTTGTAAAATCAATGCTGTACCTGTACTCTATTGTTCAAAAGGATGCCATATGTCCTCTTTCCTGCTGGTGTTTTTTTTTGAGGGTCCAGGACCCTTTTATATATTGTACCTGGTGTCCATCCAATCATTTTTTTTAATAAAAATTCACGTTTGCAACAAATTATCCCCGGGTTTCTAAAATCAATGCCTTTCCTATAATCTTTTTTTCACAAAGGATGCCATATGTCCTCTTTCCTACTGCTGGTTTTGTTGAGTGTCCTGGAGCCTCTGCTAAAAAGGACGAAGGATAAAGAAGTGTACTGGGTGTCTATTCAATGTTTTTTTAGATTTCCCAGTTGTAACTTATTTTTTCTGTCTTTCAAAAATCAATGCCTTTCCTGTAATCTATTTTTCAAAAGGATGCCATATGTCCTATTTCATGCTGTTCTTTCTGTTGAGGCTCCGGGACACTCTTTTAAAAAGGCCTAAGGATAAAGAAGTGTACTTGGTGTCCAATCAATGTTTTTTTTCTATTTCCCGGGTCATATAACTGATCTCTGTGTTTCTAAAATCAATGCCTTTCCTGTAATCTAATTTTCAAAAGTATGCCATATGTCCTCTTTCCTGCTGGTGTTTTTTTTGAGGGTCCAGGACCCTCTTATAAAAAGGCCTAAGTAGAAAGTGGTGTACTGGGTGTCCATCGAATCATTTTTTTTATTCAAATTTACATTTGCAAAAAATTATCTATGGGTTTCTAAAATCAATGCCTTTCCTGTACTCTTACTCTATTGTTAAAAAGTATGCCATATGTCCCCTTTCCTGCTGGTGTTTTGTTTGAGGGTCCTGGACCCTCTTATAAAAAGGCCTAGGGAGAAAGAATTGTACTGGGTGTCCATCCAACCATTTTTTTTATTCAAATTCACGGTTGCAACAAATTATCCCCGGGTTTCTAAAATCAATGCCTTTCCTATAATCTTTTTTTCACAAAGGATGCCATATGTCCTCTTTCCTACTGCTGGTTTTGTTGAGTGTCCTGGAGCCTCTGCTAAAAAGGCTGAAGGATAAAGAAGTGTACTGGGTGTCTATTCAATGTTTTTTTAGATTTCCCGTTTGTAACAATTTTTTTCTGTATTTCTAAAATCAATGCCTTTCCTGTAATCTATTTTTCAAAAGGATGCCATATGTCCTCTTTCATGCTGTTCTTTCTGTTGAGGCTCCGGGACACTCTTCTAAAAAGGCATAAGGATAAATAAGTGTACTGGGTGTATAATCTATGTTTTTTTAGATTTCACGGTTGCAACTAATGATCTCTGTGTTTCTAAAATCAATGCCTTTCCTGTAATCTAATTTTCTAAAGTATGCCATATGTCCTCTTTCATGCTGCTGGTTTTGTGGAGGGTCCTGGAGCCTCTGCTAAAAAGGCCTAAGGATAAATAAGTGTACTTGGTGTGTAATCGAAGTTTTTTGTGATTTCACGGTTGCAACTAATGATCTCTGTGTTTCTAAAATCAATGCTTTCCTGTAATCTAATTTTCTAAAGGATGCCATATGTCCTCTTTCATGCTGCTGGTTTTGTGGAGGGTCCTGGAGCCTCTGCTAAAAAGGCCTAAGGATAAATAAGTGTACTTGGTGTATAATCGAAGTTTTTTGTGATTTCACGGTTGCAACTAATGATCTCTGTGTTTCTAAAATCAATGCCTTTCCTGTAATCTAATTTTCTAAAGGATGCCATATGTCCTCTTTCAAGCTGCTGGTTTTGTGGAGGGTCCTGGAGCCTCTGCTAAAAAGGCCTAAGGATAAAGAAGTGTACTGGGTGTATAATCTATGTTTTTTTAGATTCCACGTTTGCAAAAAATTATCCACGGGTTTCTAAAATCAATACCTTTCCAGTAATCTATTATTCACAAGGATGCCATATGTACTTTTTGATGCTGTTGTTTCGGTTGAGGCTCCGGGAGCCTCTTATTAAAAAGGCCTAATGAAAAATAAGTGTACTGGGTGTCTAATCAATGTTTTTTTCGATTTACCGTTTGCAACTAATGATCTCTGTGTTTCTGAAATCAATGCCTTTCCTATAATCATTTTTTCCAAAGGATGCCATATGTCCTCTTTCCTGCTGCTGGTTTTGTCGAGGGTCCTGGAGCCTCTGCTGCGCATAATAAATAAAAAAAAAATTAATTTAACTTGACTTAATAACTGAAGCATGACTTCAGGAGTTAGGTGTGGTCGTAGGTAGTGGTTGTTGTTAGCAGATTATTTTTATTGCAAATTGCAATTGCCACAGCGTGCATAAAATGTGCGTCACTAGTCCAAATTTTAAGGTTTTTTTTTTCCATTCATGATTAGTTTGGGGTACGGCGCAATATTGGAAAGGCAAAAAACAGGTCTCGGTACCCGTTGATATAAGGGGTGACTACTAGTGCTTTTACCAGGCTCCTCTTGGATAGCCCCAGAAAGTGTGAGTATGAATCCCAAAAAGAAAATTAAATTAAGGTTGAAAAATTACTCCTAAGTAAATTGTAAGACCTGGAGCTCCTCAAACACACGTCCTACCGCAACAGGTATAGGCTCCGCCCACCCAAATCTTACCTTTTTAATGCCAATTGATATTGCCACAGCTGGAATAACAGTAACTAACATGTGCGTCACCACAGTCTCCGAATCTATTGTCGGATGTATACAAAAACAACAATAAAGAATTCCTTTTGGGGCGCAAAGAGATGGCTACCGGAACACTCCAGGAACTTCACAAAAGTGGCTGTCTTGTGTTTCTGGTGATGTTGTAGACATCTGGGTAGTGTACAGGGAGGGCAAAAATCCTCTCCATCTCTGTGCACCACAGGGCAGGACGTCCTTGTCATCCATAAGCACATGAAATTGATGGCATTTTCGTTGCTTCAAGAAGTTCAGTTTTTGTGGTGATAGTACAGAATCAAATAAACTTTGGTTTCCTACCATACTCAAGACAATCTTGTAGTTCAAGCTTCGGACTTGCTGTGGGAAACAGTGGGCTGTCCATAGCAGGAAGATGATTTAGACAGAAGTAATGGGCTCTGCTTGCAGGTGACACATGTTTATCGTCAATCATCAAAGGGGTTGCGTGCAGAATATGGCTGATGGCCCCTTATTCACATGTTTGTCCAGAGCCACAACATTTGCAAACAGCCAGAAGAAAGGTTGTTTCTCACCAGCCTAAGTTGAGCTTCATTTACCAAATGCTGATATTCAAAAAAATAGACAAACAGTGCCTTAAATAACACATTTGCGATATGGATTCACCAGAGCAAGGTCATTGCAAGTACTAAGTTCCCACGATAACAAAATTAAAATGCCACAACTATGCAATCTTCACCTTCAGATTATTATTGTCACACTCCATTGTACTCCTATGCCCAGCTCCCTGCTCTTGTTTTTGTTGAGGGTCCTGGAGCCTCTGCTGAAAAGGCCTATGGATAATAAAGTGTACTGGGTGTCTGTTCAATTTTTTTTTTGATTTCCCGGTTGCAAGTAATTATCTCAGTGTTTCTAAAATCAATGCCTTTCCTGTAATCTATAATTCAAAAAGATTGACATATGTCCTCTTTCATGCTGTTGTTTCAGTTGCGGCTCCGGGACCCTCGTATTAACAAGGCCTGAGGATAAATAAGTGTAACCGGTGTCTAATGAATGTTTTTTTCTATTACACAGGTCATATAAATGATCTGTGGGTTTCTAAAATCAATGCCTTTCCTGTAATCTTTTATTCAAAAGTATGACATATCTCCTCTTTCATGCTGTTGTTTCGGTTGAGGCTCCGGGACCATCATATTAAAAAGGCCTGAGCATAAATAAGTGTCACGGGTGTGTAATCAATTTTTTTTTCTAATTTCACGGTTGCAAATAATGATCTGTGGGTTTCTAAAATCAATGCCTTTCCTGTAATCTTTTATTCAAAAGTATGACATATCTCCTCTTTCATGCTGTTGTTTCGGTTGAGGCTCCGGGACGCTCGTATTAAAAAGGCATGAGCATAAATAAGTGTCACGGGTGTGTAATCAATTTTTTTTTCTAATTTCACGGTTGCAAATAATGATCTGTGGGTTTCTAAAATCAATGCCTTTCCTGTAATCTTTTATTCAAAAGGATGACATATCTCCTCTTTCATGCTGTTGTTTCGGTTGAGCCTCCGGGACCCTCGTATTAAAAAGGCCTGAGCATAAATAAGTGTCATGGCTGTGTAATCAATGTTTTTTTCTAAATTCACGGATGCAAATAATGATCTGTGGGTTTCTAAAATCAATGCCTTTCCTGTAATCTTTTATTCAAAAGGATGACATATCTCCTCTTTCATGCTGTTGTTTCGGTTGAGGCTCCGGGACCCTCGTATTAAAAAGGCCTGAGCATAAATAAGTGTCACGGCTGTGTAATCAATGTTTTTTTCTAAATTCACGGTTGCAAATAATGATCTGTGGGTTTCTAAAATCAATGCCTTTCCTGTAATCTTTTATTCAAAAGGATGACATATCTCCTCTTTCATGCTGTTGTTTCGGTTGAGGCTCCGGGACCCTCGTATTACAAAGGCCTGAGCATAAATAAGTGTCACGGCTGTGTAATCAATGTTTTTTTCTAATTTCACGGTTGCAAATAATGATCTGTGGGTTTCTAAAAGCAATGCCTTTCCTGTAATCTTTTATTCAAAAGTATGACATATCTCCTCTTTCATGCTGTTGTTTCGGTTGAGGCTCCGGGACCCTCGTATTAAAAAGGCCGGAGCATAAATAAGTGTCACGGGTGTGTAATCAATGTTTTTTTCTAATTTCACGGTTGCAAATAATGATCTGTGGGTTTCTAAAAACAATGCCTTTCCTGTAATCTTTTATTCAAAAGGATGACATATCTCCTCTTTCATGCTGTTGTTTCGGTTGAGCCTCCGGGACCCTCGTATTAAAAAGGCCTGAGCATAAATAAGTGTCACGGCTGTGTAATCAATGTTTTTTTCTAAATTCACGGTTGCAAATAATGATCTGTGGGATTTTAAAATCAATGCCTTTCCTGTAATCTTTTATTCAAAAGGATGACATATCTCCTCTTTCATGCTGTTGTTTCGGTTGAGGCTCCGGGACCCTCGTATTAAAAAGGCCTGAGCATAAATAAGTGTCACGGCTGTCTAATCAATGTTTTTGTCTAATTTCACGGTTGCAAATAATGATCTGTGGGTTTCTAAAATCAATGCTTTTCCTGTAATCTTTTATTCAAAAGGATGACATATCTCCTCTTTCATGCTGTTGTTTCGGTTGAGGCTCCGGGACCCTCGTATTAAAAAGGCCTGAGCATAAATATGTGTCACGGCTGTGTAATCAATGTTTTTTTCTAATTTCACGGTTGCAAATAATGATCTGTGGGTTTCTAAAATCAATGCCTTTCCTGTAATCTTTTATTCAAAAGGATGACATATCTCCTCTTTCATGCTGTTGTTTCGGTTGAGGCTCCGGGACCCTCGTATTAAAAAGGCCTGAGCATAAATAAGTGTCACGGCTGTGTAATCAATTTTTTTTTCTAAATTCACGGTTGCAAATAATGATCTGTGGGTTTCTAAAATCAATGCCTTTCCTGTAATCTTTTATTCAAAAGGATGACATATCTCCTCTTTCATGCTGTTGTTTCGGTTGAGGCTCCGGGACCCTCGTATTAAAAAGGCCTGAGCATAAATAAGTGTCACGGCTGTGTAATCAATGTTTTTTTCTAATTTCACAGTTGCAAATAATGATCTGTGGGTTTCTAAAATCAATGCCTTTCCTGTAATCTTTTATTCAAAAGGATGACATTTCTCCTCTTTCATGCTGTTGTTTTGGTTGAGGCTCCGGGACCCTCGTATTAAAAAGGCCTGAGCATAAATAAGTGTCACGGCTGTGTAATCAATGTTTTTTTCTAATTTCACGGTTGCAAATAATGATCTGTGGGTTTCTAAAATCAATGCCTTTCCTGTAATCTTTTATTCAAAAGGATGACATATCTCCTCTTTCATGCTGTTGTTTCGGTTGAGGCTCCGGGACCCTCGTATAAAAAAGGCCTGAGCATAAATAAGTGTCACGGCTGTGTAATCAATTTTTTTTTCTAAATTCACGGTTGCAAATAATGATCTGTGGGTTTCTAAAATCAATGCCTTTCCTGTAATCTTTTATTCAAAAGGATGACATATCTCCTCTTTCATGCTGTTGTTTCGGTTGAGGCTCCGGGACCCTCGTATTAAAAAGGCCTGAGCATAAATAAGTGTCACAGCTGTGTAATCAATGTTTTTTTCTAATTTCACGGTTGCAAATAATGATCTGTGGGTTTCTAAAATCAATGCCTTTCCTGTAATCTTTTATTCAAAAGGATGACATATCTCCTCTTTCATGCTGTTGTTTCGGTTGAGGCTCCGGGACCCTCGTATTAAAAAGGCCTGAGCATAAATAAGTGTCACGGCTGTGTAATCAATTTTTTTTTCTAAATTCACGGTTGCAAATAATGATCTGTGGGTTTCTAAAATCAATGCCTTTACTGTAATCTTTTATTCAAAAGGATGACATATCTCCTCTTTCATGCTGTTGTTTCGGTTGAGCCTCCGGGACCCTCCTATTAAAAAGGCCTGAGCATAAATAAGTGTCACGGCTGTCTAATCAATATTTTTGTCTAATTTCACGGTTGCAAATAATGATCTGTGGGTTTCTAAAATCAATGCCTTTCCTGTAATCCTTTATTCAAAAGGATGACATATCTCCTCTTTCATGCTGTTGTTTCGGTTGAGGCTCCGGGACCCTCATATTAAAAAGGCCTGAGCATAAATAAGTGTGACGGGTGTGTAATCAATTTTTTTTGCTAAATTCACGGTTGCAAATAATGATCTGTGGGTTTCTAAAATCAATGCCTTTACTGTAATCTTTTATTCAAAAGGATGACAGTACTACCAAAATACAGCCAATGAAGGGCCTTAGGAAGACTGAGCCAAGGTTGGATTGTAGTATTTGGTTAGGCTAATCATGATGGCCATGTAGACCACCACCACCGAGAGTCCTGGAAGTAATAGGGATGATGAGATGAAAGAGCTAAGAATAGTAGAACTTGAAACAACAGAGTTAGCCATGGGTGTTAGTGCAAAACCGCTTGGCTTTTTTTTGGCTTTGGGTGCGGCTATTCATGCAGGCCATATAGAGCTGACAACATTCGGTGTTGTATCAGCTATTAAACTAATAAGAACAGTACTACCAAAATACAGCCAATGAAGGGCCTTAGGAAGACTGGGCCAAGGTTGGATTGTAGTATTTGGTTAGGCTAATCATGATGGCCATGTAGACCACCACCACCGAGAGTCCTGGAAGTAACAGGGATGATGAGATGAAAGAGCTAAGAATAGTAGAACTTGAAACAACAGAGTTAGCCATGGGTGTTAGTGCAAAACCGCTTGGCTTTTTTTTGGCTTTGGGTGCGGCTATTCATGCAGGCCATATAGAGCTGACAACATTCGGTGTCGTATCAGCTATTAAACTAATAAGAACAGTACTACCAAAATACAGCCAATGAAGGGCCTTAGGAAGACTGGGCCAAGGTTGGATTGTAGTATTTGGTTAGGCTAATCATGATGGCCATGTAGACCACCACCACCGAGAGTCCTGGAAGTAACAGGGATGATGAGATGAAAGAGCTAAGAATAGTAGAACTTGAAACAAAAGAGTTAGCCATGGGTGTTAGTGCAAAACCGCTTGGCTTTTTTTTTGCTTTGGGTGTGGCTATTCATGCAGGCCATATAGAGCTGACAACATTCGGTGTCGTATCAGCTATTAAACTAATAAGAACAGTACTACCAAAATACAGCCAATGAAGGGCCTTAGGAAGACTGGGCCAAGGTTGGATTGTAGTATTTGGTTAGGCTAATCATGATGGCCATGTAGACCACCACCACCGAGAGTCCTGGAAGTAACAGGGATGATGAGATGAAAGAGCTAAGAATAGTAGAACTTGAAACAACAGAGTTAGCCATGGGTGTTAGTGCAAAACCGCTTGGCTTTTTTTTGGCTTTGGGTGCGGCTATTCATGCAGGCCATATAGAGCTGACAACATTCGGTGTCGTATCAGCTATTAAACTAATAAGAACAGTACTACCAAAATACAGCCAATGAAGGGCCTTAGGAAGACTGGGCCAAGGTTGGATTGTAGTATTTGGTTAGGCTAATCATGATGGCCATGTAGACCACCACCACCAAGAGTCCTGGAAGTAACAGGGATGATGAGATGAAAGAGCTAAGAATAGTAGAACTTGAAACAACAGAGTTAGCCATGGGTGTTAGTGCAAAACCGCTTGGCTTTTTTTTGGCTTTGGATGCGGCTATTCATGCAGGCCATATAGAGCTGACAACATTCGGTGTCGTATCAGCTATTAAACTAATAAGAACAGTACTACCAAAATACAGCCAATGAAGGGCCTTAGGAAGACTGAGCCAAGGTTGGATTGTAGTATTTGGTTAGGCTAATCATGATGGCCATGTAGACCACCATGTAGTAATAAGAACAGTACTACCAAAATACAGCCAATGAAGGGCCTTAGGAAGACTGGGCCAAGGTTGGATTGTAGTATTTGGTTAGGCTAATCATGATGGCCATGTAGACCACCACCACCGAGAGTCCTGGAAGTAACAGGGATGATGAGATGAAAGTGCTAAGAATAGTACTACTTGAAACAACAGAGTTAGCCATGGGTGTTAATCCAAGACCGCTTGGATTTATTTTTGTATTGGGTGCAGCTAATCATGCAGGCCATATAGAGCTGACAACATTCGGTGTTGTATCAGCTATAAAAATAATAAGAACTGTACTATCAAAATACAGACAATGAAGGGCCTATGAAGACTGAGCAAAGGTTGGATTGTAGTATTTTGTTCGGCTAATCATGATGGCCATGTAGACCGCCCGTAACAGGGATGAAAGTGCTAAGAATAGTACTAATTGAAACAACAGAGTTAGCCATGGGTGTTAGTCTAAGACCACTCGGCTTTTTTTTGGGTTTGGGTGCAGCTAATCATGAAGGACAGATAGACCTGCCACCATTTGGTGTTGTAACAGGTATGAAAATGCAAAGAACAGTACTACATAACACAACCTACTTACCATGGGTCCCAGAACATATGTTTGGTTGTTATATTTTGTAAGGGTAATCATGCAGGCCATATAGACCTCCACCGATAGGGTGAGTATGAGTAACAGCTATTAAAATGCGAAGGACATTACTAATTAACACAACATAGTTACCATGTGTCGCAGACCAAGAGCAGATGTCTTATTATTATATTTTGTATGGATAATCATCCAGGCCGTATAGACCTCACCAAATAGGGGGAGTTACAGAGATTAAAGTGCTAAGAATGGTAGTACTTAAAACACAACCTCGTTAAAATAGGTAGCAGACCACATGTCTTATTATTATAATTTTTCAGGGTAATCTGGCAGGCCATATAGAACTCCCCGATAGGGGGGGGGGAACAGGGATTAAAGTGCTAAGAAAAGTACTAATTGACACAAGCTAGTTGGGTCCAAGAACGCATGTTTGATTATTAGAATTTATTAGGGTAATTATATATCTAACAAATCTATCTATTTCTCTTCTATCGATTCTATCTAACTATCAATCTATGTATATCTATCTATCCTATCACTATCAATCTATCTTCTGTCCGGGATGTTTTGAGACAGCCACTTTGGGAATGTTAGTTGATTTAGACCCATTATGGCTTAAAAGCAGACTCTGCATCAACTATGTAATTTTCCATGGGAGTTTTGCCAGGGATCCCCCTCCAGCATGCAACAGTCCAGGTGTTAGTACCCTTGAAACAACTTTTCCATCACTATTGTGGCCAAAAAGAGTCCTTGTAGGTTTTAAAGTTCGCCTGCCTATTGAATTCAATGGCGGTTTGCGCGGTTTGCGCGGTTCGCGCGTTCGCGAACAATACCGGAAGTTCGAGTCCGCGGTTCGCGAACCGAAAATTTTAGGTTCGCGACATCACTACTGTTAACGCTGCTTTTTCACCTTACCGCAAAACTCGTAATCTAGCCGTAAGTTATCTACAATATAACTATTTACTAACTACCTAGTTAAAATAAATACAAACTTACCTGTGAAATAAAAATAAAACCTAAGCTTACACTAATAAAACCTAACATTATTAAAAATAAAAAAAACTAACATTACTAAAAATATAAAAACCTAACATTACTAAAAATAAAAAACCTAAGATTACTAAAAAATTTAAAACTACAATTACAAAAAATAATAAACACTAAAATAAAAAAACTACCATTACAAAAAATAACAAACGAAATTATCCAAAAAATAAAAATTATTCCTATTCTAATACCCCGTTTTTTTTTAAAAAAAAACCCTCTCAAAAATAAAAAAACTCTAATCTGTAATAAACTACCAATAGCCCTTAAAAGGGCCTTTTGTAGGACATTACTCTGAAGTTAACAGCTCTTTTGCAAAAATTTAAAACAAACATAACATTACAAACCCCCACCCCCCCAAACCCACAAAATAAAAAAAAACTAACTAAAAAAAAACCTAATCTACCCATTGCCCTTTTAGCTCTTTTTCGGCCCATTAAAATAAAAAAGCCCAAATCTAAAAAAAAAAACCACCCCCCAAAAAAAACAAAAAAAACACCCAAAATACCCAAAAAAAATAACCCTAACACTAACCCCAAAATCGGTACTCATAGTTGCTGAAGTCCGGCGAACGATCTTCATCCCAGCGGCACAGCATCTTCATCCAGGCAGCTCCATGTTTATCCATCGCAGGACCGGCATCTTCTTCATCCCTGCGGAGGTGGAGCAGTCGATGCTCGGAGGCGAAGGTCCAGGTGGAGGTCCAGGCAGAGGTCCATAGGTCCGACGTGGAGGTCCTCTTCATGTGATCATCCGCCGCACACTGAGGATTCAATGCAAGGTACCCCTTTTATAATGGGGTACCATTGCATTTCTATTGGCTGAAAAATTTAAGCCAGCCAATAGGAAAGAGAGCTGCTTAAATCCTATTGGCTGATTTAAACAGCCAATAGGATTTAAGCATCTCTTATTCCTATTGGCTGATTTGAATTAGTTTTTTTGGGGTTAGTGATAGTTTTTTTTGGGGTGTTTTTTTGGTTTTTTTTTTTAAGATTAGGGCTTTTTTATTTTAATGTGCCAAAATATAGCTGAATGCCCTTTTAAGTGCAGAAAAGGGCTGAATTTTCTTTTACAAATGCCCTTTTCAGGGCAATGGGTAGATTATGTTTTTTTAGTTAGGTATTTTTTATTTTGTGGGTTTTGGAGGGTCGGGATTTGTAATGTTAGGGGGTGTTTGTTTTAATATTTTGCAAAAGAGCTGTTAACTTTAGGGCAATGACCTACAAAAGGCCCTTTTAAGGGCCATTGGTAGTTTATTATAGATTAGGTTTTTTTTATTTTGGGGTGTTTATTTTTTAAACAGGGTATTAGAATTGAAACATTTTTTATTATTTTGGATAATTTCGTTTGTTATTTTTTGTAATGGGATTTTTTTTATTTTTGGGGTGTTTGTTTTTTTTAAGATTAGGCATTTTTTTATTTTTAATGGGCCAAAAAAGAGTTGAATGCTCTTTTTTTTTTTTTTAAATACTTTTTTTATTGAGGACAAAAAAGATTGACATGTACAACATGAAATGATACATCAATTAAGGAGCAATAATATGAAATTATCATAGGTACAACGTATTGTAGACAGTTACAGAGTATTACTACTGATCCTATTTTTTAAGTCTTGAAGTGGTGGACCATAATCAAAAGTGTCATGTCATCAGCCCTCCTAAGGAAATTACCATCCAGCTATAGTATGCCTAGTCCCCCCTTTTTTTAAAAAAAATACAAAACCAGACAAACATATGTAACCATATTCAATAAACTTTCAACTAAATAACAACTCATCTAGGACTCGTATGCATAGGCTGTGATACCCAAATTCGATCCCTGTGGTGGTGAAGGGAAAAAAAAAAAAAAAAAAGGTGGGAAACCCCTCTCTCTAAACAACAACTCCCCCTCCCCCCCCCCCCTGGTGTTATCTAGTGTTTGGTATAGAAATCCCCATTCACCCCTCAAAGAGGCTGTATTCAGTATGAGCGAATGGAGCTAGTATTTGTCTCTGTAAATCTAAACTCAATGTTACAATATATGCCTGCCATTTATTTATAAAGTGTTTAAGCCTTTTGTTAGTGTCCATCTTGGTATCTAACTGTTCTATGAGCAATTGTCTATGTAGACTGTGTTTGAATGTTTTAAATGCGGGAGCAGTTTTCACCGTCCATACCTTCAGAATGACCTTTCTTGCTATTAAAATTATCGTAGTGAGCAGGGGGCCATGTCTAGGACTCTGCTCTCTCCATTCCAAAAAGCAGATTTGTTCAATACCAACTTGAACTTTGATTGCTATGACATTAGTAATCCAGTAGGCAATTTTTCCCCAAAACTGTCCAACCCGTGGGCATGTATGAAAATAATGAAGGAAGTGAAGGTCATTCAATCTGCACTTACTGCATTCATTCACTACATTAGTGTTACGGTTACCCTTAGTCTCGCTGAGAGATGGACCGCTTAGTAGCCTGGATCCCTATTGCTAAAGAGGGGAGAAGCTGCTTTCCATAGTATTCTATATGAGTCTCGCAAATATAGAATAATCTCCCTTAGCTGCAGTACCGCTAGGATACCCTTCTGCCCACAAAAACGAGTCAACGCTGCGATTGAGGGTCAAACAAGAACTCAGGACTGGGATGCCCAGCCTGCTTTTTATTAAGGTTACATGCACACAGGGCACTCCCAGGGGGAGAGGGGGGGGAAGCACAAAATCCCCCATCACACATTTAGATAGAGAGCACTGTCCTTTGACAGGCCACAATAGGATTACAGTACTTAAGATAACAAGTTTACAAGTTCATCTTATCAATTAGCAGTCTGGCTCCAGAGGTGATTAGACAATAGTTTCTAAAAGCTGAAAAAAAAGAGTTAACTCTTTATGAAATGATACTTGTTACGGTTTTCTTGGAGCCCTTCTTAGGCGCTGGCTTGCTGGTTCAGGCATTGCTGCTGGGAAATAAGCTCTTCACAACAAAATAACTAATGCTTCTGTAACAGTGCTCCCTTTCTGTGGAACACTCTGGCAGACACGGTCTGACCCCTTTTCGGGGCAGACTAAGGCTGTCCAGACCGCTGATTATGCGGGGCTGAGGTCGGTTTGTCTGGACAACCCGTCGGCGTTGCCATTCTGTTTCCCAGGTCTGTAAGTAATGGTGAAATTGAAGGGTTGCAACGATAAGCTCCAACGTAATAGCCTGCCGTTATCTCCAGAGACCCGGTTCAGCCACACCAACGGGTTATGGTCGGTGACCAGAGTGAACTCCTGACCATATAAATAGGGAGTCAATTTCTTTAATGCCCACACCAAAGCCAAACACTCCTTTTCGACCGCTGCATAGCTGACTTCGCGGGGCAGGAGCTTCCGGCTGATGTAGGCAACTGGATGCTCCCCTCCATCTTCGCCTACTTGGCTGAGGACGGCTCCCAGCCCGAACATGGAAGCATCTGTATGGACGATAAAACGTTTGTTAAGGGCTGGGGCCGCCAAGACAGGAGCGTTAATTAGAGCATTTTTGAGAGCCTGGAAAGCCGTTTCACAGTGGGGAGACCACAGGACCTGTCGAGGTAAGTTCTTCTTGGTCAAGTCAGTCAGGGGTTTGGCAAGTGTGCTGTAGTCTGGTACGAACCGTCTATAGTACCCTGCCGTGCCCAGGAAGGCTAGGACCTGAGTCTTAGTGATGGGGGTGGGCCAATTGGCGACAGCTTCTATTTTGGCCGGCTCTGGTCGCTGCTTTCCACACCCCACCCGGTGACCCAGGTACTGTACCTCGGCCATCCCAAAGTGGCATTTTTCTGGCTTCAGAGTCAGGCCAGCAGCCCGGATCTGATCCAGAACCATTCCCACATGAGCTAAGTGGTCCTCCCAGGACTCACTGTGGATCGCTATGTCGTCCAGGTAGGCGCAAGCAAAACTCTGGAAGCCATCCAGGAGCCTATCCACCAAGCGCTGGAATGTAGCTGGGGCATTCTTCATCCCAAACGGCATTACCCTAAACTGATATAAGCCGAATGGGGTGACGAATGCCGACTTGGGGATAGCCTCCGGGGCCAGGGGAATCTGCCAGTAACCTTTGCAGAGGTCAATAGTGGTCAGGTAATTTCCCCTGGCTATACGATCGAGTAGCTCGTCTACCCTGGGCATAGGGTAAGCGTCTGTCACGGTATTTTCATTGAGCCTCCGATAGTCTACGCAGAACCGGGTGGTCCCATCTTTCTTGGGCACCAAGACAACTGGGGAGGCCCAGGGACTATCGGAGGGCTCAATTACCCTGAGCTGGAGCATCTCATCGATCTCCTTCTTCATTCCTGTCCTAACTGCTTCGGGGATTCGGTACGGAGCCTGGCGCAAGGGAGCTTGTCCCGGAGTATCTACCTGGTGGGTGGTTAAAGTAGTGTACCCTGGCTTCGGGGAGAAGGTGAGGTGTTTAGACTGGAGGAGTTGGTTGAGCTGCTCCCTTTCAGTGGGGCTAAGTCGGTCCCCTATCTGAACCTGCGCCACTATACCTGTGGGGAGGCTCTTTTCTAATAGGTCTGGAATGGGTAAACTGTCGGGGTCTTCCTGAGGGGAACAACATACGGCCGTCACGTTCTCTGGCCGCTCAAAATATTCCTTGAGCATGTTTACATGGAATGTCTTTCTAAGATTGTTGTCGTGGCAGCTAGCTATCACATAAGTGGTGTCTCCCCTTTTCTCTATGATCTGGTAGGGACCCTGCCAGGACGCCTGCAATTTGTCTGTCTTCACCGGCTTAAGTACTAACACCTTTTGTCCTATGGTGAAGATTCTCTTTCGGGCCCCCCGATCGTACCATACTTTCTGTCTTCTCTGGGCCAACTGGAGATTAGCCCGCACGGATTTGGCTAATTGCTCCATTCGGTCCCTGAGTTCCAGCACGTATGGCACAATGGGGACACCGTCAGCCTCCATCTCTCCCTCCCAGTGCTCCCGGATCAGGTTTAGGGGTCCCCGTACCTTTCTTCCGTAGAGCAACTCGAAGGGAGAGAACCCTGTCGTTTCCTGGGGCACCTCCCGATAAGCAAATAGGAGGTGCGGCAGGAAGCGTTCCCAGTCTCGGTATTCCTGAGTGAACGTCTTGAGCATTTGCTTGAGGGTCCCATTGAACCTCTCACACAGCCCGTTCGTCTGGGGGTGGTATGGGGAGCTCAGGAGGGACTTAATTTTGCAAACCTGCCAGAGTTGTTGGGTCAATTCAGCCGTAAATTGGGTGCCTCGGTCGGATAGGATTTCTTTTGGAAATCCTACCCGGGAGAACACCTGTACTAGTGCATTCGCTACCGTATCCGCTTGTATGTTGGATAGGGCGACAGCCTCTGGGTACCTGGTAGCGTAGTCCACTACGGTAAGAATGTATCGCTTACCGGAGGGACTAGGGGTAGCCAGTGGTCCCACTAGGTCAATAGCAACCCGGCTGAAGGGTTCCTCTACAATGGGCATATTTACTAGCTGGGCTTTAGGGTGATCGCCTCGCCTTCCTACTCGTTGACACACATCGCAGGTGTTACAGTAAGTTCTAACGTCAGCGTGCACCCCTGGCCAAAAGAACGTGTGAGTAATGCGGTGTAGGGTACGGGTAACGGCTAGGTGGCCTGCTAAGGGGATGTCGTGGCCTATTTTGAGGATTTCTTGACGGTATTTGTGGGGCACTACCAGCTGTCGCCTACGCTGTCCCCTTTTCTCTGTCCAGCGGTATAGTTTCCCTTTTTCCCATAAGAATGTTTCGTTATCTGCCCCGCCCCCTCCGGTCTCTGCTCGTTCCCGGTACTTTTGTAAGGTCGGGTCAGTCTTAGACTCTGCCTCGAAAGCATCTGGGGTGTCCCAGGGTATGGGGCCTAACCTGTCAGGCAAGGTCGGGGTAGGTCTTACCTGTGTCTCCCGCACTGGTGAGAGCTCTCGCTCCATCCGGGCTTGGGCCCGTGTAGTCACTGGGTCCGCCTCGTTGTTGCATACTGGAGCATAGGCAGAAGTCATGGGGCCCAAATCGTTGCCCAGTAGTACTTCGGCAGGTAAATTATCCATTAGGCCCACGTTCACAGCCCCCTTTCCCGCTCCCCAATCAAGATGCACTTTAGCTGTTGGAATTTTGTACACATCCCCCCCCGCCACTCTAACGGCCACAGTCTGTCCGGATCGCTTGTGCTCTGGCACCAAATGACTCTGTACCAGCGTGATAGTAGCCCCTGTGTCTCGCAATCCCTCGGTAGATCGCCCCTCGAGCCATACCCTCTGCCGATGGTGCTGGCGGTTATCTGAGGCAGCATATACAGGGACTGCCTCGTGAAGCGGCCCCACATATCCCTCCATAGGGGCCTCTTGGTTAACACAGAGGGCCCGGGCCGGACGATAGGACCCAGAGGGGTAATTGTAATTCCTGGGTGTCTGGTGCGTATTAAGGGGGCAGCTAGCCATGAAATGCCCTGGTTGCTTGCATCGGTGGCAAGTCGGTCTGGGACGCTCAGAGCTGTTATTGGGTGGTCCTGAGTGTCGGACGGGCCTTGTGGGCACCGGGGCTCGGAATTCAGTACGAGGGGGTGCACGGTAAACCTCTCTGGGTTCGACCCGTGCTGGAGCTCGGTAGTTCATGGGTTCGTGAAGACGGGAGTCATAATGTTCATCGGCCAATTTGGCTGCTTCTTCTAAGGTAGAAGGCCGCCTGTCTCGCAGCCATTCCTTCCCTTGCTGTTCCATGCCATTATAAAAATGTTCTAAGAGAAACAATTGTAAAATTTCCTCCCCAGTCACCGCTTTACTTCCGCTCAGCCAGTGATTTGCCGCTCTCCGCATTCGGTGCGCCCATTCCATATGGGTATCGTTAGGCTTCTTTTCCGTGCCCCGAAACTGTCGGCGATACGTGTCCGGAGTTACAGCGTACCGTCGCAACAGTGTCTCCTTAACTAGCTCATACTGTGTCACTTCCTCAGCACCCAGAGTACGAAAGGCTTCCAGGGCTCGCCCGGATAGTTTCCCAGACAATATCGTGGGCCACTCTCTGTTGGGAATCTGGTGCAGGGCACATTGCCTTTCGAAGTCCGCCAAATATTCATCAATCCCTGTCTCGCTCTCTAGGAAGGGTCGAAATGCCGCATAGGGTATCTTGGGCCTCCCAGCATTTTCGACAGGGATGATTACCTGCGGGGCTTCAGCATTGCAGTGTGCATTCGCTAGGTTGAGTTCGTGGGCTCGAGTCTCTCGTATATCCTCGTCCGCCTCTGCCATCAACTGCTGTACCAATTCCATGGAGGGGTTCGGCCCGTATAATGAGAGCCTTTCCCGAACAATCCTGGTTTTTTCGTCACTAATCGTGGTCGGTGTTTCCGCCATTGTGAAGCTCTGATCCAGTTCGGTCAATTCTGCGATCAGCTCTCTCCTCGGCCGGTTGCTGGCGTACCCCCCTCTGCTTTCAAGTAAATCCTTTTGGGTTGTACGCTTCAATTTTTCGTAAGCGCTCTCCATCCGTTCTGTACCTCTCCTAGGAAATCCAGGAAAATCCCGCCGCTGCCGCCAAATGTTACGGTTACCCTTAGTCTCGCTGAGAGATGGACCGCTTAGTAGCCTGGATCCCTATTGCTAAAGAGGGGAGAAGCTGCTTTCCATAGTATTCTATATGAGTCTCGCAAATATAGAATAATCTCCCTTAGCTGCAGTACCGCTAGGATACCCTTCTGCCCACAAAAACGAGTCAACGCTGCGATTGAGGGTCAAACAAGAACTCAGGACTGGGATGCCCAGCCTGCTTTTTATTAAGGTTACATGCACACAGGGCACTCCCAGGGGGAGAGGGGGGGAAGCACAAAATCCCCCATCACACATTTAGATAGAGAGCACTGTCCTTTGACAGGCCACAATAGGATTACAGTACTTAAGATAACAAGTTTACAAGTTCATCTTATCAATTAGCAGTCTGGCTCCAGAGGTGATTAGACAATAGTTTCTAAAAGCTGAAAAAAAAGAGTTAACTCTTTATGAAATGATACTTGTTACGGTTTTCTTGGAGCCCTTCTTAGGCGCTGGCTTGCTGGTTCAGGCATTGCTGCTGGGAAATAAGCTCTTCACAACAAAATAACTAATGCTTCTGTAACAATTAGGATTTAATTTAGATAACCTTCGTGGGATGATGTAATCTTTATGTAACATTCTGATCTGAGATTCTCTAAAGGTCATGGACAACGTCGCCCTCTTAACATTTTCAATACTCTGCTGTATCGCTTCAGTCAAGTCCTCCCCCTCCAGGTCTCTATTCCATTAATTCTCTAACAAAATCAAATTTTTAGTTTCAGTTTTACTTAGTAGGGTTCTGTATAGCCCTGAAATTGTAAAATTGACCATTTTGAATGAGGCTACCGAAGGGCTGAGAGCATGCGGCTCCCAAAAGTGTGGATCTGTTTTGATTAACTGGTTAATATAATGCCTCATTTGAAGGTAGGCATAAAAATGAGTTTGCGGTAGTCTGAACTGATTTTGTAAGTCAGTAAAAGTCTTTATGCACCGCCTAGTTGGATCCAGAGCATCCCCTACCAAGCACAATCCCATGCCCTCCCAAGTAACAAAAGGAGAGGTGTCAATGCCTGGAGGAAAACTAGCATTGTTCCGTAGTGGGATCATTCTTGAAGGCACACAGCAATGTCCAACGTGATGCAAAGTGAGCCGCCAAGCTCTTAGCACATCTTTGTAAAGAAAATTGTCTATAACCTCTAAAGGGATGTTGTTAAAGGAAGCAAAGGGCAGAAAGGAAATTGCCAATCTAACATTAGGCGGTTAAGTGTCGCCCAATTATACAACTTTAGATTGGTTAAGCCCAAGCAACCCTGGGAAGGTTGAGCATACAACTTGGTAAGGGCTATTCTTGGCTTGCCCCCTTTCCATAGAAAGCCCGAAAGGGCCCGTGTATATATAGCCATGTCCTTCTTTGTGATCAGAAAGGGCGTCATTAGGAGAGGGTATAAAATCTGCGGTAAAATTACCATCTTGATCAGGTTAACACGTCCCGTGAGGGAGACAGGCAGGCTCCTCCAGACCTCCAGGGTCAGCTCAATGTCTCGACACACCTGTGTGATATTAGTATGGTACAAGGTTTGAATATTGGTGGACAAATGAATCCCCAAGTAAGTCAGGGTTGGATTAGCTTCCTTGAATGGGTAAGTAAAGGACTGGATATGGTGCTTTCGAAGCCACAAAATCTCCAATTTGGCTTCATTTATCTTGTAGCCCGAAAAGGACCCAAACGCTTCTATTGTTGCTAAAATTTTAGGAATATATTTTGCCGGATGCTCTACAAATAAGAGCATGTCGTCCGCATATAGGGCAGGTTGTAATCTCGAGTCTCCCAGTGCAATGCCTGGGTATGCTTTGCGTAGCTTAACAGCTAGAGGCTCTAAGGCCAGATTAAAAAGAAGGGGGGAGAGAGGGCATCCCGGATGAGTGGCCCTCTGTAAAATGATATGTGGAGAAAACAAACCGTTGGCCATGATATAAATCCATGGGGCTGCATATATATTACCGATATAGTGAAGAAAGGATCCCGAGAAACCAAAACGCTGCAGCGTATCGAGAAGGTGGCTCCACACCACCTTGTCAAAGGCCTTCTCTGCGTCCAAGGACAGCAGGAAGGCCTCCGACTCGTCACGCGCCCTCAGGGCTCCAGGCCTGACCGAGAAGTGTGCTATCGCATGTAGCACCCTCTGAACGTTAGTCACTAATGTTCTATGACACATGTATCCAGTTTGATCGGGGTGAATGATGTCCGTTAATATCACTTTTAATCTATCGGTCAAGATTTTCATTAATACCTTATAATCCGAATTAAGGAGGGAAATGGGTCGATAAGACTCAGGCAAACCAGGGTCCTTCCCAGGTTTCGGAATCAGAGACACATGTGCCATTGTAAACGTTTTAGGGGGAGAGACCAAATCTTTGTAATATAAGTTAAATAGTTTAGTTAGGGTGGGAGTGATCTGGGGCTTTAATAGTTTGTAAAACACGATGGGTAGGCCATCTGGGCCCGCCGCTTTTCCATTTGACATGGAAGAAATCATTCTCAATATCTCTTCTGAGGAGATAGGGGAGTTTAGAGCTGTCAATTGTTCCAGGTTAATCTGTGGAAGGTCTAAATCGTTCCAAAACGAAGTTATAACCTCCTGAGGAGCCATCTTTTGGCTAGCATATAGATTGGAGTAATACTCCGCTAGAGCCTCTACTATGGACTCAGGAGTCTTGTGGGTTTTATTACGAAATTTAATAGCCGCAATAGGCTTGCGAGCCGCCCGATGATTTATTAGAGAGGCCAGTAGTCTGCCAGATCTGTCTCCTTCCCTATAGTACCTGGCACTCGATCTGAGAAGCTGTGCAACCGCCTGATGATTACGGAAAACATCCAACTCACCTTTATTGGTGAGGTATCTATCTTTTGTAAGCAGACAAGGGTCGTTGCAGTATGCTTGATAAGACTCTGTTAGGGTCTCCTGCAGCTTTTGCAATTTGGCCTGCATTTTCCATCGCAGCGCAGCCACTAAGGAAATTATGTCTCCTGTCAGAACTGCCTTAGCCGTATTGCAGAATAATTCTGGATTGTCCAAATGTATATGGTTATCCGTGTAATAATCATTCCATGCATGGGTGAGATGTTTCAAGAAGGCGTCCGAAGTATAGAGATACCCGGGGAATCTTAGCATTTGTTTATTAGAGACCAGAGCTCCCAAAGAAACCACCAGCTCAACTGGTGCATGGTCAGAGACCACCACATTGTGAATTTTAGTCTTGGTCACTCTCTGAATCACGTTAGAGGAGACCAAAAAAAGATCAATGTGAGAAAGCATTGGAGTGGCCCTAGAGATGCATGTAAAATCTTTGCTTTCAGAATTACGTAGCCTCCAAACATCCACAAGCTGTAAAGAGTCAGCAAGCCTAGCAAACACCTTCCTTTCAAATTTACCTTTGCCCCTAGGTCTATGCCCCGATATTGGACGCTCTGGATCCTGCATTCTATCACAAATAGGATTCGGAGCCAAATTAAAATCTCCCCCAAGTACTATGTCTAATCCCATATATGGGGTAAGTGTCTGAATGATTTTAGTCCAAAAAGCTATGGATTTACAGTTTGGAGCATATATGTTGCAGAGTACTAGAATCTTCTGGTTAATTCTGATCTTCACCACCAAAAACCTCCCCTCTGTGTCTTTATGAGTAGCTAATACCTCTATGTTCCCTCGTTTCCCAAAAATAATTGCAATGCCTCTACTGGAATTAGTATACGAAACATATTACACCGATCCCACCCAATCTTTTCTCAGTTTTTCATGTTCCACCTCGGAGAGATGGGTCTCCTGCAATAATGCAATGTCTGCCCCTAAATGTCTTACATGTGTCAGTATAGTGATTCTCTTGGTGGTAGAGTTAATCCCCCCCACATTCCATGTTATAAATCTTACCACCATTCAGATGTCCATGTGTGAGCCAGAACTGAGTCCAACCTTCTGTGAGAGAGAGGGAGAGGGAAGGAAGAGAGGAGGAAGAGAGAGAGAAAAAAAACCCACCCCTACACCCCACCACCACAACAGTATATCAGCATGTATCCTCTATAGGCTAGGGTTATTTTAAAAAAAATAGGTGTGACATTTTTCCAAAGCCAAAAAACAGCAGCTATGCATACATATAAATTAACACCTAGCAGCTCTGATTGAGAGAACATTGGTTTGTGGTGCTCTCTAGATTGGGGAGTTACTTCCTCATCTATATTGTCATGAATAGTTAAACTACTGATCTCTAGATGCTCCGCACCTAAATGCAGAGCAGATGTCCCAATCTTGTGAGAGTAAAAGAATTGCAGGGCCGCAACATGGAAAATGAACAGTGCAACAGAACAAATCACATTAACAAAAACAGATAAATTACACTCAAGTAGCTCCAGTTGAGATAACATAAGAATGTGATGCTCTCTAGGCTGGGGAATTACTTCCTCATCTAAATTGTTGTGAATATTTAAACTATTGAACATTACGTGTTCCACACCTAAGTGCAGAGCAATTGTCCCAACCTCATGAAAGCAGCATAATTGAGGAGCTACATTACAGAAAATGACCAGTGCAACAAAAAAAGAACAATACCATAAACAAAATTAGTTATATAACCAATTGTACAAAAAATAACACATCAGTGTAACATTTGAGGTTAAATTTAGCCACATTCATCATGTGTATTGTGGATCTGCCGTAAACTCCCCCTGCCCCCTTTCAGCCTAGGTCCGAGTGGGATGATCTGGGTGAACCTGTTACAGCTCTATTTCTATCGCTACCCAAGTACTCAGTAACTTCCTGCAGAGAATCAATGAACTTCGGGCCGGAAGGAGTCAGAAGTTTTAGTTTAGCAGGATACAAAAGATATACCTTTTTCCCTTCTCTATTCAACTGTGAACAAATTGGGGAGAATTCCTTACGTTTTCTCATAAACTCAGAGGAGTAGTCTTGAAATATTAAAAGCTTGGAGCCCTCAAACAAAATTGGAGAAGCTTTTCTATAAGCGCGTAGCATCTCCACCTTAAGTTGAAAATGTAAAAGTTTGGTTATAACCTGTCTAGGTTGAACGTTGCCCCTCTCTTGTTGTCTTTCTGGGCCTACCCTATGAGCCCTTTCTACGCTGCCTTTAAACACTGCTGGGGTTAGCTTAAGGATCACTGGTAGAGTATCTTCTACAAAATGAATAAGCTCCTTGGGCTTCACGCTCTCAGGTATCCCTATTATGCGTAAATTATTGCGACGGGACCTGTTTTCCAAGTCCTCTAATCTCTGGTGTAAAATGATGTTTTGCTTCACTAGGGCGTCTAATTGTGTGTCATGAGTAATGGATGTATCTTCAAGCCCTGATACCCTATCTTTCATTTGAGTGAATCTAACAGAGAATTGTTTAATTTCCCCCGTTAAGTGATCAAGACCTTTTTGCAAGCATTCTATTTTTTGGAGAAAGATGGAGGAGAGCTGCTGGACCACTACATGCATATCCATGGGAAGCGTATTTAGCTCCTGTGTAGTAGGGGATGTATCTTGCAAGTGGTCAGCAGCACCCCTAATCTTACCAACACCTTTACTTTTACCTGACATCTTGTTTCCAGCCAAAAATCTATCCATGTACTGACACAATGGATCACAATTACCTTTTACCTATGTATTAAAATATCACAATATGAAAAAAATAACAGATATACATAATTTCTCAAAATCTGAAAAAACAACCATACAGTTTCACCAGCAGTTTGAGTCCAGAGTCAGATGATAAGAGTCACAGATATTGTCCTTAATGTGCGGTGTTGGTGTTTAGACTGCTAAGGCCTGTGAGGCAAATAAGGAAGCCTGCCTGCACAGAACGCAAACAGCTTAGGTGCATCAGCCAAGAGATTCTAGTGGGCAATCCAAAACTGATCAGATTGCTGCCATTCCCTCTGTAGAACTTCAACCTAGGGCAAAACAGTGCAGTTTCTCAACTTAAACACATACGGCTAGATTTAGAGTTTTGTCGATAAGGACCCGAAAAGCTAACGCCGGCTTTTTTCTGGCCGCACCATAAAAATAACTCTGGTATTGAGAGTCCACGTAAAGGCTGCGTTAGGCTCCAAAAAAGGAGCGTAGAGCATATTTAACGCAGCTTCAACTCTCGATACCAGAGTTGCTTACGCAAGCGGCCAGCCTCAAAAACGTGCTCGTGCACGATTCCCCCATAGGAAACAATGGGGCTGTTTGAGCTGAAAAAAAACACCTGCAAAAAAGCCGCGTTCAGCTCCTAACGCAGCCCCATTGTTTGCTATGGGGAAACACTTCCTACGTCTGCACCTAACACTCTAACATGTACCCCGAGTCTAAACACCCCTAACCTTACACTTATTAACCCCTAATCTGCCGCCCCCGCTATCGCTGACCCCTGCATATTATTTTTAACCCCTAATCTGCCGCTCCGTAAACCGCCACTACTTACATTATCCTTATGTACCCCTAATCTGCTGCCCCTAACACCGCCGACCCCTATATTATATTTATTAACCCCTAATCTGCCCACACAACGTCGCCGCCAGCTACCTACACTTATTAACCCCTAATCTGCTGAGCGGACCTGAGCGCTACTATAATAAAGTTATTAACCCCTAATCCGCCTCACTAACCCTATAATAAATAGTATTAACCCCTAATCTGCCCTCCCTAACATCGCCGACACCTAACTTCAATTATTAACCCCTAATCTGCCGACCGGAGCTCACCGCTATTCTAATAAATGTATTAACCCCTAAAGCTAAGTCTAACCCTAACACCCCCCTAACTTAAATATAATTTAAATCTAACGAAATTAATTAACTCTTATTAAATAAATTATTCCTATTTAAAGCTAAATACTTACCTGTACAATAAATCCTAATATAGCTACAATATAAATTATAATTATATTATAGCTATTTTAGGATTAATATTTATTTTACAGGTAACTTTGTATTTATTTTAACCAGGTACAATAGCTATTAAATAGTTAAGAACTATTTAATAGCTAAAATAGTTAAAATAATTACAAAATTACCTGTAAAATAAATCCTAACCTAAGTTACAATTAAACCTAACACTATACTATCATTAAATTAATTAAATAAAATACCTACAATTACCTACAATTAAACCTAATAATAGCGGTGAGCTCCGGTCGGCAGATTAGGGGTTAATAATTGAAGTTAGGTGTCGGCGATGTTAGGGAGGGCAGATTAAGGGTTAATACTATTTATTATAGGGTTAGTGAGGCGGATTAGGGGTTAATAACTTTATTACAGTAGCGGTGCGGTCCGCTCGGCAGATTAGGGGTTAATAAGTGTAGGCAGGTGGAAGCGACGTTGAGGGGGGCAGATTAGGGGTTAATAAATATAATATAGGGGTCGGCGGTGTTAGGGGCAGCAGATTAGGGGTACATAAGGATAACTTAAGTAGCGGCGCTTTGCGGTCGGCAGATTAGGGGTTAATTATTGTAGGTAGCTGGCTGCGACGTTGTGGGGGGCAGGTTAGGGGTTAATAAATATAATATAGGGGTCGGCGGTGTTAGGAGCAGCAGATTAGGGGTACATAAGTATAACGTAGGTGGCGGTCGGCAGATTAGGGGTTAAAAAAATTTAATCGAGTGGCAGCGATGTGGGGGGACCTCGGTTTAGGGGTACATAGGTAGTTTATGGGTGTTAGTGTACTTTAGGGCACAGTAGTTAAGAGCTTTATAAACCGGCGTTAGCCCAGAAAGCTCTTAACTACTGACTTTTTTCTGCGGCTGGAGTTTTGTCGTTAGAATTCTAACGCTCACTTCAGACACGACTCTAAATACCGGAGTTAGAAAAATCCCATTGAAAAGATAGGATACGCAATTTACGTAAGGGGATCTGCGGTATGGAAAAGTCGCGGCTGAAAAGTGAGTGTTAGACCCTATTTTGAGTGACTCCAAATACCGGAGGTAGCCTAAAACCAGCGTTAGGAGCCTCTAACGCTGGTTTTCACGGCTACCGCCAAACTCCAAATCTAGGCCATAGACAGGCTGAAATTCCTGAAGTCAGATAGATTATTCAAAGTCCCCACAATGATGGGTCAGAGATGATCCCTCTCCTCTTGATTGCCAAAAAGTATTTCCCAGAGTCGCCTGTGTCCTGCTGAAGCAATAGGGGTGTAAGTGTAATGTCCCCGGTCTCAGCCCTCTACAAGGATAGTGTTCAGTTAGGTGAAAGGAGCCTAAGTGAGGGTGTGTGTTCCGTACCTAGTGTGGCCGAACTCAAAACAGTTCGGCCGCACTAGCACACTGATCTCTCACTCCGGTAACAGACCAAATAGGCAAACGGGTGTCCGGCACTCCAGGATGACCCAGAACAGCACTGCTAATTTTGCCTCTTGAAAATACTTATCGGGCAAGATGGCGCCTGCTATTTTCGCTCCACAAATGGATGCTCGCCTTTGCTGAAAGGGCGCTGTGTATATGCCCCTGCGAATCTCTACTCTGTCCCCTCTCACCTCTTCACCGAGATTTGTCACCGGGATACTTCAAGGAGAGGGCTCCGGTTCTTCCTCCAAGGTCCGGATTGCTTTTCAGGAGCTCCGTGGCTTCAGGGAAAGAGGTAGCTATGCCCGAGGGGGAGTCCAACCGTCTCAGCTTCACAATCGGGTCCCAGCCAATTTAGTGAGACCCCAGTGTCTTAGCAATACTTCTGTCGACAGTGCAATCGGTTGCTATGTACAAGTGCACTTCCATGTGCTGTCGTAATTGCGGTGGGGGATCGATGTCTTTTACCAGTGCTAATGTCGCCGGGCACCAAATGTGCTAAGGCTAAGGTGCACTTGGGCTTATTGAGAGCAGATGTTCGCCGGTACAGTTAAAATTTTTGCGAATAAACACTTTAAAGTTGATTTCTGCTCCGGAGCTACCAACTCAAGCTGCTCTCTCTTCAGCCCGCCCACCGGAAGTCCGAGTTGAATGCCCTTTTAATGGCAATGCCCATACAAATGCCCTTTTGGGGGCAATGGGTAGATTAGGTTTATTTTTATTTTGTGGGTTTGGGGGTGGGGGGTTGTAATGTTAGGGGGTGTTTGTTTTTATTTTTTTGCAAAAGAGCTGTTAACTTTAGGGCAATGCCCTACTAAATGCCCTTTTAAGGGCCCATAGTAGTTTATTAAAGATTAAGGTTTTTTTTTTTGGGGGGGGGGGGTTTAAAATGGGGTATTAGAATACGAATAATGTTTATTTTTTTGAATAATTCCTTTTTTTATTTTTGTAATGTAGTTTTTTTTATTTTTTGTAATTTTAGTGTTTATTGTTTTTTGTAATTGTAGTTTTAATATTTTAGTAATGTTAGGTTTTTTTATTTTTAGTAATGTTAGTTTTTTTATTTTTAGTAATGTTAGGTTTTATTAGTGTAATCTTAGGTTTTATTTTTATTTCACAGGTAAGTTTGTATTTATTTTAACTAGGTGGTTAGTAAATAGTTATATTGTAACTAGCTTAGGTTTTATTTTTATTTCACAAGTAAGTTTATATTTATTTTTAAATAGGTAGTTAGTTAATAATTGTAACTCACCTGTCCATTACCTGTCCGTCTGCTCTGAATACGAATACGATCGGGTTGATTGACACCCCCTGCTAGCACGCGAATCTGCAGGGGGCGGTATTGCACCAGCAGTTCACAAGAACTGCGGGTGCAATGATAAATGCAGAGAGCGTATGCTGTCGGCATTTATCGATGTGCAGCGGACATGATCCGCAATATCGGATCATGTCCGCTCACACAATGATAATTTGGACCCAGTGTGTAAGTTGAAAGTAAAAAGTTAGTGCGCAAGTGAAGCACAAGACATGTTAACTGTAGGACTTCAGCTATCATGACCGGGTTAACTTCTTCTCTCTATAGACAATGGAGAGTTCAAGTGGAAAAAAAAACCTAACACCTATTGCTCATGCGCTAACCCGACACTGTGTTTAACCCGCAACGCTAACCCAAAGTGAGAAATATATTTTTTACATGTTCTTCACAGGATAAAGTGTTATTTTTATTTATAAATATTTATTTGACACTAGGCAGAGAGCATGGCCATTTGCAAACTTCTGCTCCGAGAGCTAGTTCACAGAAACAAGTAAGCAGGGGCAATTACATCAGCCCACCCTTAAACAATTTGTGGTTGTCCATTCAGGGGGTATGTCAAAGCAGCAATTGAATAAGGTTACACATCTGATTGCGCAAAATATTATAGTTGTAGGAGCTTCCTTCTCTGTGATAGAAGCGGAGCCCGTTAGGCAGCTAATACAAGCTTTGGCTCCCAAATAACTCTTGCCTTCATGAACCACCTTTAGTTATAAGTCTTTTCTCCTACATGCTGAGGTTTAGGATAGGCAGCATACCGTAGCTAATATTTTAGCAACTCTTAGAAATATGGTGGCACAGTGAGTTAGAGAACAGGCAAGTACACCAGTAGAAATGGGGTTTGTGGTGAGTGATGGTGCAGCAAATATGGTCAAAGCAATAAGAGATGGTGACTTTGTTGGTCTGCTGTTTTCCTGTCCACTCACCAATGTAAAAAGTGAGAGAATTTTCTCTGTTACAGGCAATATCCTCAACCCACAGATGTCACAGCTCTAACCACACCTCATGGAGCAAGTTACATTTTTAAAAATCAACATCCCCAAGCTTGGATACCCTGCTTTAGTTTTTCATGCTGATTGACTTGTGATATCTTTTTGCATCTCGGTCTGTTAACTTCTGGAAAATCCCAATACTGCCTACTGCTGCACTGTATTACAGCCAGTTCAATCCAGCCTACTGCTGCACTGTATTACAGCCAGTTCAATCTGGCCTACTGCTGCACTGTATTATAGCCAGTTCAATTTGCCTACTGCTGCCAGTGCCATACTGTCAGTTTCATCCTGCCTACTGCTGCCAGTGAAAGCAAAGTTTCAGCTATAGGCTGTATCACAATTGTGATTCTGTGGCTGCCTCAGAGGAAATGGAAAGCCTAAGTTAGCCAGTTTGGCATGGGTAAGGGGGCTCTTGGCATATAGTGCAGGCTGAGCCTGGGCACCTTGAACTTCTCAAACCTGCATTTGTGTGGTCCTGACCAACACTGCATGCACCATAGGAGACATGCCCATGATATGATGTACTATCTGGTCTAGGGTGGATCTAGTGAGCTGTGGTCAGATAAGCAAAAACAGGCAGCACATTTTTAATTTGTCATTCTGAATGTTTGCTTTGATTTTCTCTGAGTTTAATGAGATTAACAAATCCCATTATGAGACAGTAACTGAAGTCTGGTGTAAAGCCTGTTTTCCACATTACCCTATGAGTCCAGACCTTCAAACCTGTGCAATTGCCTCACTTACCAGGACAGTTGAGGTCCCGCAGTTTTTCGGCCAAGTCAAATATCCCAGTTTTCAGGGACTACCCCAGTTATTCCCACTGTATCCTGTTCAAGCCACACCCAACAACACTTTGCGGTCATGAATCAAACTTTAAAAATATAAAGTTTATTCTTGTCATATATAAACAGTTAGGGCCAGATTACTAGTGGAGCACAAACGTTTGCACGCAAGCAATAATGGGTTTATTGCGGGTGTTTTCTTGCATCGGTTTATCAAACATATTACAAGTTGAAAGTAGACGCGATTGCTTGAGCACAATTCAAGTTAACGCTTGTCGGGTTAGTGCATCCTAAGAGCACTGGTTAGCTGTTTCGCAAAACAAAAAAGTGTCACAAAACACATCAAAAATACATTACAAAGTACACTTACACCCATAATAACACCAATCTAAAACAATTATTTTAAAAAAATGCATTTAAAAATTATAAGGGATTAAAAATATGAGGTTTCAGGCAGGCAAATTGAGATACATATATATACATCTGTAAATATGTATATACATAAAATATATATAAATATATATGTCTATATAAGTGTACATATGTATCTATATATTAACCTTTTAACGCCGTTACGGCATTGTATTCCGTCCAAATTTTTCTACGCTTTAACGCCGATAGACGGAATACAACGTCCTAACCGGTGGCTTTCCTGAAGCCACTGGCGCTTCCCTGATGGGATCGCAGTCTGGAGGGTATGCCTAGCATCATAGGGATGCCCTCCTAATGCAATCCCATCATTGAAATCTCGTGATCACTTGTACGATTGCAAGATTTCAAATTGTTTACATCGGAACAGTTGTTCCGATGTAGACACTTTAACCCTGGCAGGAAAGGGTTAATATGTGTATATATATTTACAGACATATATAAACATAAAAAACATATATACATATGTACACACATATATATACACATCCCACAGGTATCTGCACTCCCACTTCTAAATAGTCAGCAACCAGGGTGCTCAGTCAGAATTCAATTTAAAGTGACACTGAACCCAAAAATTTTCTTTCATGATTCAGATAAAGCATGACATTTTAAGCAACTTTCTAATTTACTCCTATTATCAAATTTTCTTCATTCTCTTGGTATCTTTATTTGAAATGCAAGAATGTAAGTTTAGATGCCGGTCCATTTTTGGTGAACAATCTGGGTTGTCCTTGCTGATTGGTGGATACATTCATCCACCAATAAAAAAGTGCTGTCCAGAGGTCTGAATAAAAAAAAGCTTAGATGCCTTCTTTTTCAAATAAAGATAGCAAGAGAACGAAGAAAAATTGATAATAGGAGTAAATTAGAAAGTTGCTTAAAATTGCATGCTCTATCTGAATCACAAAAGAAAAAAATTGTGTTCAGTGTCCCTTTAAGTAATAAAAGTATAGACTGCACTCACTTGATTTGTGAAAAAAATAATAAGATATCTATTATTGCATAGTGACATTTCGGGGTCCATAGACCCCTTCCTCAGACCAAACAACATAGTAAAAAACATTGTGATATAAATACCCAAAAGCCCCTCCCCCTGTGTTTGAAAATGGCGTAAAAAAGTTACCCTGTAGTCATGGTGATATTTCAATCAGCAGTATCCATGATTTGAAACAAATTGTCAAGTGCTTAAGTTCAGACATAAAATTTTATTAATTATTGTATTGTATTAAGTATTATTATCTTAGCCTCATATCTTTGCTGGTTCCTACATCTATTGTGGTATTGTAAATTATCCACATGTTCAAACAATCACTTTAGTGTTATCACATTTGGGAGCTCATTCACTGTTATATATGTCACACAATGAGCAATCTACCACATCGCTGCAAAAACCAAAGTATGGGCCAGCACTATTATGGTGGTGCTCGTGTAGACTGGGGAGAACTGCCAGACCCCTCCAAAGTATCAATGATCATAGAATGTCCACAGCACCTCATAAGAATATAAATCTTTATTCAGACATAAAAGACAAGGGACGTTTCTGGGATTAACCCCTTAGTCATGCTATATATTGCTACTACATAATGTCTCTGTTTTTAAACCATAGGTTTTCGGGCCAGAAAATCTTGTGTTGCACTTTGTGTCCATCTAGTGGTCATTCTGTTGTATTACAACTTAGAATATGTAGCAATTAAAGGGCCATAATACCCAAATGTTGAAACACTTGAAAGTGATGCAGTATAGCTGTAAAAAGCTGACTAGAAAATATCACCTGAACATCTCTATGTAAAAAAGAAAGATATTTTACCTCAAAAGTTCCTCAGTAGCCACATCCAATTGTAAAGGATTTCTAAGCAGCAAATCAGTATGTCTGTCCCGGGACAGCCGAAGGAATGAGCCTCGTGCACTCATGTTATTTCCCTATTCAGTGTAAGGAAGTTTACAATGAAATCTCATGAGAGTTAATACAAATCTCATGAGATCACAGTAAAAGAGTTAATGACCTCAGAACTGCTGATGCTGATTGGCTGCTGTTCATTTCTTCATTTTTTTTTATTTTTTTTTTACCTGCAGCTGAGCAACAACTGAGTATAACTTTTTACACAGAACTTACTCTGCTGAGCTGAGGAAATTGTGAGGTAAAATATCTTCCTTTTTTTACATAGAGATGCTCAGGTGATATTTTCCTGTCAGCTTTTTACAGTCATACTGCATCAGTTTCAAGTGATTTAGCATATGAGTAGTATGCCCCTTTAAATTAAAAACAATATTGTGGCTGTAACAAACATATTAATAGCATACATTGTTATACATGATTCATTATACTTAAAACTGTATATTTGTGTATGTAAGCACCACATTATTGACTCTCTTATATCTTACTCAATTTTTATTCCTCTTAATTTAAGTATACTTATGAGCAGACCCTTCAGAAACATATTTACAACATGAGATTAATTGTACTACACAACTAATCTGTAGGGTGCCTAACGATAAGCTGTTCACATTGTTGAAGTCAATATTTTTGGGAAATATTTTATGTATGGACTTACATGGGTGAAATTTTATAAAAAACCTCCTAGGTCAAACACTTTTTTATAAAGTATATGAAAAGAGATTAGCAAGACATACTTAAAAGAAACAGGCCAAATCAAAGTCTCTATTGAAGCCTTTTGGTATCAAGGTGTCCAATTTGTGGATCCACCACATTTCCTTTTGTTTCAATATTTTTTCCCTGTCCATGCCATTCCTGTGGATCTTTATTTGCTCAATGACTTGCCATCTTAATTGGCTAATGCCATGGCCCTGTTCCAGGAAGTGCTTGGACGGGGGACCTCTAAGTTCTTTCGTCTGATATTAGAGCGTGCTGGCTCATGCTCTCCCTGACTTTCTGTTTGTCTCGCCTAAATATACTAGGGAACATGGGCATTTAATTAAGTACACTACATGAGTGGTTTCACAGGTATAATACCCATTTATTTTGTATCTCTTGCCACTATGTGGAATGAAAAAAATTTGGTCCCTTGATAATGGAACTGCAACTCATGTAATTTAAACAGGCGTAACTACCCTCTGTTTGCTGCCCATGTATGTTTGTTTAAACCCCTTACTGGGTCCTACATCTGTTTTAACCAAGTGGTCCATAATGCTTTTTACTCGCCTATATGCCATGGGAGGAGGCTCCTTAAACAATGCTACCTGTTGATTGGTTAATCACCAAAACGTTGCTTGTCTTTTATGTCTGAATAAAGATTTATATTCTTATGAGGTGCTGTGGACATTCTATGATCATTGATACCATATCGCTGTGCTTACCTTCCAGCGCTCATTGTGGTTATGTGTGTGTTTTAGTTTGCTTCAGAGCCTTCTAAATGTTAAACCACCTTCTCAGCGAGAGACTGCTTGCTGTATTCATTCAAATCTCAGCCTGCGTGTGTGTATCGCATTACCACTGCATGGCTAATTAGCATAACCTCATACGTTATGTGCTATTGGTTGGTTGTGATCATCAGCCTATTGGAGCGATGTGACTTGACTGTTGCTTAGCATATATTGGTCTAATAGGATAAAGCCTATGTCACTCATTTAATCTCAAATGTGTTATTCAGCTCTTTATGTGGAAAGTGTTTATGAGTTTCACAGATTCTATTCGTGTTCACTACTCAGCTGGAATTTGCCAACTTATATGGTGTTGATTATATTTTGTATTTTTATCCAGGATGTATTTATCTGGGTTAATTTATCACCAGGTTATTAAACCCTACCCTATCCGCCTAGGTGTGTTGCTGTTACTTTGTTTATACCTAGGCAGGGGTATCGATAACCATAATTGTACATTCCTTGTGTCTAGGTCAAATGAGTATCACATACCTTCTAAAATCAATTCTATATGGCTAACCTTGTGCCTGGTATCCATAGGTACCCAGTATATGACCTCAACATATTGTTCATCGGACATGCACCTATAAGTGACAATCAAGGTATCCCACATATCAATTATTCCCCACCATAGAGCTATAAAAATCGATGTTTGATCTCTTAAATCCTAAAGATCTACCGTGTTATACATGTATTGTAACCAGATAGTGTAATGCTCATGGGATATTCCTCTATCAGACCAAACTTGGCCAGTATTCTTCTTATCCCAGTGTCAAGTGGAATGATAGGAAATATCCCAGAACAGAGTGAGTTTATAAATGAGGAAAGCAGGACTCACGGTAGACAGAGTAGTTATTCATGGCAATAAGATAAAGGCAGAGAATGGTCAAGACAGGCTGAGTCCGGCAACAGGAAGGCAATCCAGCAGGAAAGCAGTTCAGGGATAAACCAATAGAATAACCAGGAACCACCAGGAATCAGCAACAAAGGAAATCCAACAGAATTACAGTTCAAGGGTAAACCAATAGAATGGTCAGACAGGCAGAGTTCAGCAACAAGGAAACCAAGCAGTATTGCAGTTTAGTAGTAAATCAATAGAATAGTCAGACAGGCAGAGTTTGGCAACAATATGGCAATCCAGCAGTTCAAGGGTTAAGCAAGTAGAGTGGTCAGACAGCAGAGTTCAGCAACAGAATGGCAATGCAGTAGTTCAAGAGTTAAGCAAGTAGAGTGGTCAGACAGGCAGAGTTCGGCAACAAAATGACAATCCAGCAGTTCAAGGGTTAATCAAGTAGAGTGGTCAGACAGGCAGAGTTCAGCAACGGAATGGCAATGCAGTAGTATAAGAGTTAAGCAAGTAGAATGGTCAGACAGGCAGAGTTTAGTAACGGTATGGCAATTCAGTATATATATATATATATATATATATATATATATATATATAGTATATATATATATATACACAGTCATGGCCAAAAATATTGGCACCTTTGTATTTCTGTCAGATAATGCCCTACTTCGACCAGAAAATTGTTGCAATTACAAATGTTTAGGCATTCTCATGTTTATTTCTTCTGTTTGTATTGGAATGGCACAAAAAAAGTGGAGAAAAAAAGCCAAATCTGACACATTCCAAGCAAAACTATGGACTGGAAAAAAATTATTGGCACCCTCAATTTAATATTTGGTAGCACACCCCTTGGAAAAAATAACTGAAATCAATTGCTTCCTGTAATCATCAATGAGTTTCTTACACCTAATGGAATTTTGTTTGCCAACTGCTCCAGGTCTCTCAGATTGGAAGGGTTCCTTTTGAAATCTCTCCACAGGTGCTCTATGCGATTAAGATCTGGACTCATGGCTAGCCAGTTTAGTACTCTCCAGTGCTTTGTCTTAAACCATTTCTGTGTGCTTTATGACATGTGTTTTGGGTCATTGTCCTGCTATAATACCCATGATCTTCTGACACTGAGCCCTACATTGCACCACACAATTCTTTGGTAGTCTTCAGATTTCATATTGCCATGCATACAGTCAAGACATCCAGTACCTGAAGAAGCAAAGCAACCCCAAAACATCAGTGAATCTCCACCATGTTTGACTTTCTTTAAAAGCCTCATTTCTTTTCCTGAAAACAGTAGAATGATGGGCTTTACCAAAAAGCTGTATTTTTTTTGTCTGTTCACTGCACATTCTCCCAAAGGGAGTTTGGTTTCCTCAGGTAAGTTTTGGCAAACTCCAATATGGCTTTTTTATGTTTCTGTGTTAGCAGTGGGGTCCTCCTGTGTCGCCTACCATAGCCTCCTTTTTCATTCAGATGACGACGTATAGTGCGAGATGACACATTTGTACAAAGTAGAGAAATAGGAGACACAGAAGCGGGTAATTGCGAAACAAAAATAATAAATTTATTTACAGGTAGCAATCTGCTACATGAGTGATTTGACAAATAACAAAAAAATATAGGTGAAGCAATGCACCAGCAGTGGAGGGGATAAACACCCCAGGGGTTAGAATACCAAAGTGGTGAGCTGAACAAAAAGACAGGTATACGCGTTTCAGCCCTCGGCCTTACTCATTACCTACTTAAACATGATACATAGTGAACTTTAAAGCACCCGCTCACACCTCCATTGTTCTGCTGGGTACACTCCCTTTGAAAAAACGGACCAATGGAATTACACTCATTAGAGCCGCAGCTCCCTACCACATACGAGACATAATTACACTGATTATGAAGGCAGCGTTATAAAAAAAAAAAAAACATCACAGACTAGAGAATTATACTCATATAGACTAACTCCTTGCCTAGTGTATAAACAATATATTTATAGGTTCTATCTATCTAATTTTCCATATAATCTTGTATACATTCGGTCGTATAGATAGATAGTGACTTGTCTGTCTCAATCCATAGGAGCCTGATGATGTCTGTTAACCGCTTCTTCTCCCCGCTCTCTAAAATGACAATAAAGAGAATCTATTAAGGCGGGCGTGTGAGATAATAGTTAACTGTCTAGAATGTGGTCAAATCGGTGGAACTATTGTCTGTCAATGTGTTGTCCCTGTCAATGCTAAGAAACCGGGGGGATACATTTTTAGTCATAGAAGTATTTCCGTTAGGTGCTATATTAGCAAACTAAACCTAATGGCCCCATTATTCTAGTAAAAAACTGTCCACATACATTTGTAGGGTATAGTGCAGTTGTGGATAGGTATACAGGGTGTGAAAATAGATAGGTTAAACTTGGTCAAGTAAGGGAATTATGATAAACATGAGTGCCCCTGTTTGTCTGTTATCACCCACCTAGGGAAGACTCTTCCCTAGGTGGGTGATAACAGACATGAAATCCAAATAGGACCATAAAAACCTGTTATTTACCTTAAATTTAAATTTTTATTTTGAATATATTCAATTGGACAATGGACGTCCACTTTATGTAGTAATGCTCTCCTCTTCTCTGATTAGGTCCCTCTCATCAATTTTTTATAGGTTGGTCCCGATAAAGTTGGGTTAGTGAATAGCCCCTGGCTTAAATGGCGACACTCTTGCACATAAACAGGGGCACTCATGTTTATCATAATTCCCTTTTTAACCCCTAATCTGCCGCTCCGGACATCGCCGCCACTATAATAAACATATTAACCCCTAAACACTAGTTAAATATTATTAACCCTTAATCTTCCGCCCCTAACATCACCGCCACCTACATTATATTTATTAACCCCTAATATGCCACCCCCAAAGTCGCTGCCACTATATTAAATTTATTAACCCCTAAACCTAAGTCTAACCCTAACCCTAACACCCCCTAACTTAAATATAATTTAAATAAATCTAAATAAAATTACTATCATTAACTACATTATTCCTATTTAAAACTAAATACTTACCTGTAAAATAAACCCTAAGCTTGCTACAATATAACTAATAGTTACATTGTAGCTATCTTAGGGTTTATTTCTTTTTTACAGGCAAGTTTGTATTTATTTTAACTAGGTAGAATAGTTAGTAAATAGTTATTAACTATTTAATAACTACCTAGCTAAAATAAACACAAATTTACCTGTAAAATAAAACCTAACCTAAGTTACACTAACACCTAACACTACACTGCAATTAAATAAATTACCTACATTAAATACAATTAAATAAATTAAATTAGCTAAATCACAAAAAAAACACTAAATTACAGAAAATAAAAAACAAATTACAGATCTTTAAACTAATTACACCTAATCTAATAGCCCTATCAAAATAAAAAAAGCCCCTCCCCAAAATAAAAAAAAAACCCCTAGCCTAAACTAAACTACCAATAGCCCTTAAAAGGGCCTTTTGCAGGGTATTGCCTCAAAGAAACTTTTTCCTGTAAAAAAAATACAAACACGCCCCTAACAGTAAAACCCACCACCCACACAACCAACCCCAAGATATCCTCAACAAAGCCGGCAGAAGTGGTCTTCCAGACGGGCAGCAGTGGTCCTCCAGATGGGCAGAAGTCTTCATCCAGACAACATCTTCTATCTTCATCCTTCCAGCATGGAGTGGGTCCATCTTCAAGACATCCGACGCGGAGCATCCTCTTCCAACGAAGTCTTCTTGCTGAATGAATATCTCTTTAAGTGACATCATCCAAGATGGTGTCCCTTAGATTCAGATTGGCTGATAGAATTCTATCAGCCAATCGGAATTAAGGTAGAAAAAATCCTGTTGGCTGATTGGATCAGCCAATAGGATTGAGCTTGCATTCCATTGGCTGATTGGAACAGTTAATAGAATACAAGCACAATCCTATTGGCTGATTGGGATTAAAGTTCAATCCTATTGGCTGATCCAATCAGCCAATAGGATTTTTTCTACCTTAATTCCGATCGGCTGATAAAATTCTATCAGCCAATCGGAATCTAAGGGACGCCATCTTGGATGACATCACTTAAAGAGATATTCATTCAGCAAGAAGACTTCGTTGGAAGAGGATGCTCCGTGTCGGATGTCTTGAAGATGTACCCGCTCCACGCCTGAAGGATGGAGATAGAATATGCCGTCTGAATGAAGACTTCTGCCCATCTGGAGGACCACTTCTGCCCATCTGGAGGACCACTTCTGCTGGCTTCGTTGAGGACATCTTGCTGCTTGGATGAAGACTTCTCCCGGTAACTGAATCTTCGAGGGTTAGTGTTAGGATATTTTTAAGGGTGTATTGGGTGGGGTTTTGGGCCTGCAATAGAGCTAAATGCCCTTTTAAGGCCAATGCCCATCCAAATGCCCTTTTCAGGGCAAGGGGGAGCTTAGGTTTTTTTAGTTAGTATTTTATTTGGGGGGTTGGTTGTGTGGGTGGTGGGTTTTACTGTTGGGGTGGTTGTTTGTATTTTTTTTTACAGGTAAAAGAGCTGATTTCTTTGGGGCAATGCCCCGCAAAAGGCCCTATTGGTAGTTTAGTTTAGGCTAGGTTTTTTTTTTTATTTGGGGGGGGGCTTTTTTATTTTGATAGGGCTATTATATTAGGTGTAATTAGTTTAAAGGTCTGTAATTTTTTTTATTTTCTGTAATTTAGTTTGTTGTTTTTTTTTAGTTTTTTATGTGTGATTTAGCTAATTTAATTTAATGTATTTAATTGTATTTAATGTAGGTAATTTATTTAATTGTAGTGTAGTGTTAGGTGGCAGTGTAACTTAGGTTAGGTTTTATTTTACAGGTACATTTGTATTTATTTTAGCTAGGTAGTTATTAAATAGTTAATAACTATTTAGTAACTATTCTACCTAGTTAAAATAAATAAAAACTTGCCTCTAAAATAAAAATAAACCCTAAGCTAGCTACAATGTAACTATTAGTTATATTGTAGCTAACTTACGGCTAGATTTAGAGTTTGGCGGCCAAAGGGGTGCGTTAGCTTATTTTCCCCCGCACCTTATAAATACCGCTGGTATTTAGAGTTCACAGAATGGCTGGGTTTTCAGTGCGTTAGGCTCCAAAAAGGGAGCGTAGAGCACAATTTAACACCACTGCAACACTCGATACCAGCGGTGCTTATGGATGCGGCCAGCTTCAAAAACGTGCTCGTGCATGATTCCCCCATAGAAAACAATGGGGCTGTTTGAGCTGAAAAAAAAACACCTGCAAAAAAGCCGCGTTCAGCTCCTAACGCAGCCCCATTGTTTCCTATGGGGAAACACTTCCTACGTCTGCACCTAACACTCTAACATGTACCCCGAGTCTAAACACCCCTAACCTTACACTTATTAACCCCTAATCTGCCGCCCCGCTATCGCTGACCCCTGAATATTATTTTTAACCCCTAATCTGCCACTTCGTACACCCCCGCCACCTACATTATCCCTATGTACCCCTAATCTGCTGCCCTAACATCGCCGACCCCTATATTATATTTATTAACCCCTAATCTGCCGCCCCCAACGTCGCCTCCACCTAACTACACTTATTAACCCCTAATCTGCCGACCGGACCTGAGCGCTACTATAATAAATGTATTAACCCCTAATCCGCCTCACTCCTGCCTCAATAACCCTATAATAAATAGTATTAACCCCTAATCTGCCCTCCCTAACATTGCTGACACCTAACTTCAAGTATTAACCCCTAATCTGCCGACAGGAGCTCACGCTACTCTAATAAATTTATTAACCCCTAAAGCTAAGTCTAACTTTAACCCTAACACCCCCCTAAATTAAATATAATTTAAATCTAATGAAATAAATTAACTCTTATTAAATAAATTATTCCTATTTAAAGCTAAATACTTACCTGTAAAATAAACCCTAATATAGCTACAATATAAATTATAATTATATTGTAGCTATTTTAGGATTAATATTTATTTTACAGGCAACATTGTAATTATTTTAACCAGGTACAATAGCTATTAAATAGTTAATAACTATTTAATAGTTACCTAGTTAAAATAATTACAAAATTACCTGTAAAATAAATCCTAACCTAAGTTACAATTAAACCTAACACTACACTATCAATAAATTAATTAAATAAAATACCTACAATTATCTACAATTAAACCTAACACTACACTATCAATAAATAAATTAAATACAATTCCTACAAATAAATACAATTAAATAAACTAACTAAAGTACAAAAAAGAAAAAAGAACTGTTACAAAAAATAAAAAAATATTTACAAACATTAGAAAAAAATTACAACAATTTTAAACTAATTACACCTACTCTAAGCCCCCTAATAAAATAACAAAGACCCCCAAAATAAAAAAATGCCCTACCCTATTCTAAATTACAAAAGTTCAAAGCTCTTTTACCTTACCAGCCCTTAAAAGGGCCCTTTGCGGGGCATGCCCCAAAGAATTCAGCTCTTTTGCCTGTAAAAAAAAAAAACATACAATACCCCCCCCCAACATTACAACCCACCACCCACATACCCCTAATCTAACCCAAACCCCCCTTAAATAAACCTAACACTAAGCCCTTGAAGATCTTCCTACCTTGTCTTCACCATGCCAGGTATCACCGATTGTTCCAGGCTCCGAAATCTTCATCCAAGCCCAAGCGGGGGCTAGACATCCATCATCCGGCTGAAGTCTTCTATCAAGCGACGGCTGAAGAGGTCCAGAAGAGGCTCCAAAGTCTTCATCCTATCCGGGCAGAAGAGTAGATCCGGACCGGCAACCATCTTCTTCCAAGCGGCATCTTCTATCTTCATCCGATGACGACCGGCTCCATCTTGAAGACCTCCAGCGCGGACCGATCCTTTTCTTCTGACGTCCAACTGAAGAATGAAGGTTCTTTTAAGGGACATCATCCAAGATGGCGTCCCTCGAATTCCGATTGGCTGATAGGATTCTATCAGTCAATCGGAATTAAGGTAGGAAAATTCTGATTGGCTGATGGAATCAGCCAATCAGAATCAAGTTCAATCCGATTGGCTGATCCAATCAGCCAATCAGATTGAGCTCACATTCTATTGGCTGTTCCGATCAGCCAATAGAATGTGAGCTCAATCTGATTGGCTGATCGGATCAGCCAATCGGATTGAACTTGATTCTGAATTTTCCTACCTTAATTCCGATTGGCTGATAGAATCCTATCAGCCAATCGGAATTCGAGGGACGCCATCTTGGATGACGTCCCTTAAAGGAACCTTCATTCTTCAGTTGGACGTCGGAAGAAGAGGATCGGTCCGCGCTGGAGGTCTTCAAGATGGAGCCGTTCCTCATCGGATGAAGATAGAAGATGCCGCTTGGATCAAGATGGTTGCCGGTCCGGATGTCCTCTTCTGCCCGGATAGGATGACGATTTCTTCCCGAAGATGGACTTCTTCATTTGCCGGTTGGATCCAGACTTCAGCCGGAGGATGAACGTCACTCTTCAGCCCACGCTTGGGCTTGGAGGAAGATTTCGGAGGCTCTTCTGGACAGATCGGGACCCGGTGTGGTGAAGACAAGGTAGGGAGATCTTCAGGGGCTTAGTGTTAGGTTTATTTAAGGGGTGTTTGGGCTAGATTAGGGGTATGTGGGTGGTGGGTTGTAATGTTGGGGGGGGTATTGTATGTTTTTTTTTTACAGGCAAAAGAGCTGAATTATTTGGGGCATGCCCGGAAAAGGGCCCTTTTCAGGGCTGGTAAGGTAAAAGAGCTTTTCTATTTTTATTTTAGAATAGGGTAGGGCATTTTTTTATTTTGGGGGGCTTTGTTATTTTATTAGGGGGCTTAGAGTAGGTGTAATTAGTTTAAAATTGTTGTAATATTTTTCTAATGTTTGTAAATATTTTTTTATTTTTTGTAACTTAGTTCTTTTTTATTTTTTGTACTTTAGTTAGTTTATTTCATTGTATTTATTTGTAGGTATTTTATTTAATTTATTTATTCATAGTGTAGTGTTAGGTTTAATTGTAGGTAATTGTAGGTATTGTATTTAATTAATTTATTGATAGTGTAGTGTTAGGTTTAATTGTAGATAATTGTAGGTATTGTATTTAATTAATGTAATGATAGTGTAGTGTTAGGTTTAATTGTAACTTAGGTTAGGATTTATTTTACAGGTAATTTTGTAATTATTTTAACTATTTTAGCTATTAAATAGGTATTAACTATTTAATAGCTATTGTACCTGTTTAAAATAATTACAAAGTTGCCTGTAAAATAAATATAAATCCTAAAATAGGTACAATATAATTATTATTTATATTGTAGCTATATTAGGATTTATTTTACAGGTAAGTATTTAGCTTTAAATAGGAATAATTTATATAATAAGAGTTAATTTATTTCGTTAGATTTAAATTATATTTAACTTAGGGGGGTGTTAGTGTTAGGGTTAGACTTAACTTTAGGGGTTAATCCATTTATTAGAGTAGCGGTGAGCTCCGGTCAGCAGATTAGGGGTTAATACTTGAAGTTAGGTGTCGGCGATGTTAGGGAGGGCAGATTAGGGGTTAATACTATTTATTATAGGGTTATTGAGGCGGGAGTGAGGCGGATTAGGGGTTAATACATTTATTATACTAGCGGTGAGCTCCGGTCGGCAGATTAGGGGTTAATTATTGTAGGTAGCTGGCGGCGACGTTGTGGGGGGCAGATTAGGGGTTAATAAATATAATATAGGGGTCGGCGGTGTTAGGGGCAGCAGATTAGGGGTACATAGGGATAACGTAAGTGGCGGCGGTGTACGGAGCGGCAGATTAGGGGTTAAAAAATTTAAATATAGTGGCGGCGATGTGGGGGGACCTCGGTTTAGGGGTGCATAGGTAGTTTATGGGTGTTAGTGTACTTTAGAGCACAGTAGTTAAGAGCTTTATAAACCGGCGTTAGCCCAGAAAGCTCTTAACTACTGACTTTTTTCTGCGGCTGGAGTTTTGTCGTTAGATTTCTAACGCTCACTTCAGCCACGACTCTAAATACCGGCGTTAGAAAGATCCCATTGAAAAGATAGGATACGCAATTGACGTAAGGGGATCTGCGGTATGGAAAAGTCGCGGCTGGAAAGTGAGCGTTAGACCCTTTAATGACTGGCTCCAAATACCAGAGGGCGGTAAAAACCAGCGTTAGGAGCCTCTAACGCTGGTTTTGACGGCTACCGCCCAACTCTAAATCTAGCCGTTAGGGTTTATTTTATAGGTAAGTATTTAGTTTTAAATAGGAATAATGTAGTTAATGATAGTAATTTTATTTAGATTTATTTAAATTATATTTTAATTAGGGGGTGTTAGGGCTAGACTTAGGTTTAGGGGTTAATAAATTTAATATAGTGGCAGCGACATTGGGGGCGGCAGATTAAAGGTTAATAAATGTAGGTAGGTTGCGCCGACATTGGGGTAGCAGATTAGGGGTTAATACACATAATGTAGGTGGCGGTGATGTCCAGAGCGGCAGATTAGGGGTTAATAAGAATAATGTAGGTGTCGGCGATGTCGGGGGTGGCCTATTAGGGGCTAATAAGTGTAAGATTAGGGGTGTTTAGACTCAGGGTTCATGTTAGGGTGTTAGGTGTAGACATAACTTTAGTTTCCCCTTAGGAATCAATGGGGCTGCGTTACTGAGTTGTACGCTGCTTTTTGGCAGGTGTTAGACTTTTTCTCAGCCGGCTCTCCCCATTGATGTCTATGGGGAAATCATACACGAGCACGTACAACCAGCTCACCGCTGACTTAAGCAGCGCTGGTATTGGAGTGCGGTATGTAGCACAATTTTGCTCTACGCTCACTTCTTCCCTTTTAACGCCGGGTTTGTTAAAACCTGTAATACCAGCGCTGCAGGTAAATGAGCGGTGAGAATAAACTGCTCGTTAGCACCGCACAGCTCCTAACGCAAAACTCGTAATCTCGCCGATTATTTGTTGCATTAATTTATGAACAAATGAATTAATCACCATATGAACGAATAAACTAATGTTTGAACAAACAAATGTTGTTCATATTCATGCTATGAAAAATACTGGAGAGAAGCCAGAGATCAGGAAGTATTAAATTGATTGATGACCTGACATTGAACTAAGAGTGATGTGTGCAATTTCTTACCCATATCCTGACTTCCCATTTGCTGGGCTAAAAAAAAAAAAAAATTAAACCCTTGCCTGAGCTAGCTCTAATCATAACTATTTTGAGATTATGGGGTAGATTTATCAGGCAGCGGATGCTGCATTCTACCCCCAGTCATTAAACCGCTGCTCCTTAACTCATCCACTACCTCTGTGATCAGATACGATCGGGATGATTGACACCCCCTGCTAGTGGCCAATTGGCCGTGAATGTGCAGGGGGCGGCAATGCACAAGCATTTCACTGTTTCATGCATTTAGCAATGCCGGGCAAACATGATTCGGTGTAGTGAATCATGTCCGCCCGGCATTGGATAAATCGGCCATTATTACATGTAGTAGGCTGCAATCCAACACTACTGCATGGGACTTTACTTGTTTACTTATACTCTTTTAAGCTGTACAAAAAAACATTATTTCCTATTATTTGTATATGCATCATACAGTATTATATTTAACTAGTCGATAAGCCTGCCCAGAGGGCAGTCTAATTATTTTTTAAGCTACAGTTGTAGAAACAGCCTATTTTGTAACTCTGCTTTTATATAAATATTTAAGCTACAGGTGTAGCAATACTGTATTTTTTATGGACTACTGTCTTAAAGGGACAGTAAACACCAGAATTTTTGTTGTTTAAAAATGTAGAAAATCCCTTTATTACCCATTCCCTTTTTTTTTTACCTCTGTGATTACCTTGTATCTAAGCCTCTGCAGTATACCCCCTAATTTCAGTTCTTTTGACAGACTTGCATTTTTAGCCAATCAGTGCTGACTCCTAGGAGCTTCACGTGCCTCAGCTCAATGTTATCTATGTGAAACACATGAACTAACGCCTTCAAGGTCTAAGAAATTAGCATATGAACCTCCTAGGTTTAGCTTTCAACTAAGAATACCTAGAGAACAAAGCAAAATTGGTAATACAAGTAAACTGGAAAGTTTGTTAAAATTACATGCCCTATTTAATTCATGAAAGTTTTTTTTACTTGACTGTCCCTTTACATATATCAAAAATATGTTCTATATAATAAACTACAGATATAGCAACACCCTATTTGGACAAACTACTGTCCTAAATAAATCCAAAATTGTCTGCTCTTCAAATTATATCTACTTTAAAGAGACAGTCTACACCAGAATATTTATTGTTTTAATAGATAGATAATTCCTTTATTACCCATTCCCTAGTTTGCATAACCAACACAGTTATATTAATATACTTTTTACCTCTGTGATTATCTTGTATCTTAGCCTCTGCAAAATGCCCCCTTATTTCAGTTCTTTTGGCAGACTTGCATTTTAGCCAATCAGTGCGGGCTCCTAGGAACTCCATGTGCGTGAGCACAGTGTTATCTATATGAAACACATGAACTAACACCCTCTAGTGGTGAAAAACTGTCAAAATGCCCTGAGCTAAGAGGCGGCCTTCAAGAGCTTAGAAATTAGCATATGAACCTTCTAGATTTAGCGTTCAACTATGAATACCAAGAGAACAAAGCAAAATTGGTGTTAGAAGTAAATTGGAAAATTGTTGAAAATGACATGCCCTATCTAAATAATGAAAGTTTGTTTTGGACTAGACTGTCCCTTTAAGTATATTTCTTTATATACAACATTTTTAGTAAAACAGGCATCACTTCCAGTTAATAATTTCCCTTGTTCTTGTCCGTCTATGACCTTAACTTTTACATCTGCAGAACTTTTTACCTGAGAAAATCTACATATAACTGTCCGTGGCTAAAAACTGGCTCTGGCAAATAGATGCCAACTCTATCTAAAATGTGTCCTTGAGATTTGTTAATGGTCATAGCTAATGCTAATTTAACTGGAAATTGTCTTCTTCGTAATACAAAAAAAAGTTCTGTATTACTTGTGGCTAAGCCTATTCGGGGAATGAAAACATTTTGCCCTTCAGCTGTACCTGTTAATACTTGTGCAATAATTTCAAAGATGTCTTCATGAAAACCATGCTAGTTTGTCAGTAATCCATACCCAAGCTTTAAAAGCCAAGAGCTATACTCTGGATCAACAGATCTTACATTATTAGTCAGCTTCAAAAGTTTAAACTTATGCCAGAGTTGATTAAATTTTATGCTGGCTTCAAATATAGCTGATCTACTTCTGTGTGCAACAACAGGAAGAGTTTGTCTGAAATCACCTCCGAGCAGAATCATTTTGCCTCCAAAAGATTTGTTGTTATTCATCAACTCTTGAAGGAGTTTGTCGACACATCTGAGTGCATCACTGGAAGACATGGTTGATTCATCCCAAATAATAATCTTTGCAGTATGGATCATTTGCGCATCATTAGAAGTTTACCTCATGGAAGAGGTTGAAGTATCCAACAAAGGAACTGGCAACTTAAACTGCGAGTGGTATGTTCTTCCACCTTCAAGCAAATTTGCCTCAATACCTGTTGAATTAACTGGTAATGCTACCTCACTATTTCCTCTAAATGTCCTCAACAAAGTCTTGTATAGGTAGGTTTTACCACTATCACCAGGACCATCAAGGAAATAACACCTTTGTGGTAAACTGTAATTTTCTGATGCAGCAATGATTTCTTCAAAACTTTCTCTTTGAAGGTCATTAAAAGATGCCTTCATTTGAACTCCAGTATTACTTTCAAAAGAAGCATCATAGAGATCTCTGGGATTTTCAGGTAAATTGTTTGGAGAATTTGGTAAACCAAAATCTTGACAACTTTTGCCATGAACAATTAAAATATCCTGAATATCTCTAAGTGTATAATTTTGACACTCTGGTGTATGACATGGGTGTCTTGAAAAGTCTTCAAAAAGTTTTTCTTTGTACTTTTCAAAAAGCTCTTTAGCATTTGGTGGAGATGCTAAAGCACAAATATGTAGCTCTCTAAGCAGTTGAGGCCTCATTTCACTTGCAGCTTCATGAAGAGTTAAATCCCATGATTGATCATCTTCAAAATTACAACATTTTTTAACTGCTTTTTTAAATGTGTGAAATTGAACACCATCAACTGTTCGGATATCTTCAAATGTAGTTGCTCCTTTAATGAAGTAAAAGCAAGCATACTCTGGCCTAGATTTAGAGTTCGGCGTTAGCCGTGAAAACCAGCGTTAGAGGCTCCTAACTCGGGTTTCTTACGTACTCCGGTATTTAGAGTTCAGTTACCGACACTCAAAAAACACCTAACGCTCACATTTCTACCGCCACCTCAGACCCAGTAGTAAACATATACCGACAAAAAAAAAAACCAAGAATCACAATAAAAATATTACACAAAGTACACTTACACTCATACAAACACTACACTATATTTATTTTTCAGATTTAATAATTTTTCATCAAAATACAAAGGATTACAGTTGCGAGATCTCGGGTGTTAGAAAAAAAACAACACAAATCCATTTTCCCATTGACTTACATTGACACACGGGAAAAGACCCTCATATACCTACATCTAACTAATAACATTATCACAAACATACACTCATCGATGCATACAAACAATATACACCACATGACATACACAAAATATTTATTTATTACAAAAAGAACATGATTTTGCTACTTTTTAACACAAGCTCATGACGTCATTCACTTTACGAGGAAAACCAGTCTTAGAAAAAAAACAATTTAATTACACTGATTGCAGAAAACTCCAACCAGGTAATTGACCACTGCTGCGCTCTCTCAACGGATAGCTAAATGAGTGCAGCAACCAAAAAGTGAAGGGGTTCACTTTAAAAATATTTAATTGCGTATAATAATCCCTATAGGTAAAAATCACACATTATTAATACAGTAGAATCACAACAATACAACAAATATTACAATTGATAAAATAGGGAGAGCATATGCACAGTCTCTTCAATAAAAATAAAAATAAAAATAAAAATAGTCCATTGGTTAAAAGTCTTTTGGTTTGCCAGTTGGTGTGTTAAAAAAGCAGAAAGGGCGTCAAGCAAGCTCCTGATGGGTTAATAGCCAGCGTGAGAGCTAAGTAATAGGGCGAGAAGAAGGATATACACAATCCTTTAAACAATATGGAGATACAAAAAAACATAAGGTGCACACTTTTACTTACACCAGATGTTTAAGATCTGTCTCAGGGGGCTCCTCTCAAGGCAACCGCTTGTATTTCCTCAGCGTGTCCCAAAGGTTTTGTAGCAGACAGAGGTCCGATGTGTCTTTTGCTGTATCAGCCAGCCTCCAGAAAGCTCAGCCCGCCAGACGGAACTTCAAAATAGCAAGGCGCTCCTGTACGCCAAAACAGAAACTTCAGGCTACGGAAGCCCAAAACGACCAAAGTACTAAGCAACGCGTTTCGGCTGATTCACAGCCTTTCTCAAGCTCAATACTGATGGTATCACTACTCCAACCTTTATACGCTCCCACTTAAAGGGATATTTTCTTTGGAAAGTTCATATTTGTACAAAAAAGGATACTACCAGCTTTACACCTTTTGGTATTCATGCGGTACAATAACAATTAAAAAATTCATATACATTTTTAAATTAATAAGTTAATAAATATATAAACATATAAACGGGAACAGATGATATTAACTTGAACAGGTGATTTGATCTTTAATTTCTATATAAAAAGGTCATTAATTTCATCTTTTATTATTTACATCTAATGCTAGATCACTTTTATAATTTCACTAGATCGTCACTCCAGAATACCTATTTTGATAATATGGGGACTTGATTATACTTTAAAATCACTATTGCTAGAAATACCTAAAGAACTCCACACTTTATAATAAGTAAATACTTTATAATAGATATATTGATCCTATTATGCCAGTTAAATAAATTGGAGGAATAATTAAATATTAAAAAACCTTATATTAGAATATAAAAAATTGAGTCTCTGTACTAAAAAAATATATATGTATATATTTATTTAAGACTAATGAGTGGTATGTAGAGAAAACTGGATGTTTTGGTGATGGGCAAATATGTACAATCTTCAAAGAGTAGACTTCCTATATGGGATACATAGGGTTATGTGTGAAGCAAAATATCCTGCTAATATCTATTATTTAATTATTCCTCCAATTTATTTAACTGGCATAATAGGATCAATATATCTATTATAAAGTATTTACTTATTATAAAGTGTGGAGTTCTTTAGGTATTTCTAGCAATAGTGATTTTAAAGTATAATCAAGTCCCCATATTATCAAAATAGGTATTCTGGAGTGACGATCTAGTGAAATTATAAAAGTGATCTAGCATTAGATGTAAATAATAAAAGATGAAATTAATGACCTTTTTATATAGAAATTAAAGATCAAATCACCTGTTCAAGTTAATATCATCTGTTCCCGTTTATATGTTTATATATTTATTAACTTATTAATTTAAAAATGTATATGAATTTTTTAATTGTTATTGTACCGCATGAATACCAAAAGGTGTAAAGCTGGTAGTATCCTTTTTTGTACAAATATGAACTTTCCAAAGAAAATATCCCTTTAAGTGGGAGCGTATAAAGGTTGGAGTAGTGATACCATCAGTATTGAGCTTGAGAAAGGCTGTGAATCAGCCGAAACGCGTTGCTTAGTACTTTGGTCGTTTTGGGCTTCCGTAGCCTGAAGTTTCTGTTTTGGCGTACAGGAGCGCCTTGCTATTTTGAAGTTCCGTCTGGCGGGCTGAGCTTTCTGGAGGCTGGCTGATACAGCAAAAGACACATCGGACCTCTGTCTGCTACAAAACCTTTGGGACACGCTGAGGAAATACAAGCGGTTGCCTTGAGAGGAGCCCCCTGAGACAGATCTTAAACATCTGGTGTAAGTAAAAGTGTGCACCTTATGTTTTTTTGTATCTCCATATTGTTTAAAGGATTGTGTATATCCTTCTTCTCGCCCTATTACTTAGCTCTCACGCTGGCTATTAACCCATCAGGAGCTTGCTTGACGCCCTTTCTGCTTTTTTAACACACCAACTGGCAAACCAAAAGACTTTTAACCAATGGACTATTTTTATTTTTATTTTTATTTTTATTGAAGAGACTGTGCATATGCTCTCCCTATTTTATCAATTGTAATATTTGTTGTATTGTTGTGATTCTACTGTATTAATAATGTGTGATTTTTACCTATAGGGATTATTATACGCAATTAAATATTTTTAAAGTGAACCCCTTCACTTTTTGGTTGCTGCACTCATTTAGCTATCCGTTGAGAGAGCGCAGCAGTGGTCAATTACCTGGTTGGAGTTTTCTGCAATCAGTGTAATTAAATCTTTTTTAGCATTTGTTAGTAAGGAATAAGGGAATCCTTAATCTTTCACTGCAGCTTTGAGTTGTTTATTCCAGCGCTAAGGTTACACTCTTATCTTTCATTAGAAAAAAAACAAGCACAAATTTTAGAGCCTCCATTGACTTCTATTGGGAAGACGTGCTCGTGCACGCGAAACCCTCATTTCCCTAACGCACGCAAATAGCGTAGACAGAAAAACTCCAAATACCAGCGCTAGAAAATACATGATTTCATGCGTTAGACCTAGCGATGATAAATAGATCAAGAAATGACTATTTCCCTATGGTGGATTTATGGATTTTACTGTTTGAATATTCACAACACCATTAAATTATTTCAGACTTTTATATTACATCAACTACAAATCAACATCACTAGTAACAACATTTTTTTTACAAAATATTACATTTAAACGAACACAAAAATATTTAAAACTTTTCAGGATTCACAAACACTACACAATGGAAAACACCTCTCATTTACCTTAATTATTGCATTTCATTTATTCAACTCATATGCTTGCAGCAACAGCATATCTACATAGGCTTAACACATGATCACTCATGGATGCACATACATTACTTTTAACATTCACTCATACATGTGCATTCAAATGATGGGGGAAAAACACATTACATTCTCTAGAGGAATCACAAAACACAACATATGGATTTTAATGTACTTTTAACATCATGATTCCATCACCAGAAACCATTAGGAATTACGTACAACAAGAACATCATTACACAAGATTACAGATGTCACTTTATGGGAAGGAACAACAATGCCACACCGCTATATAGAAGTCAGCATATGTGGGACACAATCACAATATATACGTACATGTACATAACACGCATCACCCATCACGCAACCACAAAGCACACATTTAGATTTTATTCAGCACACAATAACAATGTAGCACAATACAACATCACAATGAGGATTTCAGAACTACATAGGCAGGTTAAGAATATCATGACGTCATTAGAAGATTCAACCATACACATCACAGATTCACCACTGTACCGCCCCTTTCGGAACTTTAACACTCAATACTACAATACAACATATACGTAAACAACAGTTTGGAACAGCATTATTAGGGCGATTTCAATGGGACAATTAATAAATATTGTCAGATCGAAAATCACTTATATATACAATACTACAGATGACAGCCGGAAGTTATTCAGTATTAGTGCGATTTGAAAGGGACGCATACAATATTGACAGCTCGGAAATCACTTATATATACAATACTACAGATGGCAGACGGGAAGTTCGGAATGATTATTGAGATTTGAAAGGGACGCATACAATATTCACATCTCGGAAATCACTTATATATACAATACTACAGATGACAGCCGGAAGTTATTCAGTATTAGTGCGATTTGAAAGGGACGCATACAATATTTACAGCTCGGCAATCACTTATATATACAATACTACAGATGGCAGCCGGAAGTTCGTAATTATTATTGCGATTTTAAAGGGACGCATACAATATTGACAGCTCGGAAATCACTTATATATACAATACTACAGATGGCAGACGGGAAGTTCGGAATTATTATTGCGATTTGAAAGGGACGCATACAATATTGACAGCTCGGCAATCACTTATATATACAATACTACAGATGACAGCCGGAAGTTATTCAGTATTAGTGCGATTTGAAAGGGACGCATAAAATATTTACAGCTCGGCAATCACTTATATATACAATACTACAGATGGCAGACGGGAAGTTCGGAATTATTATTGCGATTTGAAAGGGACGCATACAATATTCACATCTCGGCAATCACTTATATATACAATACTACAGATGGCAGACGGGAAGTTCGGAATTATTATTGCGATTTGAAAGGGACGCATACAATATTGACAGCTCGGCAATCACTTATATATACAATACTACAGATGGCAGATGTTACTTTATCGTTTACAAACAATATTGCAGCAACATTGATCGATCACATTCGATGCACATTATACACAACTATGCACTTTCATTCATGTTAGCCTGGACGTGTGCTTGTTACTATAACATCGCGTTTAAGAAATATTGATTACGCATATGATCAAACATTACAAACATGCACTGTATGTGTGATATTTTACACTTTCACATTGAGATTCATTGTTGGAAAATAACATTTCAGCAAACAACAAATAAACGCCCACTGTGAAAGCATTCGCGCCGCTCACATACAAACAAGTGAATACAATCAGCAATCATTACAAACTCACTACCATTGGACTAATTGTACTATAAATCCCCCAAACAACATGGCCAATGCATCACTTGTGATCCACATCAGATCAAGTGCTTACCTTGTTACGCTGTTTTGAAAGATGGATGACGATGACATGGTAGACGCTGCTGGTGCTGCTATTGGCGAACTAGCTGTTGGTCGAATCAGGCAGCCTCGGCGGCTCAGACCGAGACGAAGGGGTCGTCTGGTTCGAGGTCCTCGTGTCTACAGGGTAAGACCCACCTTGGAAAACATGAGCGACTTTGAGGTTTATGATAAGTATCGGCTCGATCGCGAACAGCTCATTGGCCTTTACGATCTTCTTAAACCTCATTTGGAGCCACGTATAAGAATAAGGACTGCTGTTCCCGCCATGAGTAAGATGCTAAGCTGTCTATACGTCCTGGCCTCCGGGAGTTTTCAATCCGGAGAACTGTACATGCATGGCCTGTCTCAAGGTACATTCTCTGGGGTGTTTGATAACTTTCTGGACGCCATGGTACGTATCAGTAAGCAATACATAGGATTCCCACAGAATGATGGTGATTGGAGGCGCCTGAAGCGGGAATTCTTTGATATTGCTCAAATGCCCAATGTCTTGGGAGCCATAGATTGTACCCACATTGCGCTGCGTGCTCCAGTTGATGACTTGCCCTTCAGAAATCGCAAACATTTTCATAGCCTCAACGTGCAGTATGTTTGTGACGCATAGATGAGGATTATGCATGTGTGTGCGAATTTTGGAGGGGCTAGTCATGATGCCCGCATCCTCTCTCTGTCGTCCCTGTGGAGACAGTTTGAGGAAAGACAAATGCCCCGTGGTTATCTCGTTGGTGAGTATTTGTGCACAACATGGTTAATTAGTTTGACAATTGCCACTGTAGTTTTAAAATGTTAGCGTAATGTTCAGCTATAGGATGCAATTTAACCATATATTTTCCCCCCGCTAATGTCTACTTTTAGTTCAATGCAGATATGTAGCATGTCTTACCTTAAATGCTCAGATTGAGAATGTAATGTAACCATGTTGTTAGCATTTTACACAAGGCTTGATTTAGGAGAAATACGCATATGTCGCATGTCTTAGCTGAAATGGGAAGATATTAGCTAATGCAATTTAACCATGTCATTGTCTCTTTCCGCTAATGTCTACTTTTAGTTCAATGCAGATATGTAGCATGTCTTACCTTAAATGCTCAGATAGAGAATGTAATGTAACCATGTAGTTAGCATTTTACACAAGGCTTGATTTAGGAGAAATACGCATATGTAGCATGTCTTAGATGAAATGGGAACATATTAGCTAATGCAATTTAACCATGTCATTGTCTCTTTCCGCTAATGTCTTTTAGTTCAATGCAGATATGTAGCATGTCTTACCTTAAATGCTCAGATAGAGAATGTAATGTAACCATGTAGTCAGCATTTTACACAATGCTTGATTTAGGAGAAAGACGCATATGTAGCATGTCTTAGATGAAATGGGAACATATTAGCTAATGCAATTTAACCATGTCATTGTCTCTTTCCGCTAATGTCTACTTTTAGTTCAATGCAGATATGTAGCATGTCTTACCTTAAATGCTCAGATAGAGAATGTAATGTAACCATGTAGTTAGCATTTTACACAAGGCTTGATTTAGGAGAAATACGCATATGTAGCATGTCTTAGCTGAAATGGGAAGATATTAGCTAATGCAATTTAACCATGTCATTGTCTCTTTCCGCTAATGTCTACTTTTAGTTCAATGCAGATATGTAGCATGTCTTACCTTAAATGCTCAGATAGAGAATGTAATGTAACCATGTAGTTAGCATTTTACACAAGGCTTGATTTAGGAGAAATACGCATATGTAGCATGTCTTAGATGAAATGGGAACATATTAGCTAATGCAATTTAACCATGTCATTGTCTCTTTCCGCTAATGTCTTTTAGTTCAATGCAGATATGTAGCATGTCTTACCTTAAATGCTCAGATAGAGAATGTAATGTAACCATGTAGTCAGCATTTTACACAATGCTTGATTTAGGAGAAAGACGCATATGTAGCATGTCTTAGATGAAATGGGAACATATTAGCTAATGCAATTTAACCATGTCATTGTCTCTTTCCGCTAATGTCTACTTTTAGTTCAATGCAGATATGTAGCATGTCTTACCTTAAATGCTCAGATAGAGAATGTAATGTAACCATGTAGTTAGCATTTTACACAAGGCTTGATTTAGGAGAAATACGCATATGTAGCATGTCTTAGCTGAAATGGGAAGATATTAGCTAATGCAATTTAACCATGTCATTGTCTCTTTCCGCTAATGTCTACTTTTAGTTCAATGCAGATATGTAGCATGTCTTACCTTAAATGCTCAGATAGAGAATGTAATGTAACCATGTAGTTAGCATTTTACACAAGGCTTGATTTAGGAGAAATACGCATATGTAGCATGTCTTAGATGAAATGGGAACATATTAGCTAATGCAATTTAACCATGTCATTGTCTCTTTCCGCTAATGTCTTTTAGTTCAATGCAGATATGTAGCATGTCTTACCTTAAATGCTCAGATAGAGAATGTCATGTAACCATGTAGTCAGCATTTTACACAATGCTTGATTTAGGAGAAATACGCATATGTAGCATGTCTTAGATGAAATGGGAACATATTAGCTAATGCAATTTAACCATGTCATTGTCTCTTTCCACTAATGTCTTTTAGTTCAATGCAGATATGTAGCATGTCTTACCTTAAATGCTCAGATAGAGAATGTAATGTAACCATGTAGTCAGCATTTTACACAATGCTTGATTTAGGAGAAATACACATATGTAGCATGTCTTAGATGAAATGGGAACATATTAGCTAATGCAATTTAACCATGTCATTGTCTCTTTCCGCTAATGTCTTTTAGTTCAATGCACATATGTAGCATGTCTTAGCTGAAATGGGAAGATAGAGAATAATATTGAAATAGATATTTTAAAGTTAAAATAAACATTTGATAATGGATTATCGTGTACAAAACTTTTTATTGTACTACAAATACTATTTTGAGGATTCTGTTAGAATTATGTTCTGTTCATAATTTATAGGTGATTCTGGGTACATGAGCCGGACTTGGCTCATTACCCCCTTGCGTAGCCCGACTGATGTGTCTGAGGAGCGCTACAATAGGGCTCATAAGAGAACCAGGGCGGTGGTTGAACGGATGTTCGGGCTCCTGAAGATGAGGTTCAGGTGCCTGGACAGGTCAGGAGGAGCCCTCCAGTACAACCCAAAGAAGGTGGCTAAGATCGTTGTAGCCTGTAGCGTCCTGCATAATATTGCACAGCGGGCTGGGATGCTGCAGGCCGTCCCGGCGGACCGAAACCTCCTCAGAGATGAGGAGGATGATCCTGTTCTAGAGGGGCCATTCCGGGACGAGGGGCTCAATGTCAGAGCAGACATCATCAACCACCACTTTAGACGGTAAAGAATAGAAGTTAGCCTGGAGTATTATCAATAGATGTGAACTGTAGGGAAATGACAAGTAGAGAATTGTGCAAACATGTTAGGATTGTTCATCAAATGCTAAAGATTTGTTTCATTTATTAATATAGGTGATGCTCTGGCCATTGGGTCCTGTAGCGAGTCTTTGCCACCTGGTTTTTAAAGAGGACATCAGCTGGTAAGTATAAATGTCTTGACTGTTGCTGGCATGAATTGTACACAAATACATCATATGGCATACATTTTATAAACTAGTATTTAGTTTACACATTACTTAAAATGTAAATATTCAGAAAGGGATCCTCTAGCATGACTATGGTTCAATGTCACACATTAGAGGTTTGTTCTGCTCAATATGACTCATCTTCACACTTGATAGAACATAACACAAGATGCTACACACGCTTAGTAAGCTAGTGACAGAAATTTCTTATGAAATGGGGGGTGGGAGAGGGCTACAGAAATGATTCACACACTTGTAGTAGTTTTGAATAAACTCTTTATGCCATTAGGGAGCTGACTTAATCTAAAGACTGAAAGGGAAGAATTAGAAGCCTGACAGTGAAGATTGCCCAGACTGACAGTGGAAAAAGCCAAGATTGAAATTGAAGTATACCAATGGGATCATGTCTGGCATTATCTTTCCAATCTGCTGACCTTGAAAACCATACAAAGACATGTTCACATGGTAAGTGCCAACTATTTGATAGAATAAGGCTGTGGAGGCATCCTATTGGAGACACTTAGATGATTTTCAAATTTTTAGATGGGATTTCCCAGTCCTCTATTTAATGAACTGATGAATAAGACACCTATTGAAGATCAACTGTTTACCCCTGAATTGACTTTTAAAGACCATGCATTATCCAGGTTGGTGTACCAATGCATGCTAGTGAAGACTGTTGAATATTAGTAGCTTACATACATTAGTCATATTTAGTTCTTAATTAGATATTTAGGGATCACAATCAGACACTTAGATGATTTTACTTTTTTTAGATGGTATTTCCCAGTCCTCTATTTAATGAACTGATGAATAAGACACCTATTGAAGATCAACTTGTTTACCCCTGAATTGACTTTTAAAGACCATGCATTATCCAGGTTGGTGTACCAATGCATGCTAGTGAAGACTGTTGAATATTAGTAGCTTACATACATTAGTCATATTTAGTTCTTAATTAGATATTTAGGGATCACAATCAGACACTTAGATGATTTTACTTTTTTTAGATGGTATTTCCCAGTCCTCTATTTAATGAACTGATGAATAAGACACCTATTGAAGATCAACTTGTTTACCCCTGAATTGACTTTTAAAGACCATGCATTATCCAGGTTGGTGTACCAATGCATGCTAGTGAAGACTGTTGAATATTAGTAGCTTACATACATTAGTCATATTTAGTTCTTAATTAGATATTTAGGGATCACAATCAGACACTTAGATGATTTTACTTTTTTTAGATGGTATTTCCCAGTCCTCTATTTAATGAACTGATGAATAAGACACCTATTGAAGATCAACTTGTTTACCCCTGAATTGACTTTTAAAGACCATGCATTATCCAGGTTGGTGTACCAATGCATGCTAGTGAAGACTGTTGAATATTAGTAGCTTACATACATTAGTCATATTTAGTTCTTAATTGGATATTTAGGGATCACAATCAGACACTTAGATGATTTTACTTTTTTTAGATGGTATTTCCCAGTCCTCTATTTAATGAACTGATGAATAAGACACCTATTGAAGATCAACTTGTTTACCCCTGAATTGACTTTTAAAGACCATGCATTATCCAGGTTGGTGTACCAATGCATGCTAGTGAAGACTGTTGAATATTAGTAGCTTACATACATTAGTCATATTTAGTTCTTAATTAGATATTTAGGGATCACAATCAGACACTTAGATGATTTTACTTTTTTTAGATGGTATTTCCCAGTCCTCTATTTAATGAACTGATGAATAAGACACCTATTGAAGATCAACTGTTTACCCCTGAATTGACTTTCAAAGACCATGCATTATCCAGGTTGGTGCATGCTAGTTAAGAATCACAGGAAGAATGTTGATTATTGTTAGCTTACATACATTAGTCATACTTATTTCATCATTAGATATTTAGGGATCACAATCAGAAAAAGGAATACATATTATAGTTGATATAGAGGTATTTGAATGGACATGAAATATTACATTTATGTTCAGCATACATATATTGTTGAAATGTGATATACATTATTATGTATAATTAGAAATTAGGATATTTAAATTAAATTGTTATTCCACAATATAATGGTGTATGTTTTTTTTTTATTTTTAAAATAAATGTAATAAATATCTTTAAGAAATGTTGAACAAAGTTAGAGCATAGACACAAGATGATTGTAAATGTATTTTATGAATATTTGACAAAGTGTGTATTAACTTTGTTCAATTTGTTTATTTTTATTTCAGATTGGCATCTGATGACTTCCAGGAATATTTTTTGTTTTTTTAATGTTAATAATAAACCTTTTATTATTAAATACATTCTTTGGAACAGATTATAATAAATATCCATATAATCTGTCAATAAAAATAAGTTTGACTCCCATGACTGGTAGTTGGCTATTTGACAAGCACATGCATAAGATCAAATAATGCATTACGTTTAGAAAAGCAACTGATTCAGAGAATATAACATTAAACTATCTTTTTTAACATTAATTGGGGAGTGAGATCCATCGATGCTTTTCTTTGGAAATTCTTAGATGTTAAAATAATTTCGGATATGTAGTCAAAATTTGTCATAAATTATTTGTTTTCACTTTTAAGAAGGGGAAGTGGTTCAATTACATTAAAGTGACAGTGTTGTTGAATGTAAAATTAATTTTATAAGATCTTGTATCTTCCTTAGGTATCTCAAAACATTATTTTCTAAATTATTTTAATTTTTACTTTTATAAATGGTAGGTCATTTAACTTGATATTTTTCACAAGCTAGTTATTGGATGCCAGGTTAATCGATGTAATTTTCTAGTGGAGTCATTTAACTATAGTTATTAATATTATGTAGTTTTTAAAATCTTACCTCTTGGGTTAGACATCACATATCTATATATAATTTTCATTCCCCTTTAGTTTATTTTGACAATGTTAAATCAACATTCCAAATGTTTGGGTCCTTAAAGGGACATTCACAAAGTATATTGTGTATAGATTTTTAAAAATATCAAGAATTTCAACATATTTAGAAAGTAATATAGAATTACATTCAGTCTTTAAATATACTTTTCAAAAAATACATCAATGCACATATCTTAGTCAATTTCATAAGGCATCTATATGCAAACAACAATCAGCATCAAAATAGCCTATGTAGAGATGTATTTAATCCAAGAATATATATATATATCATTACAATATAATTATTGAATAACAAAACATATTAAGTTGTTCAAATATTATAATCTTATACAAAATGCATACATAACATATAGCTTAATGTCCCTCTAAGCTGAAGGCTCAAAAATTCCTCCTTTACCAATTATATTTCAGTCAGTGTGTAAAACAATCCAGAAGTTAATCTAAATTTGCTTTACTCATATGTTATACTAATTTAGCAAAAGGAAGGTGCCTAGGTTTCTGATATTTTAAGCATTATTGTGAAATGTTTCTTTAAAGGGACATGAAATAAAAATATACTTAAAGGGAGAAAGTTAAAAAATTAATGATTTATACATTATGAATGAGTATTCTATTTTAAGCAACTTTAAAAATTGTCTCGTATTATGAATGCTCCTTGTGATGTTGCTATCATTACTTTAAAAAAAAGGCATTAAATACCTAATTTATTTGCTTCAGTACTCTGGACAGAACTTGGATTTTTTGTTTGGATTAATTTATCCAACAATCATCAAGGACAACCCAGGTTTTTTGGAAACAATTGTCCGTAATCTAAAATATCATTATTGATTTGCAAAGAAAGATAACAAGATAACTGTTAACATTTGAGAATCGGATTAAATTATAAAGTTCATTAACATTTCATGCTCAATCTGAATCACCAACGCTAAATTTGTTTGGACAGTGTCCCTTTAAGAGATTTAAAGAGTGTATTTACTGCTCTTCCTATCTTGACATACTTAGCTTGAAAAGCATATCGAGATAGGCTCAGTAGATGAAGATTGGTGGATGCACAGAGATGCCTTATGTGATTGGCTCAACCATGTGCATTTAAATTTCTTATGTTGAGGATATCTAAATACTAAGATAAATTGATTTACATTTTAAAGTCTAAACAATTTTCTATCTCTGCAGATCATTTGATACAATTGTTTGTTTGTTATGTCTATTTAAAAATAAAGACGCCATTGCACAATAACATATATGAGCACTTCCGACAAATACAAGCTCGAGTTTTATTTGCTAATAACAAACAAACCTGTAGTTTAACATTTATAAACAGATTATCCAAGTTACTGACCTTATAACCTGAATTTGATCATTAAGAAATATTGCGTGGGAAACGCATCTTGAAACACCAGATTAGCATCTTTAAACATTAGTCTAATGTCACGCAATAGCACACAATCAATGTGCATTATGAAATACATTTAATCGAGCAATGTCAATACTTCACAATAAGTCAACAAATTTATTTTAGGAACAATAAAGACATACAATATTAAATGTGTATTTGTATTAAAGAAAAAGACCGTTATTAAACCGAGAAATGTATACAACATTTAATAATGTGACAGTATTAGATTTTAAAGAGAATTTAATCATTAATATTTTACGGATCACGGATATTAAATCTGCGTCACACATATCCGCATGACAGGCCCATGAGTTACTAATAAGTCTACATGAAAACTGAAGTTACAGCACCACCATGAGGTATGTGTAAGGAAGTTAATAAGATATGAAACATTAATGAACGGCCAATCAGAGTTCATCACACAAACACAACTTGAGTCAGGATGGTCTCACAGACATTCTAACAATATTTCAAACTTTTATCCAATCAGATGTACAGATATCTTGTCCCATGGTGCATCTCATGTTTACTTCACCATATAAAAGTCCATTACACGTTGCCATCTTTGTCAGTTCTCTAATGGCTGCAGGCAATATATATTATTATTATTATTATAATTATTATTATACAACCCAGCAGGCATGTCAGCTCCCAGGTTCACCAAGGAGGAGAGCGCTGCACTGGTCCACGCCATCAAGGACTTTTATCCCCAGCTGTTTGGGAACAAGAGGAGGTTGACAGATGCGCCTGTTAAGAAGGCCCTCTGGGAGTCTATCACCAATGCGGTTAGATTGGTGTGTGACGTCCAGAGGACCCCGGATCAGATCATGAGGAGATTCGGAGATATGAGGTTGCGGTTAACCAAAAAAGTCAACCTCATAAGGGACTGGGTACAAGCCCGTAAAAGAGGTGGCAAAAGAGAGGCCCCGCGGAAACTGTACCTACTCCCTTATGAGGTGACTTTATGCGAGCTCCTCAATCTCCGGGTCCCCAAAAGATTTCGATCCTCGCCATCCTCGGCCTCCTCTTCTTCCCTCCCAGCTGCGGGATCTGAAAGTCCTGACGCGGGGGCCAGGGCAGCTGCTTCTCCGTCCGGTGGCCTGGGAGGAGATGATGGAGAATCTGAACACGGTAATTATCCAACTTCATATAATAACCTAATATGTCTTATTTTTATCAGAAAATGTGTATATAGTCAGATACTAAACCTATACAGATCTCACAACATACACTACATATGATGTTTAGATATCTGATTTTAGATTAGTGATACATGAAATAGGAATGATGTGTCTTGCGCTCTACAGAATATGCGTCACAGAGGGAAAATTTAATTTCGCATCCACGTTAACATGGCTTTGCTGTAAGTGGCATTGCTTTCTACATGTTGGTCAAATGACGGATGCGTAATTCCGCTTGGAATCATTGTGCAATGATCGCGAAAATGGAATTTCGCATCCACGTTAACATGGCTTTGCTGTAAGTGGCATTGCTTTCTACATGTTGGTCAAATGACGGATGCATAATTCCGCTTGGAATCATTGCGTAATGATCGCGAAAATGGAATTTCGCATCCACGTTAACATGGCTTTGCTGTAAGTGGCATTGCTTTCTACATGTTGGTCAAATGACGGATGCGTAATTCCGCTTGGAATCATTGCGCAATGATCGCGAAAATGGAATTTCGCATCCACGTTAACATGGCTTTGCTGTAAGTGGCATTGCTTTCTACATGTTGGTCAAATGACGGATGCGTAATTCCGCTTGGAATCATTGCGCAATGATCGCGAAAATGGAATTTCGCATCCACGTTAACATGGCTTTGCTGTAAGTGGCATTGCTTTCTACATGTTGGTCAAATGACGGATGCGTAATTCCGCTTGGAATCATTGCGCAATGATCGCGAAAATGGAATTTCGCATCCACGTTAACATGGCTTTGCTGTAAGTGGCATTGCTTTCTACATGTTGGTCAAATGACGGATGCGTAATTCCGCTTGGAATCATTGCGCAATGATCGCGAAAATGGAAGTTCGCATCCACGTTAACATGGCTTTGCTGTAAGTGGCATTGCTTTCTACATGTTGGTCAAAATGAAATGTGAATTATTATATATGTGAAGAATACAGTATTCTTATTTTCAATATTATACATAATAAAAAAAGAAAAATCCTAATAAATTATAACATATGCCCATCAATTGATGAGAATGAAATAACAAAAAACAATAATTAAAGCTACAGTAAACAACACAACTGATTGAAAATAAGAGTACAGGATATATTTATCATGAATTGAATTAAGAAAACAATTAACTCATGGGACTACCAAAGGATTATTAGTTTTAAATTGATTTGCTAATAATGTAAAGATTTTAAACATGGCATGATTTGTATTAATGATATGCAATCCTCATTTAATATATTACAGATATGGATGTTGCTGCTGGATCCTCAAGCCAGGGCTTGTCACAGTATGGTATGTCTCATTTTAATTGACATTTGTCTTAGAAACATGGACAGAACATTACATACTAAATCCACATTGATCAATATTTATATGTAATGTCCCTTTAATAGATGAAAATTAAATAATTCTTTGGATATCCTTAAATAACATATTAGATGTGAATTGCATGCTCAATCCCATTCATTACATCAACATATGGAGTAGAGAATTCATTAACACCAACATTGTCAAATCAATTAAATTTTATATTAAAGGGATACTGAGCTAAAATTATTAATGTTGTCATTCAGATAGAGTATGCAATATTAATAAACATTTAAATATAATACTATAATCATATGTGAAATATTCTATTACTAAATGTATTTTAAAATCAAGAATGTACGTTTATCTGCAGCTCAATTTTGGTTGACCAACCTTGGTTTTTATTGATGATTGGTGGATACCTTCAACAAACAATATTTATGGAATACAATATTGCTTATCTGCCTTTAATATTAAAATGTAGCAACATTAAAATTATAATAGGAGTCAATGTTAAATCATTTTGAACAGTTTGAACAGTGAAATCAATGATTGAAATAAATCATGTCAGTGTCCCTTTAATAAACAATAGATTCATTCATCTTTACATTCTTTGGATTAAACAATATTGATATATAATTCACATATTCAGTGTTGGAGTTAATTTATAGATATCAGCATACTCTAACAGCACCATGATTACATATTTGTACTAATCAATTTGGTTTTGTATTGTGATCAATATGTGTTGTGTCCTAAACAAGATTACTGTACATTGCACAAATGCCTCGATGTGCCACATGTCTTTGTTTATATTTGTCAACAGCTGTTCTTCAAAATGTGGTTTGTGTGTATTCTTTGAAGAACATTGATCAATGGGTATATTTAGATATGCAATAGCATCGTATGAGATGAGTTTGATGTCTAATATAGTCCGAAATTAAACATATGTTCAATACATAATTTTTAACAGAATCCCCTTGATTCCATCAAGCATTTTTTGGTTTAATGACTGCTCTATTCTTCACATTTTAAAGTTGATTAATCATAAAATTCGATACAGATGTGATTTAGTGCTATCCCAAATGTGTTTAATAATATATATCTATATCATTCATAGAGAGAGTTGGTGTGGTGAGCCCACAGGAATCCAGCAGTGACACAGAGCCGCCTTTGCGGTCCCCTGGTAAGTCCATTGACTCATTTATATGTCATTGAAGGCGTATTGTTAATCAATATTATGAGCATGATTCTGATGAAGCATAACATTTGAAACAAACATATAATTTTCTCTTCTGATTATATATTAATTTTCTTTGAATATTTAAAGATTAATAATTACAACTTTATTAGTCTACACCTTTGTTATTCAGAAGATGTATAGCATATGTTTGTTTCCATGTTCATTTTTGACAACAGTCATCAAGTGATACACACATGAGAAATCTTAAATGTTCTATGTACTATGCTTTTCTGATTTAGAAATTAATACAAACAATACATTGAAAATCTGAATCATTGAGAATAACAAATCTAATGTAATTTGTATGCTCCATCAACATGATGTAAATCATAACTTTGGCTGTGTATATCTTTAATGCAACATTGATGTGTGTCTTTGAACAACAGTAACATATGTTATAATATCTGATCTTAACGTGTACACAACATGTTATGTTTTACAGAGCTTGATGTAACATGTGTGATGGAGGAGGAAGAGGCTGCCTTGGAGTCTGATGGTATGTGAAATATATCTATAATGTTTCCAACATGTTGCTTTATTTGAAATCATTTTATTGAAGACATTCAAAGTCTACAGCTTTGCACTTTAAAAATGAATATTATTTGTCTGTTCAAATACACTACTGCTCCCTTTCTATATCAGGCAGCAGGAAAAAAATTTTTTTTTAAACATTTATAATTCATGCCATCATTATGTCACATGCATATTCCAGGCCAAAACACAATAATAATGTTATAATTGTACAGACAGTAATTAATATTCATCTGAGTGCCTATATGCATACCATATCCTCATTTCATAATTGTTTACAAATTCAAACACACTTCGAAGTATATTTAAAACATAATCAATTTGCAATGCGTTGATTTGATTTCATGATGTATGAGATGCTAATATATTTATATTTTTTTTCAGATGGATCCGCCACTTCTGGTCATCTGCTTTCCGCCCCTGCCCAGTCCCCTGACCATGCCCAGACCCCTGCCCAGACCCCTGCCCAGACCCCTGCCGGCCCTTCCCATTCGTCCTTTCCTGTCCCTCCCAAAACACGCCCCTACACCCCCCTTCGCCGCTCTCCCCGTATTATGGGCCGTACAGCTGCCCAGACCCAAACTACCCACTCCCCAGCTGTACGGCCTACCCCGGAGCAGCAGCTCATCCCTCCCCAAGCCAATCCCATCCCTCCCCAAGCCAATCCCATCCCTCCCCAACCCAATCCCATCCCTCCCCCCTGTTTCAACCTTCATTGTCCTGGGTGTCGGATTGTCCTTCCCAGGCACAGCTGTAAGTATCATTCAAAATCAACATTATAAGATACTTAAAGGTACACTGAAGGTAAATATTTTATATTGTGATTCAAATAGAGCATGCAATGTTAATCAAATTTTAAATTTAATACTCTTATGAATTATTCTTCATTCTCTTGCTATCTTTATTGAAACAAAGAAATGCCTAGAATTATTTTTAAATTGAAAATAATTGTGGACATCATTTCTTTATTGTTGGATGAATGTATCCATCAACCAGCAGGGACAAACAAAGTTGATAAACAAATATGGCCTGCCCTAAAAACCGACATTCTTGCATTCAAAATCTAGCTCGAGAATTCTCACATTTAAAGAATATGTGTAATTTTTTCATATTTGTAATGTCATGCTCTATCTGAATCAGTCAATTAAATATTTAGGTTCAGTGTCCCTTTAATTTGATATCACTACATATACCAATCACCACTACTTGGATCCAACAATTTATGTACAAATGTTGATACATTATCTCTTGTCTAAGCCAGTGGGAATGTAATTTCTTCAGGTTGCTATGTTTACACAGCTTGTCCTCAACGCCAAAATGTTTAAGGATAGGTGTGCCTACCACAGTATAATTAAAATATTTAAATTGCTAATGTAAGTACAATGTAAATCCTTTAACCAGATTTTATACACTCAAGCTGTATAAGTGGATCATCGAAAACCAATTAAAGGGGACAACATGTTTGAGGAAACTGTCCCTTTAATGATTTCGGTCTATCTGAATAACATATTTCATGTGTAAAGAATCAATTAAAACTAATTGATGTAAAGAATGATTTGTCTTTATGATGACAATGTATCTTTGACTATTTTTTCGTCTGTTGTGTAATTATCCTTAATATTTAATTTATTCTTTATTTTAGGCTGTGACTCAGCATGGCTCATGCTAGAAGGTCTAGCACGAGTAGAGCAGGCCGTGCTGAGGAACGCAGCTGGCCTGAGAGGGATGAATGACACCATGCAGGCCCTGCTCCGGATTCAGGACTTGACTCTGCGTCAAATAATGCAATTAACTTCAAGGCCTGAATCTGGAGCTGGACATGCACAGGACAATGAAGAGGATGACCAGTAGGTGGCGGATCTGGAGATGCTCCAAGGTCGCAGATAAGAATCCTCTGTCCACATGTTGATGTTTTGTTTTATTGTTGCCATTTGGCCTTTTTAAAAGTTTATTGTTGTGCCTGTTGCACTCTTTTACCTTGTCATATGTCTCCAATGGGGCTATGGTGGCCCTTTGTAACTCTCTTCATGGACTGTGATGCACTGTGTTACTTTGCCATATGTCTCCAATGGGGCTATGCTGGCCCTTGGCAACTCTCTTCATGGACTGTGATGCACTGTGTTACCTTGTCATATGTCTCCAATGGGGCTATGCTGGCCCTTGGCAACTCTCTTCATGGACTGTGATGCACTGTGTTACCTTGTCATATGTCTCCAATGGGGCTATGCTGGCCCTTGGCAACTCTCTTCATGGACTGTGATGCACTCTGTTACCTTGTCATATGTCTCCAATGGGGCTATGCTGGCCCTTGGCAACTCTCTTCATGGACTGTGATGCACTCTGTTACCTTGTCATATGTCTCCAATGGGGCTATGGTGGCCCTTGGCAACTCTCTTCATGGACTGTGATGCACTGTGTTACCTTGTCATATGTCTCCAATGGGGCTATGGTGGCCCTTGGCAACTCTCTTCATGGACTGTGATGCACTGTGTTACCTTGTCATATGTCTCCAATGGGGCTATGGTGGCCCTTGGCAACTCTCTTCATGGACTGTGATGCACTGTGTTACCTTGTCATATGTCTCCAATGGGGCTATGGTGGCCCTTGGCAACTCTCTTCATGGACTGTGATGCACTGTGTTACCTTGTCATATGTCTCCAATGGGGCTATGGTGGCCCTTGGCAACTCTCTTCATGGACTGTGATGCACTGTGTTACTTTGTCATATGTCTCCAATGGGGCTATGCTGGCCCTTGGCAACTCTCTTCATGGACTGTGATGCACTGTGTTACTTTGTCATATGTCTCCAATGGGGCTATGCTGGCCCTTGGCAACTCTCTTCATGGACTGTGATGCACTGTGTTACTTTGTCATATGTCTCCAATGGGGCTATGCTGGCCCTTGGCAACTCTCTTCATGGACTGTGATGCACTGTGTTACCTTGTCATATGTCTCCAATGGGGCTATGCTGGCCCTTGGCAACTCTCTTCATGGACTGTGATGTACTGTGTTACCTTGTCATATGTCTCCAATGGGGCTATGGTGGCCCTTGGCAACTCTCTTCATGGACTGTGATGCACTGTGTTACCTTGTCATATGTCTCCAATGGGGCTATGGTGGCCCTTGGCAACTCTCTTCATGGACTGTGATGCACTGTGTTACCTTGTCATATGTCTCCAATGGGGCTATGGTGGCCCTTGGCAACTCTCTTCATGGACTGTGATGCACTGTGTTACTTTGTCATATGTCTCCAATGGGGCTATGCTGGCCCTTGGCAACTCTCTTCATGGACTGTGATGCACTGTGTTACTTTGTCATATGTCTCCAATGGGGCTATGGTGGCCCTTGGCAACTCTCTTCATGGACTGTGATGCACTGTGTTACTTTGTCATATGTCTCCAATGGGGCTATGGTGGCCCTTGGCAACTCTCTTCATGGACTGTGATGCACTGTGTTACTTTGTCATATGTCTCCAATGGGGCTATGCTGGCCCTTGGCAACTCTCTTCATGGACTGTGATGCACTGTGTTACCTTGTCATATGTCTCCAATGGGGCTATGGTGGCCCTTGGCAACTCTCTTCATGGACTGTGATGCACTGTGTTACCTTGTCATATGTCTCCAATGGGGCTATGGTGGCCCTTGGCAACTCTCTTCATGGACTGTGATGCACTGTGTTACCTTGTCATATGTCTCAAATATTCCTTATTTTGACAAGATTATTTATAAACGTTGTTGATGTTTTCTTACATACTAATAAAAGACATGTCATTGCATGAATCTTTGTCCTCATTCTTCATGTTTTTGTTTGAAAGCTCTAGTTTATCTTGTTGATCCTTAAAGGGACCTACCAAAAATAATTTAAAAAAAAAAATCATATATGTAAGACAATTGTAAATGACTTTAAGATTAACATCTCCAATGTAATCTTATTATTTGTCTTTATATATTTTTCTCTTAGCTTTATCATTGCATGATTATGATTAGCATAGTAATTGTTTTATATATGTATATATAGATTGTTATTTGTTTATATATGTATATTTCAATGTTCAGATCCATGTGTGTATTTAGAAACTCTGCATGAATTGATGCACCTTTAACAAATGATCTGAGTATTGATTCAATGATATAATCCCTGTAAAGTGTTCATTTTATTGAAATAGTATTGTCTATGTGTATCCTCTTTTTAAAAACAAAATCATGTCCCTTTAAGTGATGGTGAGCACAATTGTTAATGAATGTATTTCCATTTCTAAAGCGTTTTTGTCCTTTTTACATGAACAAGGAAATATAATCTTATTAATAAACAATCTTATTGTAATGTTGACAGCACATGTATTTCATTTTCAATTCTATCTTATTGTAAAAGTGTAACCAAATAAATCTCTGTGTGTAATGCAAATATTTTAGATGATGAATATTTTGTAACAAATATGTTAACAAAATACTTCTCCTCCCATATATGGCTATTGGTAGGCTGACCATATTTAGACTTGAATAAATGACACGTTTAATCAATCCATGTATAACTATTGTTATTCCAAAACAATCCAAACATATCTTAAAACATCAATGGCATATGTATTTCTCATGTGTATCTTTTAAATGTTAAAGATATACACCATAGCTATAGTTCAAGGGACAGTCAAGTCCGAAAAGATGATTCATGATTTGGTGACATTCCTAGATAGCAATCTAGACACATACTAGTTCCTAAAATATAAATACGTTTCTTAGTGATATGCCAAGCTGTCAACTGAGTCCTTGTATTGTGTGCGGTTTTTCAGCGATCTCGGATGCGCCATGTTGCTTAAGACGTCACCTGCCAGGCTGTCCAATGATTCCTTGTATTGACTGACGTTCTTACGTGATCAAGAATGTTCCTTTTATTGGATGGCGTTTTTACGCGATCAAGGATGCGCCTTTTTTTTTGGCCGTTCTTACGTGATCAAGAATGTTCCTTTTATTGGATGGCGTTTTTACGCGATCAAGGATGCGCCTTTTTTTTTGGGCGTTCTTACGTGATCAAGAATGTGCCTTTTATTGTATGGCGTTCTTACGTGATCAAGGAAGCGCCATGTTAAGACGTCACATGCAAAGGTAAAAAAACGTCTGATTGGATTACGTAGTCCCGCAATATTTGTTTGTGCACGTTAAAAACGTTTGTGACTGCATCCAATTTTAAACACCTTGCGAATATGTATTATTTGCATCATGTTACATTGTTGACCCGTAGCTTATAAAGACCACCACATTCTCTTTTGCTGGATGTCTGGTTGAATAAACGAACGAAAGCAAAATGTTTTCATGCATATGATATTTCGAGGCAAGTGCAAATCTCTATAGTCCATGTTGTTTAATATGTTTGTCAACAATGTTCCTTTTTCCTAAAAATGACTGTTGTGTTTAATGTTAAAGATATCTAATTAATGAATATGCGATGTTGTGTTATAATAAAGTAATCAATATGCATTTATCTTTATCCTATGATAAATATATGATGCCGACTTCTTCTAAATGTAATTTAGTTGTATATTTTATTAAAGGTTCATTAGACACTCACATTATAAATCAAAACCTTTTATTTTGTCTCTAGTTAGACAGTCCATTGTTTAACAAATACACGTTTCATTTCGCTTCTGTTCTAAGAAAATGTAAGTAATTTTCAGACTCCTCGCCAAGCCTCTGAGTTTCATGTGAGTACCATCTCCAGCTTTCTCCTGTTTGTGTAAAGGGTCTTTTCATATGTTAATGATGGGGTATTGTCTTGTTTTACGGTTGTAATGGGGGTTCATCTATATTTTCAATAGAGCTAACCCGATTTTCTTTGAAAGTGTTTGAAGCTTTGTAATATTGATATCAGTATATGTTAATCTTGTGGTTTGTAGTAGTGTCTATTACATACAGTTCTGTTAAAAATATAGTATACTGTCCCTTTAATGCAAATGTTGATTTTTGTATCATGTATGAGTTCCACATTGTTTAATCTTCAAATATATTATTGTTAGCATATATTCACCCCCCACTCCTAAAAGGACTTTAAACCATATTCATTGTTCAAACAAATGTATTTCCCAAAAAAAATTAACACAATAATGTCTCTTTAAGAAAATAGACTTTATTTAACACGTCAATATAAATCTGATTTCCATATTTTTATTTTTAACAAGTACATGTAGATATACCAACAAGCTTCAGATTTGTGTTAGCATATGTAATTTTGTTAAAGGGACAGTTTAAAAAACAAATAATTTTTTTCATTATTCTAAAAGTCAATTTTGTAATATCAATGATATCAAATGTTTCTCAGCAATTAATCATTTGTCTGTGTTTATTTAAATTTGCTATCTAAACCTATGAGGTTCGTGTGCTCATTTCTTCGAGCTTGAAGAGTGCATGTAATCATTATACAATTTGACCACTATAGGGCATTTGTATAGCATTTGTATATGTAAAACCTTGTGCTCATACAGCATATTATTTACCATGTATTGATCATTGATATCTAAAATGTTGTTATGTCAGAACAACAAATAAGTGGTCATTTTTCATAGTCATAGATACAAGGTTAAGCACATAAGTCACACGTATTTCTCCATGTTTTGTTGTTTCCAACTTGATAATGCGTAATACAGTGTTTTCTTTGTAATCAATAATGTTCTGACTGTCCCTTTAAGTTGTGTTATTGGCATTCAAACAGTAATATGCCATCATGGATAATTGTAATGGTAATTTTGTTTGCGATTCGGGAAACAGTTTGGACATCACATCACAGAAACCAATCAATATCATGAACAAGGATAGGTATGTGATGATGTGGTTTTCACACACTTATAACCCACACTCTGCAAACAATCTGCCTCCATGGACCCGGTCCCATAGAAGTAGATTATATACAGAGTGTGGTCCACAAGTGTATGAAAACCACATCATCACATACCTATCCATTGCACATTAAATTAAAAAATAATTAAAGATGAAAATAAATACTTACTTCCTCTTCCTTCCCCTCTTCCCACGGGGCTGAGGCTCTGGGAGGGGCAACTGCCGACTCCGAAGAGATCTCCTTGGAGATGTTGTGGGAAGAGTGGAAGGAAGAGTACTGGGACGACCAAGGTGAGGAGGAGGAGATGGCTGAAGAGGAGGAGATGGCTGAAGAGGAGTAGATGGCTGAAGAGGAGGAGATGGCTGAAGAGGAGGAGATGGCTGAAGAGGAGTAGATGGGCCGGCAGGAGTAGATGGGCCGGCAGGAGGAGATCGGCCGGCAGGAGGAGATGGGCCGGCAGGAGGAGATGGGCCGGCAGGAGGAGGCCCAGCAGCAAGAGGTCCAGCAGCAGGAGGCGGACCAGGAGGTAGACCAGCATGCGCCTCCCGGAAAAAATTGAACATCTCTTGGTGCAGATTAATGAATCGGTTTTGGCCTTGTTCGATTCTATTCAGTATGTTTATTATTTGGTTTTGTCCTTCAATTATTTGATTTTGTCCATCAATAATTCGAGTTCGGCCTTCGATATTTTGTATCCGGGAGTTACGCATCTGGTCTATGTAGTCCAGTAGAACCCGCACCTCCGCTATTTCCTCTTGTTGTGCTTGGCGGGGTACGGGTCCCTGAGGGTCCTGTGGTTCCACGGGCTCCTCCTCTGCTTCCGGGGCCTCTTCATCAGCTTCCGTGCGCTCTTCGTCACGGGGGGCCTCTTCCCTCCGAAGTGGAAATTCCTCCCCACCACTCTCATCCCGGGGAGATTGAGGAGGCTGTATTTCTCGTGCTGCCTCCTCCCCAGACTCTGTATATTTAAAAACAAAAAGAAAAGAATGTATGTATTAGCATATTTGCAAAACAAGCTTTAAATGACTTAGCTTACGATACAATTACAAATGCAGAATCATTAATCCACTTTGAAATCTAACAAACAATCAATACGATTTCCGCATTTTCAAAACCGTGTTTGGGATATCTGTGGTCAATCTGAATGTTTTAGCGTTTGTTTTCAGTCTGTTTAAATGCACACCTAACCTATAGCCTAGATACTGATGTTACCGCAAAGTAATTGAATGCGTGTAAACAACGTTATAGCATTAATCTGATCCTTAAAGGGACATTATACCCAATGTTTTCTCTTTCACGATTTAGAAGCATACATTTATAATCAACTTTCTAATGTACTTTTCTTATCTAATTAGCTTCATTCTCTGGATATTCTTTGCTGAAAAGCATATCTAAATATGCTTATAAGATGCTGATTGTTAGCTGAATATAGCTGCCTCCTGTGATTGTTTTACCGTGTGCATGGCTATTTGTTCATTACAATATATCTCAAGAAGGATTCAAATTAGGTAATATAAGTACATTTGAATGTTTTGTCAAATTGTATTCGCTACCTCAATCATGAAAGTAAAGGTTTGCGTATAGTGTCCCTTGAAATACATTCGTATGTGAATTTATTGTTCAATGAGCTTACCGTCAGATGAGAGTGGCAGGTTCCCGGTATCAATTCCGCCGATACCGACTATTTCCACCTCGGAGATGCTGGGCCGCAACATTTCCTCCCATCGGCAGTACTCTATTTCCAGGGCAGGTCCGCCACCGGTTCCTGCGGCATGTCGGGCCTCCAGGCTTAACTTTTTCTTGAGATCCATTTTACAGTCCCGGTAGCGATGTTTTATGGAATCAAGATCTCTGTTCCGGCCACCCACTGCATTGACTGCATTTCTTATCTCATTCCAGAGCCTCCTCTTGTCAGTCGGGGTTGTCTTCTGGTGCTGCAGCCTCCTATGCCTGGCCATATAGGCCTCTACGAGGGCCTCCTCCTCCTCCATCGAAAACCTTGCCTCCCTAGTCGCCTTGGCCTTCCCCTGTGACGATGCCCTCTGTTTCCCGGACTGTGAAGCCCTACTCTGACCGCCACTGGGCCCAGCCACTTGGTCATCTTGAACCAAGTGGCTGGGTCCACCCACCGCTTCCACCCCCGCTTCCTGCCCCCCTTCCTGCTCCCCTTCCTGCCCTGTTCCTCTCCCCCTCCCTCTCCTCCCCCCTCTACCTGTCCCCTGCCTAGCCTCCATCTGTTCCCTAAACTAAACCCCAAATAATCAAACAAAAAGTGAGTGTGATGAAATGAAAGGGGGTCAAAATAAAGAACTAAAAAGACAAAAAAGTGGTGAAAGTGTGAGAGGGATGTAAAAAAACAAAGAGGGTAAGGAGTATTTAAATAAACGAAAAGAAGAAGAAGACTAAAAGGAGGATATGTAAACTAAATGTAACTAGGGGATGGGTATGGGATGGGTATGGGGTATGGGATAAGAGTAAATGGGATTACAGGGAATGGGACTACAGGGAATGGGGTATGGAGTGTAGTATGAGGGGGTAGGGGGTATGGAGTGTATGTAGTGTTATTGATAAGTGTATGTATGTATTGAATGTGTTTGCGTGTAAATGTGTTACGTGTACAGAAAAATCACTCGCTCGCTAACTCACACTACTACTAATTCTCACTAACAAACACTGCCACTAACTCTCACTAACTACCACTAACTGACGCTCCCACTAACAACTCTCACTAACAACTCCCACTCCCACAAACTCACTCACGCTCCCACTAACAGACTCTCTCCCACTCCCACTAACTCACGATAACACTACCAACTGACTCTCTCACGCTAACACTAACTCACTCACTCACTCACAATAATGCACCAACTCTCTAATCTTAAACCTCCAATCTCCAAAGACCCACCAGCAACACAGTCAAAGAAGCCCTGCTTGTGTGGTGCTTATATACCCTGTGTAAATGTTTAATGATGTACCGATTTGCGTTGTAAATTGTGTTCATGTGTGCTTTATTAGCAATTAGTATTAGTGCAATGTGTATTAGGTGTGTGAATTTGTGCATGCTCATTTTGAGTTATTATTTGTGGAATGTGTAGAATGCGATGATGTCATAGTGGTCGTTTTCTCTAACATTGTCCAATAGTATTCTTTTTAAATGTGAATTTGCGATGGTGTGGTATTATTGAAGTGTTGTATATGTATGTTTGTCCTAATATATAGTGATATTGAATGCGGTTATTTTTCTAGTGTATGTATATATTTTTTATTCCTTGTTGTTATTTTGCGATTTTCCGCATCTTAAAGTATATGCATATTCCCCGTATAAAATTTTATTTCAAATCCCCCCGCTTGTGAATGTGTAATGCTTGTGTGCTTTGTTGATTGATTGTTGTTGTGACATTTGCGGCGTGTTATTGTTGTGCATGATGTGGTATGCGTCATATGACCGAGTTGTGCGTATTTCTCGCGAGATCGAGTGTTAGGTGAAAAAAGCTATTTTTTTGCTTTTCCATTGATCTCTATGGGAGACTGTCTAACGCGGGCTGGATTACGCGTGTGACATACACGCGTTAGGAGCATCGTTAGATGGTCTTATTTGAACTCTAAATACCGGAGTCAAACAATGCCGTGCGTTAGACATAAAACACGCGTGGCGTTAGCAAACCATCTACCGCCGAACTCTAAATCTAGCCGTCTGTAATTAAACTTACAGAGTACATGCGACCAATAGTGTTATTTGCTTGATCTAGTACTCTTTTTTCCATGTTGTTGTCTTTTGATGGAAAACAAAAATGCTGAGGAATATCAGTGTAAAGATATGCATGAGCTGACAAATCTTCTTGATTTAATTTAAACCAAGCAATCAAATTTGTGTCTCTATAATGTCTTCTTTCTATTGCAGTTTCATTATTGTCTTCAGTAAAATATACTGACTGTTCTCCAGGAAGGTGAACTTGTAATCGCACAATAGTATGCGATTGATGGTGCATATGAAAGCCAAAAAAACGCCATGCTGCTTCTGGAGCACTAACATATCTGGAATCCATAAATTAAGTTATCTCATCATGAAGAAGTGTTTCATGTTCTTTAATTGCAATATTTGCAGTCATGCCCTTTATAAATATATTTGAATATGTACTTTACTCTTTTTATAGAAGCACAGCTTTCAATATTTATATGGCTGTTGTCTTATAATGTCAAGTATGGGTTGTATGGTACAACCCAAAAGCTTTCATTTTTTTTACCATTTACTTCAATTGAAACACTTTTTTTTGCTTCTCTTGTAACGTGGATAACCATCTACATTGATCAAAGTTTCTTCTTGGAAAGATTTTGGAAATTGCTTAGAGCAAACCCCATCAACCATACATGGAGATCTTAGATTATGCTCCCCACAGGGCCCATGTATCATGTGTTTTGTAACAATGGAATGTAACCGTGTACTGACTTGAATGTCAGGTATTTATACACAAATAAAGCTATCAATTACTTGTGCATTTTTAGGCTTATCTTGTGCACATAATTTAAGCAAAATATGTGCATGAGGTAATCCACATTTTTGAAATTCAATTACATGAACTTTGGCAGTTGGTTTACCCAAAACATGTTTCTTTGTGATATCATCAAGATGTTCTTGAAGTTTTAAATGAAAAACTCTAAATCAGGTTGAAATTCAACTGCTTGACCTTCTTTCAGATTAACAACAATTTCAGACCATTTGGGGTTACATGTCATAGTTATGAAAAAATCAGGCTTCCCATACTTTCTTACAATAGCCATGGCATCTTGGTAATTCTGTACCATGTTTCTGGGACTACCTTGGAATGTAGATGGAAGTATAACTGCTTTGCTTGGAAGTAAGCCCTGCTCTGCAGCTACACTTTGAAGATAGTCCATGATACCTGTATACTTTTCAACCTTTAATTTTGACTCATTTTGTCTTGCATAGTTTAAACGATTACCTTCTGTTTTAACATATGCATCTACAAAGTACTGCTGAGTCAATTTACCAGCACTCAGAAATGGGTTAAACTCGTGACGGATGGAAAGTATATACCCATAATATTGCTTTTGTGTGACCCTTTCTCTTGGCTTTGCTAAGGGTTGAGTTCTTATATTTCTAACAATAGTAGGGTTGTAATTAAGTTTAATTTTAGGTGGCCAACTTTGATCCCCAAAAGGGAAAATAAGTGGATACAACATTGGGCTCCATGTACGAAGCAGCGAAAGCTGCTCCGGAGCCTTTGCGGGGCAGGTTCGCATATGCGAGCCTGCTTCCCGCAATGTAAGAAGCAGCGGTCATTAGACCGCTGCTTCCTACAGCCTATGCCACCTCTTAGGTGGCGAAGCAAAATCACGAGAGCACGCTCGCTCTCTGTGATTGACAGCCCCTTCAGTCGCGTGATTTGTCACGAGATTGAAGGGGCGGGCATTACACACTCCGATGTGTGTAATGGTACATACGGGCAAGCGGATCAATAGATCCGCTGCCAGTGTGTAGCGGAGGCGGGCGGACAGCTTCACGAATTAAGAAGCTGCCCGCCCGCCTCTTAGTACATGGCGCCCATTGGCTCCAAATTTGGATCTAAAATAATTATCCTTTCTGGGTTTTTTTCATTGTGTAATGGTACATATGGGCAAGCGGATCAATAGATCCGCTGCCCGTGTGTAGCGGAGGCGGGCGGACAGCTTCACGAGTTAAGAAGCTGTCTGCCCGCCTCTTAGTACATGGCGCCCATTGGCTCCAAATTTGGATCTAAAATAATTATCCTTTCTGGGGTTTTTTCATTGTTAGGACTTCGACAATGAATATTAAGATCTCGCTCAAGAGGAGATTCACCAACTGCATTTTGAAAAATAATAGCTACCTCATTACATAGAGGAGCATTATATCTGTGTTGATCGTTTTTGTGATCTTGTACTATTGCCATGGTGTAGGGTTGGTTAGGGAAAAATTCAAAGGATTTGTAGCATTTAAGCTAAGTGCTGAATTAGGCACTATTAAATTGGATAAGGTCAGTTAAAATGTAACACTTTATTTAACATATATACAAAGACAGACAATTTACTTAAATCGGATCACTGTTTAGAAACAAACATTCATCAGTTGTTTCTATATATTGTCATTCCAAGTGACCCAACTGTAACATAATAAAACCAAACCAAAACCAAAAGGTAAAGGTAAAATATAAGGGCTACGTGCTCTAGAAAATACTATTGTGGTGAAGTTAATCGATATTGAGTGGATTCCAAGTTCAAGTCATACAGTTTTCACACAGGCTATGCGCTCAAAGGCGTCCTCCTACCTGCGTACTGCTGAGATTTAACTCAGTCAGCCGATTTCTAGCTGATCCCTATCAATCAATATCTCAACATTCATACAGTCTCAATGTATCTGTCGGGATTAAACTAATGTTTTCTTGTTCTTAGAATATATATATGTATTAGCGCTAGAATTCAATGTAATATTGCTGATAATTATCGCTATGATAAGTCGTTAGGTAATGTTTGGTAAATTGATAGTGCCTAAAGTCTAGAGATTATTCATTTCCGTTCTAAGTGCTTATCATCACTACTTGAACAGGTTCTCAAAAATATAGGCACCATTAGCCCTTTTATCAAATCCTATTATTACCCTTAGATCGCTATATATATATTGAAAATAACCGCTATTAGGGCGGCAACAATATTAGCCAACAGATTATCAGTAACTTAGTTTCTAACACCACGCTAGAGTTCCAGAGCACGCCCACCGACGCGTTTCGTCACTTGTACGTGACTTTGTCAGGGCATAGGGCCCGCCCAGCCTCAAGTGCCGTCTTTTATCCTCCATAGTTGCCGTGGTAACGGCTTGTGTATTGCGGAAGTGTCCACCGCAATGTCTACTAAGTATTACTCTCCGATATTACAATTCAGTAATGTGTGATATGTCGGGTGTAGGTAAATTCCATGTCATTAATCTCAGATTGTTATACAGAGCATTTATGCAGTGATAGGAAGCTGTCCTCCTACTGACTAAATACTTATTACAGACACATATACAACAATTACATATGTATTGTTAGTTTTGACAGCAGTCTGTGCAATCTATCTATGAAAATATTACAGCAGTTTATGCTAAACAATTGTTATCGGACATAGGGACTCCATAGTGGCTAAGGGTTAGATATTTATTAAGCATGAGTATATATAGTCATTCTAAAAAGCTTATATTTCTCTAGTGCCAAACTGACAATTGGGCATATATCTATTGAGTCTAAAAGAATGAATGTCTATAGGACTGAATTAGCTTTATGTGTGATTTTATCATAACACATTTCTGTAAAATTTACACATAAATCCTATGCTTATCTCGATAAAGGAGCTAAATCCCGATTATGTTGCTCCCTAAGGGGATATGTGTGTAATTTTCATCTATATTTATAGTCATATTTAATAGCTACGTCCCATACATCATAATTTATTACAAATATATAGACTTAGATATAGATCATAGATTAGAATAAGATCTCTAGAGAAAGCTCTTATAAGAGATTGCCTCATTTAAACCCTTTGGTGATGCAGATTTTAATTCATGTATCCATCTGCATTCTTTTTGAAGCAGAAGTTTGTTAATGTCACCCCTTCTGCCCTTAAGCTTTAGTTGTTCTATGGCAAAGAAATGTATCTGATATTTCTCTTGTTGATGAACTGTGTTCATATGCTTAGCTACTGGTACATTCCTGTCCCATTTTATGTCCCCTATATGTTCAAGGACTCTTGTTCTTAGTTCCCTTGAGGTTTCACCTACATAAATTAGGGGACATTTGCACATGGCTACGTATACAACTCTCTTGGTTCTACAATTCATAAATTCATTTATAGGGTAGTTTTTCCCTGTTTTTGGATGAACAAATTGTTTCATTGGGGACATATTTTTGCACGCTTGGTAGCGGCCACATTTAAAGAACCCTTTTGTTTCTTGAAGCCATGTTTTCTGAGGATTTTGTACAAAGTGACTCCTAGTCAAGGTGTCTTTCAAATTATGTGATCTCCTATTAGTTATCTTAGGTCTATCTGTGATAAATTCAGACAATTAAGGGTCCTCCTGTAAGACGTGCCAGTGTTTTTGAAATATGTGTTGGATACTGCTGTGTTTTTCATCGAATGTGCCTATAATTCTAATTTGCTGACTGTCTTTATTTCTGTCAGTATCAATTTTTTCCTGTAGTAGGGGTGCTCTCTCTAGTGCCTTAGCTCGTTGGTAAGCTTTTTTAAGGCATCTATTAGGGTATCCCCTTTCTTTGAACCTTTTTCTTAGTTCTTGAGCTTCCAATTCAAAATCTTCTAATGAGCTGCAATTGCGCCTAGCCCTCAGGTATTGGCCAAATGGGATGCCCATCCTTTGGCTTTTAGGATGGTAGCTTTTCCAGTTTAGGAGATTATTAGTAGCTGTCTCTTTCCTAAATAATTTTGTACTTAGGGATCCATCGTACTCTTTTCGAATTTCCAAGTCTAGAAAGGAAATGCTTGTTTCTTCAATCGTTGAGGTATAGTGCATACCGTGAGTATTGTCATTTAGCCATAACATAAAATCATTAAAGTTCTCTTTGGAACCTGTCCATAATATAAGCACATCATCGATGTAGCGAATAAATAGATTCATATATTTCATAAAAGGGTTCATTTCTTCATTTAGGATATATGTATGTTCTATCCAACCCAAAAACAAATTTGCATAAGTGGGGGCACAGCATGTGCCCATTGCTGTGCCCCTTTTCTGCAAATATACTTTATTATCAAAAAGAAAGTAATTGTGTTGTAACACAAAATCAAGTAGTTCAATTACAAAATCATCAGCCTTACTGCCTTTTGGGTTTGTCATTTTTAAGAAGAATTGTACAGCCTGTTTCCCTAGAGAGTGTGATATATTTGAATATAGACTCTCGACGTCAATGCTTGCTAGTAGTGTATTCTCACTCACATAGACATTTTCCAAGCATTTTAGAACTTCCTTAGTGTCCAATTTAATAGTGCCTAATTCAGCACTTAGCTTAAATGCTACAAATCCTTTGAATTTTTCCCTAACCAACCCTATTACATAGTGATTTAATTCACAACCTTTGAATTTGGGAACTTAAAGGTAAAAAGAATAGATAGCTATGGCGGGCTATCTATCTTCTAATATTGACTTTGAAAAATGGAAGCAGGAGGCCGAAAGGCTCTTTACATTAAATTTAGGCAATGTATGTCCAAAAGCTACAAATATAGAAGAAGCCTTCAAAAGTATAGCCAAAATTATGAAAAAACAAGTTAAGACCTTTTGGGAGATTTTTAGTCTAGAAAACTATGTAAAAAACAAACTCATTCCTAGGGGTCTGAGGATACAATTAGCACCTTCTTTTCACATCCCAGATGAGAACTTTGTCTTAAGGTGGCAGGAAATTCTGACACAGTGCTCATAAGATCTGATGAAACTTACATTAGAATATGAAAGGAGTCAGTATGAGCAACTAACAAAATTAGTTGAAGAGGCAAGAATACAAACCAATAAATTCACCTCAGACAAAGATTTTGAGGCTTTAGATCAAAAACTAAAATTCCATATTGATAAACTAAAAGAAGAACTTAGTGAAACAAAAAATAGAAAACTACAGAGAGACTGGTCAGACCATCAAAAAGGCAATATTTATAAAGTTAATTACAAACGTAGAAATGTGAGACAGATACAAGAAAATAAAGGTAAAAATACCACAGCAGAAAGTTATTCTACAGAGTCAGAATTGTCAGAAGAAGAATCAACACCAATAACCACAACTACAGCTATAACACCTATGACGGAACCATCAATTACTAGGATTTTTTTAGAGAAGGATCTATTCCCACCGAAAACAAGTATAAAAACAAGACAACAAAACAAGAGAAAACCAAACAAACAAAAATGAAAGATAATCAATTACAAGTCATCAATTTGGCAGGAATTACTCTGAGACATGAACACCACAGTTTATTATCCAAGGGGCTTTCCTTTATCCCTACCCCCAAATATGACACCTTCAATTGGGTTAAAGACACACATCTTTTTGCCAGAAAGCTGGCACTACACAAATATCACAAGGAGGCAAATAAAGCATGCCTTATGGATATGGGAGTGGATGAAGAGGATCTAGAAATTGTTACTTTAATGAAAACATTACTAGATGAAAATGATGACACTGATGCTACACAAACAAATAGCATTGTGAAACCTAAGAGTACCTTCATGCCAACAATCTCCAAATATCCAACGATAGACAAATTTGTAACATTGGTAACTACAGAACTTGAAGCCCTTAACTGTAAAAGTAAAACTAAAAAGAATCTTAGTTTTAAAGAAAGAGAAGCATTGGCAGAATTAACCAACAACACTGATATAACAATTAAGAATGCCGATAAGGGCGGTAATTTGGTTATCATGTCAAACCCCCAGTACAAAAATATGTGTCTTGATATTCTAACAAATAAAGATAATTATCAAATTTTATCTAAAGACCCAACATTAACATATATAAAAGAACTGAAATCTATATTAGATAAAGGGTATGGTGAAAGAATCATTACAAAATCAGAATATCAATATATGAGTGAATTGAAACCAAGAGTGGCTACATTTTACAGCCTGCCAAAAGTTCACAAATACTTACTGTCACCCCCAGGAAGACCAATAGTATCTGGGAATGGTTGTTTGACTGAAAAAGTGAGTACTTTTGTAGACAAGAAATTAAGAGAATATGTACACACACTGACATCATATGTCCAAGACACTAAGGCCTAGATTTGGAGTTTGGCGGTAGCCGTGAAAACCAGCGTTAGAGGCTCCTAACGCTGGTTTTAGGCTACCGCCGGTATTTGGAGTCACTCAAAAAAGGGTCTAACGCTCACTTTTCAGCCGCGACTTTTCCATACCGCAGATCCCCTTACGTCAGTTGCGTATCCTATCTTTTCAATGGGATCTTTCTAACTCCGGTATTTAGAGTCGTGTCTGGAGTGAGCGTTAGAATTCTAACGACAAAACTCCAGCCGCAGAAAAAAGTCAGTAGTTAAGAGCTTTCTGGGCTAACGCCGGTTCATAAAGCTCTTAACTACTGTGCTCTAAAGTACACTTACACCCATAAACTACCTATGTACCCCTAAACCGAGGTCCCCCCACATCGCCGCCACTCGATTAAATTTTTTTAACCCCTAATCTGCCGACCGCCACCTACATTATACTTATGTACCCCTAATCTGCTGCCCCTAACACCGCCGACCCCTGTATTATATTTATTAACCCCTAACCTGCCCCCCACAACGTCGCCACCAGCTACCTACAATAATTAACCCCTAATCTGCCGACCGCAAAGCGCCGCCACCTACATTATAGCTATGTACCCCTAATCTGCTGCCCCTAACACCGCCGACCCCTATATTATATTTATTAACCCCTAATCTGCCGCCCTCAATGTCGCCTCCACCTGCCTACACTTATTAACCCCTAATCTGCCGACCGGACCGCATCGCTATTATAATAAAGTTATTAACCCCTAATCCGCCTCACTAACCCTATAATAAATGGTATTAACCCCTAATCTGCCCTCCCTAACATCGCCGACACCTAACTTCATACATTAACCCCTAATCTGCCGACCGGAGCTCACCGCTATTCTAATAAATGTATTAACCCCTAAAGCTAAGTCTAACCCTAACACTAACACCCCCCTAAATTAAATATAATTTAAATCTAACGAAATTAATTAACTCTTCTTAAATAAATTATTCCTATTTAAAGCTAAATACTTACCTGTAAAATAAATCCTAATATAGCTACAATATAAATTATATTTATATTATAGCTATTTTAGGATTTATATTTATTTTACAGGCAACTTTGTATTTATTTTAAACAGGTACAATAGCTATTAAATAGTTAAGAACTATTTAATAGCTAAAATAGTTAAAATAATTAAAAATTTACCTGTAAAATAAATCCTAACCTAAGTTACAATTAAACCTAACACTACACTATCAATAAATTAATTAAATAAAATACCTATAATTATCTACAATTAAAACTAACACTACACTATCAATAAATAAATTAAATACAATTCCTACAAATAAATACAATGAAATAAACTAACTAAAGTACAAAAAATAAAAAAGAACTAAGTTACAAAAAATAAAAAAATATTTACAAACATTAGAAATATATTACAACAATTTTAAACTAATTACACCTACTCTAAGCCCCCTAATAAAATAACAAAGCCCCCCAAAATAAAAAAATGCCCTACCCTATTCTAAATTACTAAAGTTCAAAGCTCTTTTACCTTACCAGCCCTGAACAGGGCCCTTTGCGGGGCATGCCCCAAGAAGTTCAGCTCTTTTGCCTGTAAAAAAAAAATACAATACCCCCCCCAACATTACAACCCACCACCCACATACCCCTAATCTAACCCAAACCCCCCTTAAATAAACCTAACACTAAGCCCCTGAAGATCTCCCTACCTTGAGTCGTCTTCACCCAGCCGAGCCATATTCTTCATCCAAGTGGAGCAAGAAGAGGTCCTCCATCCGGTAGAAGTCTTTATCCAAGCGGGGCAGAAGAGGTCTTCTATCCGATTGAAGTCTTCATCCAAGAGGCATCTTCTATCGTCATCCATCCGGAGCGGAGCGGCAGCATCCTGAAGACCTCCGACACGGAACATCCATCCTGGCCGACGACTGAACGACGAATGACGGTTCCTTTAAATGACGTCATCCAAGATGGCGTCCCTCGAATTCCGATTGGCTGATAGGATTCTATCAGCCAATCGGAATTAAGGTAGGAATATTCTGATTGGCTGATGGAATCAGCCAATCAGAATCAAGTTCAATCCGATTGGCTGATTCAATCAGCCAATCAGATTGAGCTCACATTCTATTGGCTGATTGGAACAGCCAATAGAATGCGAGCTCAATCTGATTGGCTGATTGAATCAGCCAATCGGATTGAACTTGATTCTGATTGGCTGATTCCATCAGCCAATCAGAATATTCCTACCTTAATTCCGATTGGCTGATAGAATCCTATCAGCCAATCGGAATTTGAGGGACGCCATCTTGGATGACGTCATTTAAAGGAACCGTCATTCGGCTAGTAGGCGTCGGGAGAAGAGGATGTTCCGCGTCGGATGGAAGATGATAGCTCCCGAAGAAAGAAGATTGAAGATGCCGTTGATAGAAGACTTCATCCGGATCATGGACCTCTTCAGCTCCCGCTTGGATGAAGACTTCAGCCGGATCATGGACCTCTTCAGCTCCCGCTTTGATGATGACTTCAGCCGGATCATGGACCTCTTCAGCCCCCCGCTTGGGCTTGGATCAGGACATCGGAGGAGCTCTTCTGGATCGATCGGTGAACCTGGTATGGTGAAGATAAGGTAGGAAGATCTTCAGGGGCTTAGTGTTAGGTTTATTTAAGGGGGGTTTGGGTTAGATTAGGGGTATGTGGGTGGTGGGTTGTAATGTTGGGGGGGGGGGTATTGTATGTTTTTTTTTACAGGCAAAAGAGCTGAACTTCTTGGGGCATGCCCCGCAAAGGGCCCTGTTCAGGGCTGGTAAGGTAAAAGAGCTTTGAACTTTAGTAATTTAGAATAGGGTAGGGCATTTTTTTATTTTGGGGGCTTTGTTATTTTATTAGGGGGTTTAGAGTAGGTGTAATTAGTTTAAAATTGTTGTAATATATTTATAATGTTTGTAAATATTTTTTTATTTTTTGTAACTTAGTTCTTTTTTATTTTTTGTACTTTAGTTAGTTTATTTCATTGTATTTATTTGTAGGAATTGTATTTAATTTATTTATTGATAGTGTAGTGTTAGGTTTAATTGTAGATAATTATAGGTATTTTATTTAATTAATTTATTGATAGTGTAGTGTTAGGTTTAATTGTAACTTAGGTTAGGATTTATTTTACAGGTAAATTTGTAATTATTTTAACTATTTTAGCTATTAAATAGTTCTTAACTATTTAATAGCTATTGTACCTGGTTAAAATAAATACAAAGTTACCTGTAAAATAAATATTAATCCTAAAATAGCTATAATATAATTATAATTTATATTGTAGCTATATTAGGATTTATTTCACAGGTAAGTATTTAGCTTTAAATAGGAATAATTTATTTAATAAGAGTTAATTAATTTCGTTAGATTTAAATTATATTTAACTTAGGGGGGTGTTAGTGTTAGGGTTAGACTTAGCTTTAGGGGTTAATACATTTATTAGAATAGCGGTGAGCTCCAGTCGGCAGATTAGGGGTTAATAATTGAAGTTAGGTGTCGGCGATGTTAGGGAGGGCAGATTAGGGGTTAATACTATTTATTATAGGGTTAGTGAGGCGGATTAGGGGTTAATAACTTTATAATAATAGCGGTGTGGTCCGCTCGGCAGATTAGGGGTTAATAAGTGTAGGCAGGTGGAGGCGACGTTGTGGGGGGCAGATTAGGGGTTAATAAATATAATATAGGTTTCGGTGATGTTAGGGCAGCAGATTAGGGGTACATAGGGATAATGTAAGTAGCGGCGGTTTACGGAGCGGCAGATTAGGGGTTAATAATAATATGCAGGGGTCAGCGATAGCGGGGGCGGCAGATTAGGGGTTAATAAGTGTAAGGTTAGGGGTGTTTAGACTCGGGGTACATGTTAGAGTGTTAGGTGCAGACGTAGGAAGTGTTTCCCCATAGCAAACAATGGGGCTGCGTTAGGAGCTGAACGCGGCTTTTTTGCAGGTGTTAGGTTTTTTTTCAGCTCAAACAGCCCCATTGTTTCCTATGGGGGAATCGTGCACGAGCACGTTTTTGAGGCTGGCCGCGTCCGTAAGCAACTCTGGTATCGAGAGTTGCAGTGGCGTTAAATATGCTCTACGCTTTTTTTTTGGAGCCTAACGCAGCCATTCTATGGACTCTCAATACCAGAGTTATTTTTAAGGTGCGGCCACAAAAAAGCCAGCGTTAGATACGCGGGTCGTTACCGACAAAACTCTAAATCTAGCTGTAAGGAAGTTCTAAAATGCTTGGAAAATGTCTATGTGAGTGAGAATACACTACTAGCAAGCATTGACGTCGAGAGTCTATATTCAAATATATCACACTCTCTAGGGAAACAGGCTGTACAATTCTTCTTAAAAATGACAAACCCAAAAGGCAGTAAGGCTGATGATTTTGTAATTGAACTACTTGATTTTGTGTTACAACACAACTACTTTCTTTTTGATAATAAAGTATATTTGCAGAAAAGGGGCACAGCAATGGGCACATGCTGTGCCCCCACTTATGCAAATTTGTTTTTGGGTTGGATAGAACATACATATATCCTAAATGAAGAAATGAACCCTTTTATGAAATATATGGATCTATTTATTCGCTACATCGATGATGTGCTTATATTATGGACAGGTTCCAAAGAGAACTTTAATGATTTTATGTTATGGCTAAATGACAATACTCACGGTATGCACTATACCTCAACGATTGAAGAAACAAGCATTTCCTTTCTAGACTTGGAAATTCGAAAAGAGTACGATGGATCCCTAAGTACAAAATTATTTAGGAAAGAGACAGCTACTAATAATCTCCTAAACTGGAAAAGCTACCATCCTAAAAGCCAAAGGATGGGCATCCCATTTGGCCAATACCTGAGGGCTAGGCGCAATTGCAGCTCATTAGAAGATTTTGAATTGGAAGCTCAAGAACTAAGAAAAAGGTTCAAAGAAAGGGGATACCCTAATAGATGCCTTAAAAAAGCTTACCAACGAGCTAAGGCACTAGAGAGAGCACCCCTACTACAGGAAAAAATTGATACTGACAGAAATAAAGACAGTCAGCAAATTAGAATTATAGGCACATTCGATGAAAAACACAGCAGTATCCAACACATATTTCAAAAACACTGGCACGTCTTACAGGAGGACCCTGAATTGTCTGAAGTTATCACAGATAGACCTAAGATAACTAATAGGAGATCACATAATTTGAAAGACACCTTGACTAGGAGTCACTTTGTACAAAATCCTCAGAAAACATGGCTTCCAGAAACAAAAGGGTTCTTTAAATGTGGCCGCTGCCAAGCGTGCAAAAATATGTCCCCAATGAAACAATTTGTTCATCCAAAAACAGGGAAAAACTACCCTATAAATGAATTTATGAATTGTAGAACCAAGAGAGTTGTATACATAGCCATGTGCAAATGTCCCCTAATTTATGTAGGTGAAACCTCAAGGGAACTAAGAACAAGAGTCCTTGAACATATAGGGGACATAAAATGGGACAGGAATGTACCAGTAGCTAAGCATATGAACACAGTTCATCAACAAGAGAAATATCAGATACATTTCTTTGCCATAGAACAACTAAAGCTTAAGGGCAGAAGGGGTGACATTAACAAACTTCTGCTTCAAAAAGAATGCAGATGGATACATGAATTAAAATCTGCATCACCAAAGGGTTTAAATGAGGCAATCTCTTATAAGAGCTTTCTCTAGAGATCTTATTCTAATCTAAGATCTATATCTAAGTCTATATATTTGTAATAAATTATGATGTATGGGACGTAGCTATTAAATATGACTATAAATATAGATGAAAATTACACACATATCCCCTTAGGGAGCAACATAATCGGGATTTAGCTCCTTTATCGAGATAAGCATAGGATTTATGTGTAAATTTTACAGAAATGTGTTATGATAAAATCACACATAAAGCTAATTCAGTCCTATAGACATTCATTCTTTTAGACTCAATAGATATATGCCCAATTGTCAGTTTGGCACTAGAGAAATATAAGCTTTTTAGAACGACTATATATACTCATGCTTAATAAATATCTAACCCTTAGCCACTATGGAGTCCCTATGTCCGATAACAATTGTTTAGCATAAACTGCTGTAATATTTTCATAGATAGATTGCACAGACTGCTGTCAAAACTAACAATACATATGTAATTATATATGTGTCTGTAATAAGTATTTAGTCAGTAGGAGGACAGCTTCCTATCACTGCATAAATGCTCCGTATAACAATCTGAGATTAATGACATGGAATTTACCTACACCCGACATATCACACATTACTGAATTGTAATATCGGAGAGTAATACTTAGTCGCCGTAGACATTGCGGTGGACACTTCCGCAATACACAAGCCGTTACCACAGCAACTATGGAGGATAAAAGACGGCACTTGAGGCTGGGCGGGCCCTATGCCCTGACGAAGTCACGTACAAGTGACGAAACGCGTCAGTGGGCGTGCTCTGGAACTCTAGCGTGGTGTTAGAAACTAAGTTACTGATAATCTGTTGGCTACTATTGTTGCCGCCCTAATAGCGGTTATTTTCAATATATATATAGCGATCTAAGGGTAATAATAGGATTTGATAAAAGGGCTAACGGTGCCTATATTTTTGAGAACCTGTTCAAGTAGTGATGATAAGCACTTAGAACGGAAATGAATAATCTCTAGACTTTAGGCACTATCAATTTACCAAACATTACCTAACGACTTATCATAGCGATAATTATCAGCAATATTACATTGAATTCTAGCGCTAATACATATATATATTCTAAGAACAAGAAAACATTAGTTTAATCCCGACAGATACATTGAGACTGTATGAATGTTGAGATATTGATTGATAGGGATCAGCTAGAAATCGGCTGACTGAGTTAAATCTCAGCAGTACGCAGGTAGGAGGACACCTTTGAGCGCATAGCCTGTGTGAAAACTGTATGACTTGAACTTGGAATCCACTCAATATCGATTAACTTCACCACAATAGTATTTTCTAGAGCACGTAGCCCTTATATTTTACCTTTACCTTTTGGTTTTGGTTTGGTTTTATTATGTTACAGTTGGGTCACTTGGAATGACAATATATAGAAACAACTGATGAATGTTTGTTTCTAAACAGTGATCCGATTTAAGTAAATTGTCTGTCTTTGTATATATGTTAAATAAAGTGTTACATTTTAACTGACCTTATACTATTGCCATGGTCACAGTTGCAGGTGTAACACCATTTCGAGATGCATCTTCTAAACATTCCTGTTCTACTTCATACAACATTTTACATGCTTCAGCAAAAGGATTGTTTGAAGCCATAAAAGAACTGAACTCAGTCATTAATTCAAGGTTGCAATTTGTATTTTCATCAATCATAAGGCACTGTTGTGCAGCCTCATCTGGATCAAGAATTTATAGTTGTGCAAACTTTCTTTTATCCTCATTGGAAGGATGAAGTTATCCAGCTCTGTGATATATTTGTCCATTAACTCTAAAACAGTAAGGGCCATAACCGGGAGGAGGAGCAATATTCGCCCCCATTGAAGCAAATGCTAAAGAATTATTAAAAGATCTAATATTTTTTTTTTTTTTTTTTTTTTTTTAATGTTTATGACTTCCTGTCATTAAACTTTCTATTAAAGGAACAACTTTAATAGGTTCAATATTTACTTTTCCTTTGTTGCAGCATTGACTAAATAGTTTGTCTGATGGCTGCTCTTTTCCAAAATGTACAGCATCACAGTTGGTGCACATAACATTTAGCTCTCCACAGCTATGATGATCTAGAGAATCATCATATCTCGCAAGTGCTGCAATGTGTTGAATATGTTTTGCCAAATTTGTATGATGGCGTTTAATATACCTTGCATTGTTTCCTTTTATTTTCTCTTTCTGTATTGCTTATGCTAAGCTCTTTTTGTGTTTCTGATTGTTCATTTTCTAGATAATAAGGCTACAGATGTAGCAATAATATTTATTTATGTTATAATGTTACAGATGTAGCAACACTTTTTTTAGCAACGCTACTGTTATCTATATATATATGTATAAATTAATCTACAGGTGTATTATATATATACTGTATATATACAGTGGATATAAAAAGTCTACACACCCCTGTTAAAATGTCAGGTTTCTGTGATGTAAAAAAATGAGACAAAGATAAATCATTTCAAAACTTTTTCCACCTTTAATGTGACCTATAAACTGTACAACTCAATTGAAAAACAAACTGAAATCTTTTAGGTAAAGGGAAATAAAAATAAAAAAATTAAATAATATGGTTTTATATGTGTGAACACCCTTAAAGTAATACTTTATTGAAGCACCTTTTGATTTTATTACAGCACTCAGTCTTTTTGGGTATGAGTTTTTCAGCATGGCACATCTTGACTTGGCAAGATTTGCCCACTCTTCTTTTGCAAAAACACTCTAAATCTGTCAGAATGCGAGGGCATCTCCTGTGCACAGCCCTCTTCAGATCACCCCACAGATTTTGAATTGGATTCAGGTCTGGGCTCTGGCTGGGCCATCCCAAAACTTTAATCTTCTTCTGGTGAAGCCATTCCTTTGTTGATTTAGATGTATGATTTGGGTCGTTGTCATGCTGAAAGATGAAGTTCCGCTTTCTAGCAGAAGCCTGAAGGTTTTGTGCCAATATTGTCTGGTATTTGGAACTGTTCATTATTCCCTCTACCTTGACTAAGGCCCCAGTTCCAGCTGAAGAAAAACAGCCCCAAAGCATGATGCTGACACCACCATGCTTCACTGTGGGTATGGTGTTCTTTTAGTTATATGCAGTGTTGTTTTTGCGCCAAACATATCTTTTGGAATTATGGCCAAAAAGTTCAACTTTGGTTTCATCAGACCAGAACACCTTTTGCGACATGCTTTTGAGAAACTTCAGATGTGTTTTTGCAAAATTTAGCCGGGCTTGGATGTTTTTTTTGTAATAAAAGGCTTCCGTCTTGCCACTCTACCCCATAGCCCAGACATATGAAGAATACGGGCGATTGTTGTCACATGTACCACACAGCCAGTACTTGCCAAATATTCCTGCAGCTCCTTTAATATTGCTGTAGGCCTCTTGGCAGCCTCACAGACCAGTTTTCTTCTCGTCTTTTCATCAATTTTGGAGGGACATCCAGTTCTTGGTAATGTCACTGTTGCACCATATTTTCTTCACTTGATGATGACTGTCTTCACTGTGTTTCATGGTATATATAATGCCTTGGAAATTCTTTTGTACCCTTCTCCTGACTGATACCTTTTAACAATGAGATCCCTCTGATGCTTTAGAAGCTCTCTGCAGACCATGGCTTTTGCTATAGGATGCGACTAACAAAACGTCAGGAAAGACCTACTAGAACAGCTGAACTTTATTTGGGGTTAATCAGATGCACTTTAAATGATGGCAGGTGTGTACTGACTCCTATTTAACATGATTTTCAATGTGATTGCTTAATTCTAAACACAGCTACATCCCCAGTTATAAAAGGGTGTTCACACTTATGCAACCATATTATTTTACTTTTTTATTTTTATTTCCCTTTACCTAAAAGATTTCAGTTTCTTTTTCAATTGAGTTGTACAGTTTATAGGTCACATTAAAGGTGGAAAAAGTTCTGAAATTATTTATCTTTGTCTCATTTTTTTACATCACAGAAACCTGACATTTTAACAGGGGTGTGTAGACTTTTTATATCCAATATATATATATATATATATATATATATATATATATATATATAACACACAGAGAAAACCCAGCACTCACTTACAAGCTTTCAGCTAAGATTTAAAAGCAAAAATGGAAAGGTTAGTCACCGCATCTGGCCAAATGGGACAAGCTCAGGTACCACGTTAAGGTCCTTTCCAATACCTGAGACCCTAAAACAGCCACACAATGCAAGCTTTCAAATCCAAACAAACTGAAAACAAGGGAAGGGTGCACAGGAATATGTAATCACCCTAGACATATACAAAACACGGAAGGGAACTGCACTCTCATACCGGACCGGGTACACATCCCATGACCCTGCAACATGCTCAGCCCTGGGTGCCACTACTTAGCTGAGAGCTTGTAAGTGAGTGCAGGGTTTTCTCTGTGTGTTGTATTAATTTGTTTTGTAATTTTCCCTATGGTTCTTGCACCCAGACCTGTCTGGGGTTAACTGCTTGTGGCTCTGGGGACAGCACAGCTTCCTGTGAGTGCCAGTGGCACCCAGGGCTGAGCATGTTGCAGGGTCATATGATGTGTACCCGGTCCGGTATGAGAGTGCAGTTCCCTTCCGTGTTTTGTATATGTCTAGGGTGATTACATATTCCTGTGCACCCTTCCCTTGTTTTCAGTTTGTTTGGATTTGAAAGCTTGCATTGTGTGGCTGTTTTAGGGTCTCAGGTATTGGAAAGGACCTTGACGTGGTACCTGAGCTTGTCCCATTTGGCCAGATGCGGTGACTAACCTTTCCATTTTTGCTTTTAAATCTTATCTGAGAGCTTGTAAGTGAGTGCTGGGTTTTCTCTGTGTGTTCTATTAATTTGTTTTGTAATTTTCCCTATGGTTCTTGCACCCAGACCTGTCTGGGGTTAACTGCTTGTGGCTCTGGGGACAGCATAGTTTCCTGTGAGTGCCAGTGGCACCCAGGGCTGAGCATGTTGCAGGGTCATAGGATGTGTACCCGGTCCGGTATGAGAGTGCAGTTCCCTTCCGTGTTTTGTATATGTCTAGGGTGATTACATATTGCTGTGCACCCTTCCCTTGTTTTCAGTTTCTTTGGATTTGAAAGCTTGCATTGTGTGGCTGTTTTAGGGTCTCAGGTATTAGAAAGGACCTTGACGTGGTACCTGAGCTTGTCCCATTTGGGGACAATACATCAACCACTGAGTAAATTTCTATACCCCCGCCAGACAACACCGATCAGCCGACCAAGCACTCACAGTCATCCCACGCATCAGCAAATCTACAGCGGGTGGAAGATCCTTCTCCCACATGGCAGCAAAGACATGGAACACCCTCCCGCTGCACCTCAGACAATCCACCTCACATACAAAGTTCAGAAAGGACCTCAAATCCTGGCTCTTATCTACAGGATAAGCTACAGGATATATAATAAAGCAAATATGTATTGTGAAAACTGCTTTAATCTATATATAAATAATTCTACAGGTGTAGTGGCAGCATTTTTTATGTTCAACTGTCCTATATATATATATATAATAAATATACCAGTTTAGCCAAAACCTATTTGCCAAACTTATTGAAAAAAAAAATAACTAAAAAAAATAAATAATATATATATATATATATATATATATATATAAAGTTAAAGTAGGAGCACACTCGCCGGGTCTTGAACAAAGTACTTTAATACATTATTGACGTTTCGGGGTAGATAGCCCCGTCCTCAGACCATTAAAAACCATACAAAATATAATACATTTTTTACTTTACCCACCACCATCACCACGTAGCTACCGGAAGTGTCCCCGGCATCCTGCACTGCACACTGCTCAGGTCCGCCGGTTCCCATAGTAACCGTAATTGTTTACCTAAGAAAATGGAGCAAAAGCATGTTAAACACACATATCATAATATTAAATCTACTGTCACATGTATATATCCAATATAGTCATGATCAGCATGGTAAAATAACCCTTATGTTCAGTCCTTAAACTATCAAAATGTTCCGGTATCTTTCATATCCCACTGCGCAGGTCCGTCGGTTGTCACAGCAACCGTTACTGTATACCTACGGCAGTGGGATCTACAATTATACGGCACATTTAGTAGAAATAACCTAATCTGAAGTAAGCTGGCACATGCTAGTATTAACCTTTGGTTATGTACAAAATTTGTAATCATTATATACTTTGTTTCTATTTGTTAACACTTGTACACATGTATGCTATAGCAATATTCCTACAGAAAAAATGGTAGATGGATTCATACATACTTTTATCAGATCAATACCTCAAAATCTATATAGCTGATCAGTGGTCTTGATAAGGGTTAATCAGAGGAAGTAGTGCCAATCTAACTGAGTGTTTAACCCTTTAGGGGCCAGAGTCCCCAAAGTGAAAATCCACTTAGACTTCTTCTACAACAAAAGATTGGCTTTGTCTCCCCCCCTATTAAGCTTGGGTACATGATCGATAATGACATATCTTAAGTCAGTAGCCGTATGTCCACACATCGCAAAGTGCCTTGCAACTGGCTGTTCAGATTCCTTTTGTCAAATCGCTAGCCTAATGGCGGCGTGGTGATTGGCCATACGGATATGTAGTGTGTCCACCGTCTTACCTACATAAAAAAGTCCACATGGACAATGTAATAGAGATACAATGAACTCAGTGGTGCATGTAACCCTATGTCTGATTGTATACTTTTTATTAGTGTGTGGATGCAAAAATGTTTTGGTATTGTTCATCCCGCTGCACATTGTACAGCCCAAACATTTAAAGCATCCCCATTTAGGGGGTTGTAGCCAAGCTTTCTTTTTATAGCTGTCCACTGGATCCACCTTAACCAAAGTGTCTCTTAGGGACCTTGCTCGTCTATAGCTCACTCTTGGTGGCCCCATTGTAGTAAAAGGTAGTGTGGTATCTGTATCTCCCAATTTCTTCTTAGGGTTCCTGGCAAGTCCTTTTTGTCCATAGTATATGTAGTTAGGTAGGATAGTCTATTACCCAATTGTTGAGGTTCCTTGGTACATAAAGCCTCCTCCTGTTTCATATCCCACAATTGTGCCAGATGTTTATCAATGTTTGCTTCCTGGTAACCATGTTCTAGAAAACTTTTTTTCATATCCAGTAATTGCTCTTTAGTTTGTGAAGGGTCACTATTGTTGCATACTACCCATTTAAATTGTGATATGGGTAGAGCTTGCTTGAGACCAGGAGGATGGCAACTGGTGGCTTGTAATAATGAATTTCTGTCCGTTGGTTTACGGTATAGAGTTGTACCCAAACCACCCTCCTGTTTAGAAAGTCTCAGGTCTAGAAAATCCACCGTAGCATCACTGTATTCCATTTTGAACTGCAGATTGGGTAAAACCTGATTCAATTGTTGTGACCAACTTAATAATTCATTTGCTGATCCATCCCATATCAAAAACAAATCGTCTATGTACTGACGAAAAAATAGAACATTAGCATGGCTAAACAACTGCGTATGATGTTGCTCAAATTCAGCCATGTAAATATTGGCATACGATGGGGCCATACTTGACCCCATCGCTGTGCCGAGTAATTGCAGATAAAAGCAGTTCTCAAACCGAAAGTAATTCATCTTTAAGCAGAATTCCAGGAGTTCTAACAACCATTCCATACTGGGACCCACATAGGGCTATCTACATAGATGATTACGTACAGCCTCTACACCCTGGTGATGTGGTATCACCGTATAAAGGCTTACCACATCTAGGGTAACCAGGTATTCCGTTCCCTTGAGTCCTTTGATGTCTTTTAGTTCTTTAATCAAGGATATAGAGTCTAAAAGAAACGATGGCATATTGTGGACAATGGGTTGTAAAATAGAATCTAGATACACTGCGATGGGTTGTAGAAGCGACCCTATTGCTGACACTTTAGGTCTCCCTGGTGGCCGTGTGGCATGTTTGTGTACTTTAGGAAGTGTATAGAACACCGGCGTCCTTGGAAACTGTGTTGTTAAATAGGCCAGCTATTTCATATCAATTTGTCCACTGGTCTGAGCATTGTGTAAAGATTCATCCACTTGTCTTTTAAATGTCCAAATAGGGTCACCTGGCAACTGCCTGTAGGTATTTGTATCTTGTAGTTGGGACATGATTTCCTTTTGGTAATATTCATAATCTAGGAGTACCACAGCCCCCCCCCCTTGTCCGCTTCGCGGAAGATGATCGAATGATTATCACTCAAATCCTGAACGGCTTTTTTTCTCCATTTTTGATAAATTATTCCTACAGAGTTCATTTGAGGCCGTACATCCCTTGCCCAGTTGGTCTGCTAACAAGCGACTATAGGTTTTAATACTGGGGTTAGAGCTAGATGGATCATATCTCCCTCTCGAAATTTGGATATCTCAGAATTGGAATTACCAAAGTGTTCACGTAGCCTCAATGTCCGTTCAAATTTCTGTAAATCCAAATATGTAGTGAAGGGATCATTAAGCTCGGTTGGAATGAATGACAAACCTTTATTTAACACTTGCGACTTTCTCACCTTTATCATCTTCCTCGAAGCGGACAAGGGGAGGGGGCTGTGGTACTCCTAGATTATGAATATTACCAAAAGGAAATCATGTCCCAACTACAAGATACAAATACCTACAGACAGTTGCCAGGTGACCCTATTTGGACATTTAAAAGACAAGTGGATGAATCTTTACACAATGCTCAGACCAGTGGACAAATTGATATGAAATTGCTGGCCTATTTAAGAACACAGTTTCCAAGGACGCCGGTGTTCTATACACTACCTAAGGTACACAAACATGCCACACAGCCACCAGGGAGACCTATAGTGTCAGCAATAGGGTCGCTTCTACAACCCATCGCAGTGTATCTAGATTCTATTTTACAACCTATTGTCCACAATATGCCATCGTTTCTTTTAGACTCTATATCCTTGATTAAAGAACTGAAAGACATCAAAGGACTCAAGGGAACGGAATACCTGGTTACCCTAGATGTGGTAAGCCTTTATACAGTGATACCACATCACAGGGTGTAGAGGCTGTACGTAATCATCTATGTAGATATCCCTATGTGGGTCCCAGTATGGAATGGTTGTTAGAACTCCTGGAATTCTGCTTAAAGATGAATTACTTTCGGTTTGAGAACTGCTTTTATCTGCAATTACTCAGCACGGCGATGGGGTCAAGTATGGCCCCATCGTATGCCAATATTTACATGGCTGAATTTGAGCAACATCATACACAGTTGTTTAGCCACGCTAATGTTCTATTTTTTCGTCAGTACATAGACAATTTGTTTTTGATATGGGATGGATCAGTAAATGAATTATTAAGTTGGTCACAACAATTGAATCAGGTTTTACCCAATCTGCAGTTCAAAATGGAATACAGTAATGCTACGGTGGATTTTCTAGACCTGAGAATTTCTAAACAGGAGGGTGGTTTGGGGACAACTCTATACCGTAAACCAACGGACAGAAATTCATTATTACAAGCCACCAGTTGCCATCCTCCTGGTCTCAAGCAAGCTCTACCTATATCACAATTTAAACGGGTAGTACGCAACAACAGTGACCCTTCACAAGCTAAAGAGCAATTACTGTATATGAAAAAAAGGTTTCTACAATGTGGTTACCAGGAAGCACACATTGATAAACATCTGGCACAATTCTGGGATATGAAACAGGAGGAGGCTTTATGCACCAAGGAACCTCAACAATTGGGTAATAGACTATCCTACCTAACTACATATACTATGGACAAAAAGGACTTGCCAGGAACCCTAAAAAAAAATTGGGAGATCGTGAATACAGATACCACACTACCTTTTACTACAATGGGACCACCAAGAGTGAGCTATAGACGAGCAAGGTCCCTAAGAGACACTTTGGTTAAGGTGGATCCAGTGGACAGCTATAAAAAGAAAACTTGGCTACAACCCCCTAAATGGGGATGCTTTAAATGTTTGGGCTGTACAACGTGCAGCGGGATGAGCAATACCAAAACATTTTTGCATCCACACACTAATAAAAAGTATACAATCAGACATAGGGTTACATGCACCACTGAGTTCATTGTATATCTATTACATTGTCCATGTGGACTTTTTTATGTAGGTAAGACGGTGGACACACTACGTATCCGTATGGCCAACCACCGCGCCGCCATTAGGCTAGCGATTCGACAAAAGGAATCTGAACAGCCAGTTGCAAGGCACTTTGCGATGTGTGGACATACGGCTACTGACTTAAGATATGTCATTATCGATCATGTACCCAAGCTTAATAGGGGGGGAGACAAAGCCAATCTTTTGTTGCAGAAGGAGTCTAAGTGCATTTTCACTTTGGGGACTCTGGCCCCTAAAGGGTTAAACACTCAGTTAGATTGGCACTGCTTCCTCTGATTAACCCCTATCAAGACCACTGATCAGCTATATAGATTTTGAGGTATTGATCTGATAAAAGTATGTATGAATCCATCTACCATTTTTTCTGTAGGAATATTGCTATAGCATACATGTGTACAAGTGTTAACAAATAGAAACAAAGATATAGTGATTACAAATTTTGTACATAACCATAGGTTAATACTAGCATGTGCCAGCTTACTTCAGATTAGGTTATTTCTACTAAATGTGCCATATAATTGTAGATCCCACTGACGTAGGTATACAGTAACGGTTGCTGTAACAACCAACGGACCTGTGCAGTGGGATATGAAAGATACCGGAACATTTTGATAGTTTAAGGACTGAACATAAGGGTTATTTTTTTTTTTTTTTTTTTTTATATATAATTTTATTGAGGTCATAAAATGCTAGATAGACAAACAATGTCACATTTACAAGGGTAAAATAAGTCACAACAAAATGTACATAGTAACAATATAAATCACCCATTTGTACAAATGAAGATAAACCTCATTTTTTCAGTTTAAAGTCTTTAGAGGGAAACTACTAGCTCATAACCTGTGTGTACTTAACTTGTCCTTTAAAGTTGAAGATGCTGAGATGTATAAAAATAAACCCATCATTCAAAGTGACTTACGTGAAACATCTCTAAGTGGGTGAAAACTATGCTAAGGAAAGGCATATGGTGGGAACAATGAATGCAACTATAACATAAACTCAGCTATATTTCGGAACATAGGGGCTCTATCTAGGACATCCCAGTCAGCAAGTTCTTTAACAATTATTTGTGCACGTCTAAGCGGCAAAGCACTCAACAGCTGGATATTAATATATTCCCTTTCAGGAGTATAATGGTAAATAGCAGATCTGAAGCTACAGGCTGCATAATATTTACTATAGGAAGCTACATGATGGTGGCCTTTGGAGTTGAGGGTGAATGGTACTGTAGAGGGGACTGACGATATTCCATAGAAGTGGTCAGATGTAATGAAGATATCTTTATCCCATAAATGGCAGGCCAGTTATGTATCCCCCGCATAGATGATGCTTAACTGCAACTAGGATTATGGTACTCAAGAGGGCATTTCCACTAGATAAGGTAAATCAACCAGTAGTAATGAATATTCAGTAGTGTTGGTAACACAGGGGCCCCATATTGACATATTAAATCACAACTTATCTAACAAACATCCACTTGGTGCAGGTAGAACAGATACACAGGAAGGTGGCAAAAATAGTAAGTTACTGCAATTGTGGGTAATATTCTGCAGAACATCCTGCATGAAACATTGCCCCATGAACAAAGTGACAAAACAATTATGATATTATAGAGATAGTGACAGTTGGCGACCGCTATTTTGTAAACTTCTCTGGACATCAAGGGGCAGAGACAACAACAGTGTGTATATGGCATTAAGTGCACAGCGTTAGACCCTTGCAACAGTGTGTATAAGGCATTAAGTGCACAGCGTTAGACCCTTGCAACAGTGTGTATATGGCATTAAGTGCACAGCGTTAGACCCTTCAACCAGTCCTGTGTCTCAAACAAATAAATAGTTCATAGGTTAAGTCTCTTATGGGACTGTGGCTTCAGCTGATAATCTACTCACTATAGGGCAGCTTGTCAGGATGAGGGAGCAAGAATAGCGCAAGCCAGCAACTATGGTCAGGGAACTAGAATGTCTTGCTGGTCAGTATATATTAAGTATCTTAAGGTAAGTGTTTGCCAGTTCACATCCTGCTTGCCAGAGTAAAAAGTATACATAGGGGTCAAATAAGTATGTCTGCCGATGCGTGTAATACCCAGTGCGTTAGCGGCATGTAGCTCAGTTCACACACTAGTTTTAATTTAGCCCACTCCGTTCCGCACAGAGACAAGGGTACTGTCCTCCCAATCTGAGTTACCAGGGTAAGAGAGATGTACTTCTGTTCTGTCCCAGCTAGTGCCTTGGCTATGATCCTCAGTAAGATGCGGGTAAGAGGCTGTTCCAGATTCCCAGACAAACAGTGAGGATTTCTGAGCTTCGGCAAAAGACCACACTTCTAGGTACTGTAGGTTAAAGTAGAGCGCTGGCCTTGCAGTTATTCCTATTGCGTGCCAGGGTTGTGTGATGGAGGACCTCTGTAGGGATGCTAGTTGCAATAAAACATTTCTGGCTCCTTTATCAGTCACCTCAGATGGGGTCTTCGCAGGCCCGGCATTCATGGCCATTTGCGCGGACATATATACTGAACTGCTGACAGTAGGGGTATCAACTAGCTCTGATGAGGGGGTAGAGGTGCCGGTGGCCAGCTCCAGTCTCACTGTTTCAGCTCTCTCACTCCCCGTAGCAGGGAGTACTAGGTCAGATTCTGGGCCGGTGGCGCTTTCGATGTGGGTAAATGTCAAGCACCAGGGGTCTAAAGCATCACCTCCCCCCTGCTGGTGTGAACTAAGTTCGGATGAATCGGTATTTTCAGAATTACCTCCACTTCCATGAGTGCAATGCCTGCACAAAATCTCCTCGACAGTCTTAAGATGCCCATCTAGCAGATAACGTAGCTCTTCTAATATGTATGAAGCACACATGCTAAAGCTCCTGCCGGAGTTTTTAAGTAGGTAAAAGAAGTTTCCAGTTGTGGCCAGAGTAAATCTCTCTGGTTCGTTAACCCAGTGACCTGGGGGGGGTATAAGCGCGGTAGCTTTTACCACACAAACTGCCTGACTTGTAGGTGAGGCCTCTCGACCTCGTGTCTAGACACTGTGCGGTTAGCTGAGGAACATAGGTAGGGCCGTTGAAAGTAAGATAATCCTGGAGTCCCGTCAAGGTGTATAAGGTATATATGCTTAAACCAGCCAAATTGTGGGACAAATGTGTATAAAAATCCTTGAAATGTTAATATAATCCAGGAGCTCTCTCCAAACACGTCCTGCCGCAACAGCTGTAGGCTCCGCCCCCATAAGGGTTATTTTACCATGCTGATCATGACTATATTGGATATATACATGTGACAGTAGATTTAATATTATGATATGTGTGTTTAACATGCTTTTGCTCCATTTTCTTAGGTAAACAATTACGGTTACTATGGCAACCGGTGGACCTGCGCAGTGTGCAGTGCAGGACGCCGGGGACACTTCCGGTAGCTACGTGGTGATGGTGGTGGGTAAAGTATAAAATGTATTATATTTTGTATGGTTTTTAATGGTCTGAGGATGGGGCTAACTACCCCGAAACGTCACTAATGTATTAAAGTACTTTGTTCAAGACCCGGCGAGTGCGCTCCTACTTTAACTTTGCATAATTTTTTTATTGCACCCCGGGCATTTTACTGTATTGAAAGTGAGTGCAGTGCCCTACACACAATTGATATATATATATAACCATATATAGTGGCAACCTTATCTGGATGAACTGTTGTCCTAAATATATGACAAATATATTATATATAATAAGGCTATAGATGTAGCAACTATTTTTATTTATATTATAATGTTACAGATATAGCAACACTTTATTTAGCAATGTTGCTTTTATCTATATATATAAATTAATATTCAGGTGTTGTAACACCTTTTTTTAAGGAACTGATTTCCTAAATATATTTATTAAATATATATGTAATTAAAAGTTATATTTGGTGGACCTATTTGGACAGACTACTGTCCGTAATATATATAAAAAAATTGTTAAACTAAATACGATCTTCCACTATTAAACTAACTGCTCTTTCTCTACAGCAACTCTCCTTATAGACTGCTTTTTCCTAACTGCGTCAGGTAATGTTAAAGCATAATATTTAAAATGTCTAAATGGCCTGAGGAAGGGGCATGGTTAGTCACGAGCGACACATGTGATTTGCCGCGAGCAAGAGGTGTGACTTTACACAAACTTGCAGTGTTTGATTGACACTGATGTATATGTAAATTCCTATGCCCGTTAAATATTTTTGGAAGTTGCGATCAGCAATTTCCGTAACTCCACCCACACATAATTTATAATGTAATAATGCAGACTTACTGTGTCAATAATGTAGACACTAACACTGAAAAAAATAAGCATTTATATAAATCATGTACAAACTGACACTTATACATACACTTCCTTTCGATACATACGACCAAATGCTACATTATTTAAAGTGTCAACATATACATTATATATATATTACAAATGCTTATTATTGTAGTGTCAGTGTCTACATTATTTATACAGTCACTATGCATTGTGACTGTATAAATAATGTGTAGTCTGAGCCGCCTCCCAATAATAAACCTAACACATTTTTTTACCACTATGTCCGCCATCCAAAAAAATCGCAGGGTAAAATTTAAATTAATAACCCCTGATCCGAGGACCCCCACATCGCAATTTACCTAATAAACTTATTAACCAATAAACTGCCAAACACAAGATCGCAATGTAAAATGTATAAATGAACTACTAATCCACCATTTAAATAAAACATAAATAAACTAATTAACATATTAAATATTTAACCGCAAATAACCCACAACACAAAATTCTAATAAAATTTTTACCTATAAGCCCACACCCAGAACGCAAACTATTTTTTCTAATAACTATCTCCCCTAACCTAACACCCCCACAAATTAACCCTAATTAAATTATATTTTTAAGTTAATTAAAAACCTAAATTATTTTTAAAAATATCTAAAATTACATAAACTAAAAAAATAAAAAAATAACAAAATATTTAAAAAATTTAGGTTTACAAAAAATAAAAAAAGCTACGATTACAAAAAATAAAAAAGGCTAACATTACAGAAAATAAAAAACAAAGTAAAAAAATAAACCTAATCCCTATGAAAATAAAAAAGCCCCCCTAAAATAAAAACACACCCTAATCTAAGAATAAACTACCAATAGCCCTTAAAAGAGCCTTTTGTAGGGCATTGTCCTATGTTTAACAGCTCTTTTAAGATATAAAAATACTAAGATCCCTAAGAGTAACCCCCCCACCAAACCCCCCAAAATAAAAAGCCTAACACTAAAAAAACCTAAACTACCCATTGCCCTGAAAAGGGCATTTGTATGGGCATTGCCCTTAAAAGGGCATTTAGCTCTTTTGCACTGTCCTTAAAAGGGCATTTAGCTCTTTTGCAAAGTGCCCAAAAAAAGCCTAAATAAAAACAAAACAAAAAAACCTAAAACTAAAGCCCTAAATAGATACTGACGGGTCCTGAAGTCCGGCAGAGAAGACCTTCTTCCAGGCGGGTCCATCATCTTCATCCACAGCGAAGGTGGTGCGGAGCAGAAATGCAGAGCGGTGTTTCCAAATGTGGCGATCCTCGGAGGCGGCGATGGTCTTGGGCAGCGGTGCTCCACGGAGGCGTGGAGGTTCCTCTTCATGTGATCGTCCACCACACACTGAAGATTAAATCCAAGGTACCCCATATTTATAGGGGTACCTTGCATTCCTATTGGCTGACATTCTCACATCAGCCAATAGGATAAGAGCAAGTGAAATCTTATTAACTGGAGAACAGCCAATAGGATGAGAGCAAGTGAAATCCTATTGTATGTTCACCAGCAAATACGATTTCACTTGCTCTCATCCTATTGGCTGATGTGAAAATGTCAGCCAATAGGAATTTCAAGGTACCCCAATAAATATGGGGTACCTTCTTTTAATCTTTAGTGTGCGGCAGGGGATCGCATGAAGAGGAACCTCCACGCCGCCGAGGAGCACCGCCGCCGGTGACCGCTGCCAAAGACCATCACCGCCTCCTAACCTAAACTACCAATAGCCCTTAAAAATACAAACACCCCCCCCAACAGTAAAACCCACCACCCACACAACCAACCCCCCAAATAAAATACTAACTAAAAAAACCTAATCTCCCCATTGCCTTGAAAAGGACATTTGGATGGGCATTGCCCTTAAAAGGGCATTTAGCTATATTGTGGCCCAAAGTCCCTAATCTAAAAAATAAACCCACCCAATACACCCTTAAAAAAATCCTAACACTAACCCCGAAGATTCACTTACCGGGAGAAGTCTTCATCCAAGCGGCAAGATGTCCTCAACGAAGCTGGCAGAAGTGGTCCTCCAGACCGGCAGAAGTGGTCCTCCAGACGGGCAGAAGTCTTCATCCAGACGGTATCTTCATCCTTCCGGCGCTGAGACATCCGACGAAAAGCATCCTCTTCAAACGACGGCTTCTTCGTAATGAATATCACTTTAAGTGATGTCATCCAAGATGGCGTCCCTTAGATTCCGATTGGCTGATAGAATTCTATCAGCCAATCGGAATTAAGGTAGAAAAAATCCTATTGAGCTCACATTCTATTGGCTGATTGGAACAGCCAATAGAATGCCAGCTCAATCCTATTGTCTGATTGCATCAGCCAATCAGTTTTTTTTCTACCTTAATTCCGATTGGCTGATAATGAATAATAATTGAAAATTAACAAATGTCAAAAACTCCTATTAACAGACACACTTCAAAATCTTGTAGCAACTATTTCTAGGGACAAATTAAAAGACACCATCTTAACTGACAAGATTGCACTAAAGAGTCATAAACATAATGAGGCTTACATTAATTTGAAAGCTCAAATGAAAGAACATATACAGAAATTGGATGCTGAATTGGCTGAATTTAAAAGGAGCAAGTTTGATAGAGACCGTAAGGACTATGAGAGCAACAGAGTCTACTTTTGGCCACAATATGGCAATAGAAGATACAGGCGCCAAACAGGTCAGAGAAAAGAAGTTAAAGACAAAGACACTCCAAAGTCTATACTAAAAAACAAGCAAAAGAACAAGGAAAAGAAAGTGTCCTTCTCTTCCACAGAACAGGAATCCTCTGATCAGGAGTCTAACTACATGAGTTCCTTGGCACCTGAGAGCGGTTCTACATCAGCTTCCTCCATGGAGGATTCAGATGATGAAATCTCTACTAATACAAATACACCACCAACTACTACTAAGAAGAGTGGCCCTTTAGGCGTAGGACAAGGAGATCAAAAAGGCGGAACAGCAGGCAAAAAATCTACACGCAAGAACAAGAAATAACAGATAACAACCTTAATATTGTCAATCTCTCGGATTATCAACTATCAGAAGAAGAAAAATCGCTCCTGCAAAGAGGATTAGGGTTTGCTCCATCAAACAAGTTCTCAGTCTTTGAGACAATCCTAGATGTAAATAAATTTGTCCGAAAATTGACGCTTAAAAAATTCTTTCTTGATAACTCATCGGAACAGAATAATCAAACCAATACCATCCAGGAACGTGACTCTTCTTCGGGACAAAATCTACAATTGAAAGACTTCAAAGACTGTTGTACTTTGGAGGTTATGAGAGATTTATCTTGCAGTGGGGATCAATTCAATGGTCTCGGAACGCACTCCATAACACCTCCTATAACAAAAAACAGGGATTTTTATCCCATACAAGTCAGAGGGCCATACATTAATGCCTTTCAACAAAGTGTTGAAAGAGATCTGCTAGAATTAGCTAAAAAAACAAGTGATAACAAACATCATCACCACACCAACTTGACACAAAAAGAATCTATTGCCTTGAAAAAATTACAGTGTAACAAAAACTTGGTTTTGAGAAATGCAGACAAAGGTGGCGCTATTGTTCTTATGAACAAAAGTTCTTACCTTACAGAAGCAAACAGGCAACTAGCAAACACTTCTATTTATCGTAAACTGCCTTCAGATCCAACAAATATTTTCAAAAGTGATCTTGGGGATCTGTTGGAAGATGGTCTGGCTTTGGGAATATTACAAAGAAAAGATATTGAACTTTTAATACCTAAGTCCCCAGTCATACCAATCTTCCACCATGTCCCCAAGATCCATAAGGACATTCTCTCTCCCCCAGGCAGGCCCATTGTTTCAGGCATAGGCTCCCTTTTGGAGCCTGTGTCTGAATGGTTAGACTCTATCCTTCAGCCACTTGTAGTAAACCTATACAGTTATCTTAGGGACTCTGGCCACTTATTAGACAATTTAAAAAGTATTAAATGGAAGGACAACTTCAACTGGGTAGTTATTGATATTGAATCACTGTATTCATGTATTCCTCACAATCAGGGAGTCAGAGTAATAAAATGGTTCATGGATAGAGACACTACATTTAAACAAGAAGAGAAAATCTTCATTTGTGATTGTTTGGAGTTCCTACTAACCCACAATTATTTCATTTTTGATAAAGAATTTTATCTCCAACTTTGTGGAACGGCTATGGGGGCGAAATTCGCCCCCTCATATGCCAATTTATATGTGGGTTGGTGGGAACTCCAATACATTTATTCTCATCAAAATCCATTTATAAATGACACCATTTTTTATAACAGATTTATTGACGACATGATTTTTATAATTGAAAGCAGAGAACAAGAAGGTTTCTCACTTCCCTGCTTTTTGGAATATTTGAATACTAACACCAGTCTATTAAAATTTACTGGAGAATCTAATCTCCCTACAGCCAACTTTCTGGACTTGACATTAGAAGGGGTTGCGGTTGATGGCTCAATTGTATCAAGCACGTATAGAAAACCTACTGCGGGAAATACTATTTTACATGCTTGATCAGCCCATCCGCAGCACCTTCTCAAATCAATTCCTAAAAGCCAATTTTTAAGACTCAGGAGAAACACCAACAGTAATGAGATCTACTCTAATCAATCAAATGATTTAAAAAAGAGACTATTAGCCAGAGGATATGACTTGAGTCTTTTGGAAAAAGCACAACAAGATGCCATAGTAGAGAGTATCCCTAAACCAAAAAGATCGAACAAAACATTTTCAGAAAATTCTTGTTTAGTACCCCATTTTCTAACCAATATAGTGAAGTAGTAAATATCTTAAAGAAACATACTCCCCTTCTCAAGAATGATCCCCTAATATCTAATTCATTGATCAACTTCAAATTTGTCTCAAGAAAGCCGGAAACTTTGGGTTCCAAATTAGCTCCCAGCATGATACAAACAACTAACCCCTCTTTCTCAACATGGCTCCACAGTGGCAGAAGAGGCAATTTCAAATGTCATAATTTCAATTGTAAAGCCTGTAAATCTGTCATTATTGGCAATCATTTTTATTCTAATAGCACATTGAAATCATTTGAAATAAATTTCTATGCCACATGCAGAACCAAGTGGGTAGTATATGTACTCAATTGCAATCTTTGCCAACAACAGTATGTAGGTCAAACCTCCCGTGAATTCAGAGATAGAGTTAGGGAACATTTGAGAGACGTTGAGAATTTCAACAAAAACGCAAAACATTTCAATGGCCTGCACCTCACTGGAGTTCCCAGCTTTGGAGCACAAATCATCGAGGTAGTACACAAACCCGTCAGAGGGGGAGACAGACATAAACTACTCACAAAAAGAGAGCTGTTCTGGATTCTAAAGTTAGAAACTAGACACCCAAAGGGTATCAATCTGGAATGGGATATTTCTTATTTCATAGATTAACATATTAAATATCTTCTTCTTTTTCTCTTTTCTGAAATACATCCACTTAGACGCATGTCTAATAGAATGCACATAGCAATGTCTGTGTTTACTTTTCATAGACCACTCATTTCTCTATTGCAAACGACATATTCTCTAATCATCTTTTCCAACCATCCCTTAACTATTTTCAAACCTTACCATTTACATTGTTAACAACACTATTTTCCAAATATCATTTAAAACTTTTATACCGATTAACCAAACACTATACATGAATATCACTTTTTTATTATCTTTACATTGCCATAAAGCTTTGATGTTAAAAAGTAATATATTTACATATCGTCCTAGGTTTAATTGTTAGCTCTGGATTTGTTTATTATATTATAATACATTGTAATCTAGGCATTTCTTATATATTA